>NC_084519.1:9524114-10124114 GCF_024500385.1 Phyllopteryx taeniolatus
GGAATAACAGTCAGATGAAAGAGTCGTGGCTGAGGAATGCGCCACCTTTAGCAGCCGCCTCGGACATCGTCTCGTCCCTATGAAAGACAGAACGACCGCATTGACGTGTGAGTACGAGCCGGCTTTGAACGCAACATCCGCACCGACCGAAAAACAAACCAAAAAAGAGGTCGATAATGAACTTGAGGAGGACGTATAGGCAGGCGAGACGTATGGACGGGGACTAACTATTACGTAAGCACGAGGCTGGAACCGACTTCAACAGTTGCGCCACAATAGCATCATAAAAGGTCCCGCAAATCCTTTTGGGATGGATTTGCAAAGTGTGTTTTGTTGGCTGTCAACTTTATAGTGGAACTGAAGCCACTTTAACGCACTTTTGGAGAAATTCTCCATTCTAAATGACTCCTTTTATATTATTATTATTATTAATTTTTTTTACCAGTCTCACACGTCTACCGTGTGCCAAAGTGGACGTGGCCTCGCTGATGATATCTGTCAGTGTGTTCACCCGAGATCAAAACTTCACGTGTCTGACATAATGATGAGTTTTATTATTATTATTATTATTATTTATTTTTATTTTTTTTTCCCCCCCATTGAACTCGTGTATGTGCAGGCCCCCAAGTGTGTGTCTCCTCACGCTGTACTTTTCCACTAGCGTCCGCTTTTTTTTTTTTTTTTTTTTTTGCATCGACCCCCCTCTCTCCCTCTCTCCTCTGTTCAAGCTCTCCCACTTTGTGTGTGTGTGAGTGTGTGTTTGTGTAAAGGGAACCTGCGTCATTGCTGTGCCGTTAAACTTGAACAGCAACTGATAGGCCGAGTTTCATTATTTGCTTGGCTGCAAATCCACTTCACAAGTCCTTGCATATTGTGCAAAAGTCTACATTGATTTCCGCACCTGCATGGGGGGGGGGGGGTAATGTTAGGAATTCTCACTTTGCCCACGCCTTGCTGTGGAGAACTGTAAGCTAATTGATGGAATAACAATCCCACCCCCAAAAGCTAACAGTTGGCCGTAAACAATCATTTGAGTTACAAATGAGCGGAGTTTTTCAAAGCATTGGGCTGAAGATTGCTTTGAATGAGGAAAACAATGATCGACCCAAAAATGTAACGAATTCTCCCTTTGCCCACACCTCCATATCTTCATTCATTAAATGTGATGAAGAACTTTTACTAGTTGAGGCACAATTATAACCCAAAAGCTAACAATCGGGCATAAAAGAATCATTTCAAGGTAAAGCGAGCAAAGTTTGGGGCATTTATTATTATTTTTTTTTTACGGTGTTCTCAATCAGGGAGTCTCGTGTGGTGTTCAGGGACACATCTGGCTGTAATTAGCCCTTACTTTTGAGCATTTCAGCGTCGTCTCGGTGGTCCTTTTGCGGCCAGACGTGCTCTTGACGTGACGCGAGGTTCTTCCGCTGACCTTCTGACGTATGTCATTGCGTAAAAGGTGTGCAAATAAATAAAGACAGTTGAAAGAACACTTTTTGTTATTTTATTTGACGCAAGCGCACGCACAAGAGTGTGGTTGTGGCCCAGTAGAGTTTAGTGGTCTCTGATTCGTCCGTGCCCGGCGCTGGTCGTCCAATCGTAGCGAATGCGTGTCGCCGTGAGTCACGCCCACCCGAAAACACCCCCGCGTTCATCATAAAAGCAAAGAGACCAAGTTGAAAGCTGTCATTTCGCTTCTCCTTCGCCGCCAGCATGACGATCAAAAAAACAGCGATGGGACAGCCCGAGATGACGTATTCCAAGAGCAAAGGGCTGCTGGCCTTTGTCAGCGGTATGGGCCTGGATCGTAACCCGTGGATATTTTGGTCCAAAAGGATTCATTCAAGAGATACTTTGAATTTTCTTGCAGCTTTCATGAAACAGAGGAGGATGGGTTTGAACGACTTCATTCAGAGGCTCGCCACCAACGCCTACGCCTGCAAACAGTCAGTTCTCCTCTCGTACAAATACAAATAATTGCTGCTTGCAAAATGGTTATGGATTTTATTCCGCAGTTCATCCTCTACCTCTGATTTATTATTAACGCGATTAGATAATTGTTTCATTAAATATGATGTCCATCTGTATTTGTTGTTATTATTATAGTGCATAAGAACTATTGTTATTATTATTATTTATTGTTACTTCTAGTTAATATATATATTTTGTCCGTGAACTTTAAAAAAAAAAAATCTTTTTGTTACTTTTAATAGAACAAAAATAATGACATTGCTGTAAATATAATGGGTATCATTATTTTATGTAGCATGTAATTTTATTTAAATCCTATGTATTTGATTGATTTCATTAAATACAAGTATTTAATTAAATTTGATTATATACAATATTGATATAATTGTTGTATTCTTTTTTTTTTAATTTAAACATTTGCTTTTTAAATCCAGAGTTGCAGTCGATCCTGAACCTCAGTCCTATAATTTCATTTAATGAACTTAATTAAATACAATATAAATGTTTATCATTTAGTATTCTTTTTTTGCAAATTTTCATTTCATGGTTTGATTTTCTTTCAGTCCAGAGGTACAGTCTATCCTGAACCTGAGTCCTCAGCAGGATGCTGAGCTGATGAACACCAACCCCTCCCCTCCTGTGAGTGCCTTCAACTATCAATTAGAAAGCACAAAAGTTACATTTCAACTATTAATTATTTTTCATATCTTTTACACCATGTCAATGCTAAGTATGCTAAAATACACGCACAGGACACCTTATTAGGTACACCCGCAAAATCTCACCCAAGATCCAAAACAAGAGTTAAAGGCGAAAGTGGGGAAACTGAGTGTGTTGAACCCCACCACTGGGAAAAGTTCAATCAAATCCACGAGAGCAGTCAGAATGAATTGGAGGACGCCCAGTGGATGCATGTCAAATTAAAGTTCCGTTTCGCGTAGCTAACGTGGGGCGCACGTTCCTTCCAACAGCCCAGCCCGACGCAGCAGATCAACCTGGGCCCGTCGTCAAACCCGTCGGCCAAGCCCAACGACTTCCACTTCCTCAAGGTGATCGGCAAGGGCAGCTTCGGCAAGGTTCTGCTGGCGCGCCACCGCGCCGACGACCAGTTCTACGCCGTCAAGGTGCTGCAGAAGAAGGCCATCCTCAAGAAGAAGGAGGTAATCATCCAAATAGTGTTCTTTGGAGCCCCCGCTATATCGTGGATTTTTGTTCAATTGCGTGCGTTCCGTGCAGTACCACATTGTGCCACAACATGTCGGGCAGCACTGAGCTGTACTGGAAGGGATGCAGCATAATTAACAGCAAGAAGAAGACACCCCTCCAGTATAATACACTTTTGCCATTCTTAATAGGGCAGACCGATACGGATTTTCTTTAGGCCGATTCCGATATCTGGCAGAAAAAAATTCAGTTAACTGATTAATGGGCTTATTAATTCCCAAAATATAAAATGAATAATATAACTTGGTCCCTTAACACAATTACAAAGATATGAATTACATTTATTGACGGATTTTCACTCTGTCCCTGCCCCCCCTGTCCCCGTTGAGCTCGCAGACTTTTGTTAGACTGAATTATATGGTTTGGTTGAACATTTTGCTGTTTAAATATCAAATGTTTAACTTAGTTGTATGTGAGTTTTGTGCCTATTATTTGGAGAACTGTGTGAGCGTGTCTACTTTTCCTCTCCTCCAAGTGATGTTACATGATAGTCTCTCATTTCATGAGGGAGAGAGAGTGAGAACAGGCGGTTAGAAATATTTTAAACCAGTGGGTCTCAAACTCTTGATGCCAAGTACCACCTAAAAAAATGTTTTTTTAAAATAAAACGCTCCTAGTACACCACCTTGACCAACATTAAAATACACTCGCCAAAAGGAGACACAAACGAGACAGGGTTTTTATTCCTAAAAAGTATTTAATATTATTGTAGGCCGCAGTAACATACAGTACAGTTTGAACATTATCACCGTATTCAAATATAGGGGAAAAAAGAAGAAAAAAATGACTTAAATCATGATTCATTTCAAATGTATTGCACATAAGTTAGATACAAATTGTACCTGAAGAAATGTTTAGAAACAAACAGTTCTTAACGATGAAATGTAAATGTACTGAGCTTCTGTTAAATACAACTGAAGTGTACTTAACAAAAAAAGAAAAAAAATGTTTAGGCCACCTAACATGCGCAGTTTGAACATTTAATTTGGTGTTTCTTTCGCGTACCGCTCGAGGGAGCCCGCGTACTATTAGTGGTACTAGTACCCCGCTTTGAGAATCGCTGATTTCAACTATTTTTAAATGTTTTTAATATGGTCTCTATAGCACAGATTTTCATATATTTTGGGTGGATCTGGAACAACTCCCCCATGTTCGATGGAGGTTAACTTTAGACGAACAACAAGAAAGAATTGCTTTTGGTCTCACCTTCTAAAACGTGTCCGGTCAGGAGAAACACATCATGTCGGAGAGGAACGTGCTGCTGAAGAACGTCAAGCATCCTTTCCTGGTGGGACTGCATTACTCCTTCCAGACTGCCGACAAGCTCTACTTCATTCTCGACTACATCAACGGAGGAGAGGTGAGTCGCGGCGCGGTTGGAATGGAAACACGGATGGTACGAATGATCACATTGAGGCGCCTGCGTCTTTAGGGAAAGTCAGGAAGGAAGTCGTGGGGGCAGTAGGAGAGGCGACCGTGTCCAGAATTAGTCGTGTGTGCGTTTGAAATGGAGTTCATTTCCTGCCATTGTCGGATGAGCAGACGGTGAAATCCATCTGGAAAGAGCAGACAGATTTTTTTTCCCCTCATATATTTGTCACCTTTCAGCCTTTTAAACTCTTTAACCGGAGGCTTGATGGTTTTTATGACGAGACGAAAAGCGCAGACCGCCACCAAGGCACAACAACCTTCTCTCTGCATAAGCCTGATTTTTAACATTGCGGCACAGAATTTTACCTTGAAGATTTTTGTGCTTTTTATATTTAAAAAAAACAAAATCTATTTTTATCAAGTGGCTTGGAACAATTACACGGTTTTGTTGCCTTCTAGTCAGGCGTAGATGGGTGGCGTCCGTTTAGGTTCATTGCCCAGTAAAGTGCTATGATGTAATCTGCGATGTATTCATCTTAAAAATACTCGCAAAATTATAATACAATAAGACACAAAAGAAATGAGAGGAAAATTGTAGTTAAAAAAAAAATAATTTCATTTGGACAATTTTTTACAAAATCTTCATGTAGGATAATACTAAAAAACTTGAAAAATTGAAATATAGATATATCTATTTTCATTCAATTACATTTTATTATACATTTTTTTTAAAGCAGACGTTTACATGAAAACATCATCTGAGTGATAAGAAGCAAAGAATAAATCTTATATTTTCTGACCCTTTTTACATGAAAATATTTACATTTGAATTTCCCTTTTAGCCTCTCTATTTAAGTAATATATACAGTACACACACACGGGGGGACGCATTTTTGAGTGAAAGGAACATTTTTGTTTCCTTCTATAAACTACTGACAGCGTAATTCCCCAAATTCAAATATTTAATTTAATAGTTACTTAGAGCATTCATTTGCAGAAAATGAAAAATGGTCCACCAAGTTTGGGTGAAAAACATCAGTAGTTGGGGAAAAGTATTGAAAATAAAAATAAAAAAATAATAATAATAACTCCAGTAAAAATGTCTAAAACACTCAAATAAATGTATTTAAATTATATATTACACAGGTAAAAATTTAAAGTGCTTTAAAAATTCAAATTGAAAATATGACAAGTAAAAAAAAAAAAAAGAGTTGGGCTAACCCCTATGCAACCAGTGAAACTTAATGAACATTATTGTCGAGCTGAAAATAACAATGCTCTTCATCCAACTTGTTGTTGTGGTTGTCATTGTCGTGGGTGCAGCTCTTCTACCACCTCCAGCGGGAGCGCTGCTTCCTGGAGCCGCGGGCGCGCTTCTACGCCGCCGAGATCGCCAGCGCGCTGGGCTACCTGCACTCGCTCAACATCGTCTACCGCGACCTCAAGCCCGAGAACATCTTGCTCGACTCGCAGGGCCACATCGTCCTCACCGACTTCGGCCTGTGCAAGGAGAACATCGAGCCCAACGGCACAACGTCCACCTTCTGCGGCACGCCAGAGGTAAAAAAAAAAAAAAAAAAAAACATGAAAAAAATCATGTGGTGGGATGCCCTCAGAAGTGGTACAAAAATACTTCAAAAGTCAAACAAGACGTTTATCAGCAAATGTTGTTAAAGGACCAACTGGAACGCTCCAAAGGAGGTATGATTTGGACTTCAACCCATTTTTTTTCAAAAGTCAAACAAAACTTGGAGTCCAAACCATCATCAAATCATGTAAGGAGCATCTAAACGTTCAGGGACAAACTCTTGCAGTGAGCATTGAATAGAACAAACTCTTAACTCTTAATTTATTTATTATTTTTTGGAATGATAGTGCCCCAAACGTCAAACAAAACTTGCAATTTAGTCCAGAAAGCACAAACAGTTGTTTTGCCTCAAAAGTCAAACAAAACTCAAGAGTTCGGGAAAAATTCATTATTATTTATTATTTATTAAAATGTATTTTTGATTAAAATTAATTTTAAGGCTCCCAGGCTTCGTTGAAACAAGACAAATGCTTTCTATTTGATGTCTTCTAGTCCTAGCTAACCTTGTGCTCGGGGTTTTGAACAGTATTTAGCTCCCGAGGTGCTCCACAAACAACCGTACGACCGCACGGTGGACTGGTGGTGTTTAGGAGCCGTCCTGTACGAGATGCTTTACGGCCTGGTGAGTCTCGCCTTCACCTATTCTTCTTCTTTTTCTTAGCATGTTAGCATGCACGATGCTAACTGCCATTTGCACCCCCCCAAGCCTCCCTTCTACAGCCGCAATACGGCCGAGATGTACGACAACATCCTGAACAAGCCTCTGCAGCTCAAGCCCAACATCTCCAACGCCGCCCGCCACCTTCTCGAGGGCCTTTTGCAGAAGGACAGGACCAAGCGGCTGGGATGCGCCGACGACTTTGTGAGTTGGGCTTTTGTCGCTGGACGCTTTTTTTTTTCCCTGTCATATAGCGTGACTGACTGATTGGCTGCCGCTTTTTGTTTCCCCAGATTGAAATCAAGAACCACGTTTTCTTCTCGCCCATCAACTGGGACGAGCTCAACGCCAAGAAGATCACGCCGCCCTTCAACCCCAACGTGGTAAGGATTTGTCGGGATTCTCAGTGCTCAACAGTGCCTTCTTGGGGGCAATATTTGTATTTGACAGTGGAGGGATCGTGCCAAATTCATGTGTGATATTACACAAAAATACAAGATAACAGAACACAGCTCTGGTGCCGTTCATCGGTATTTATCCAATAACATCACAAAAACATTAAGAAACTGTATGAAGATTACATCATACTCACCAAAGTTGCTAATTATTAAATGAATTAAGAAGTGCAAATCACTATAGATGGGTTTTACGAGTCAAAATCGACTGTAACAAGTTTTGCTCTGACCAACCAATCAGAGGATGCAAAAAGGCTGACATCATCAACAGCCAGCGCTCTGGTCCTGTGGGGATGAAATTCAAATCTTATTGGTTAACGAAAACGTCCCATTCTAATAAACTGTAGTTGGATGTTACCTGGGGCAACGCTAATAATTCTGAAGGCAGATTATTAGATTGACATAGCAACACAGAGGCTGAAAGATGATTGAACAAAAAAAATAAAAATCCAACGTCTACATATATACTTAGAAGTAGTGCAGTCAAGAGAAAGGCTGCGAAATGAAGAGAATACACTTTTGGGAGAAAATGAATCCAATTTCAACAATAGCAGAGTGAGTAGATTAATCCCATTCATCCATAATTTCCCAAATGTCCGTGTTTTTTTTTTTCCGTTAAAATTCATGTGTTATTCAAGAGGAATTAACAAAAAAAAGTTCATGTTAACAAAAGTAAACTAGTCACTGTCCAGTGAAAAGCATGTTTTTTTAATTAAATAAAAACAACAAAATTGACCGTAGAAACTTTTTCCAAAAAAGGTACTTATTGAATTTTTAAATAATAAAATATATTTCTATATGTAAAACAAATTGTGTATGAATGGCAACAGGGAGACACAGGTTAATTATGTACTGCTGCCATCTAGTGGAAGAGTATTTAATTGTTATGTCACTAGTATAGCTAGATCAACGATAGTATTCATCCATCCATCCATTTTCTGAGCCGCTTCTCCTAACTAGGGTCGCGGGCGTGCTGGAGCCTATCCCAGCTGTCATCGGGCAGGAGGCGGGGTACACCCTGAACTGGTTGCCAGCCAATCGCAGGGCACATAGGAACAAACAACCATTCGCACTCACAGTCATGCCTACGGGCAATTTAGAGTCTCCAATTCATGCATGTTTTTGGGATGTGGGAGGAAACCGGAGTGCCCGGAGAAAAGCCACACAGGCACGGGGAGAACATGCAAACTCCACACAGGCGGGGCCGGGGATTGAACCCGGGTCCTCAGAACTGTGAGGCTGACGCTCTAACCAGTCGGCCACCGTGCCGCCCGATAGTATTCATGGAGGAATAATTGCAATAGTAATTGAAGCACCCTACAAATATTTTATAATTGCCTACATTAGTAACTTAAACAGTAAATATACCGCAAATGATGATCCGAAAAGCGTTTATTATTTCAAACTCAATTCCAACATTACCTTGAAAAAAATAATAATAATAAAAAAAAAAAGGATTACAGATGATTAGATTTTTTTAATTTTTTTTTTCATTGCACATGTGGTTGAGACTCTGCTTGACTTCCACTAACAACCCAGGCTAATGTTAGCTTCTCAGTGAAAAACTTTTCTTTCTCAGTCAAGGTGCATCACTTCAATGTACTTGCTTGACACCAATTACTGTACTACTTCACCATTTACATCTGGCGGCATACGTTATACGTTATTTGTCGCATAAAAATAATTTCGGGCCAGTGAAGTAAAATTGCATAATTCCCCGCTCAGCGACTAATCCTCTCGTTTGCGCTCGTCCTCCAGACGGGCCCCAACGACCTGCGGCACTTCGACCCCGAGTTCACCGACGAGCCGGTGCCCAACTCCATTGGCTGCTCGCCCGACAGCGCCCTGGTCACAGCCAGCATCAAGGAGGCGGCCGAGGCCTTCGTTGGCTTCTCCTATGCCCCCTCCATGGACTCCTACCTATAGGAAATGCCCCCTTCCCCCTTGTGAGGACTTCTGATGTAACAGTTTCACTAGATTAGCATCTTAGGGGGGGGGAAAAAACTCTCGTGGTCACTTTGCAACTAACTGCTGTGTGTAAATATTCCACGAATGGACGCACAAATTCCCAAAAGCGTTCCCGACCGAGCCGATAAGCACACGCTCATCTACGTAGCAAATCATGGTCTGGTTTTCCTCCACATTCCTTTTGTTTTTTTTTGGTTTTTTTGGTGCTTTTGTCATTTTTCATGGGATGAAAAAGGGAGCAAGCTGAATGTTACAGAGCGGCCGTTTTTCCTCAAAGTTGCCTTTTTTTCAGTCATGGTGTCGCACTTAAAACGAGAGGGCGCTGGCCTTCAAAGTCCCCGTCACGGCGACTGATCATTTTGCACACAGAAATAATATAAATGGTAAAAGAGAGACTTGCTGCTATGTTGTCATAGAAAATGTTAGCACAGCGCCCCCTACATGTCGTCTTCCTTTGTTTCCCTTTTAGGCCAGGTGAACAAACCCGCTTCCTCTAGGAGCATTTATTCCATATCCTTGATTGGTTCCTGAACTACTACGCTCTTTTTCCTTACTAATAAAGCAATTCATTGCACTAGTACAAAAACTGTCTTACTAGTAACGGTTTTTCACGACTAGTGCTACTTTTGGCCTGCTAGTACACAATTAAAACTTACCAGTAAACGACTGTGCTGCACTAGTAACACTACTAGGCCTAACTAGTAGCCTCCTTGACCCTACTAGTAGCACCAAAATGCCCACAATTATTTTTCCTCACTAGTAACATGTACTTGTCCTACTAGGATTCCAAAGTTGTCCTACTCGTATTCAGGAATGACGTTACGAGTTATACACAGTCGTTACTAGTGTGCGGAATTGTATACTAGTGAGGACAAAGAGCATACAATACATGGAACTTGGATGGCTTTGAAAGCCGTCTTAGCATTTATTCGATATCCTTGAATATCTAGCTTAAGGTCCGCTCTCGTATCATTTTTCACGGTTGCCTTCCATCAGGCACAGGTAGTGGATGAAAACTTTATCGAAAAAAATGCTCAATCTGCATTCCGTATTCTTCCCCAAGCGAACATTCTGTCATAATATTGGTCTTGAAGTTTGTTTGTATATTTGGAGTCAAGTGTACTAAGTTGTAATGTAAATAGAAGACTTGAAAAAAAATCAAGGTAAAGGCATAGATGTTGTATGTAATGTTAATTCATGTTGAAATGTACTGTACATTGTAAAATTGTTTCAAGATTTAACGTGACCATTGCTGGTTTGCAATAAAACTTTAACTTTATTACGCCGATATTGTGTTTAATACGTGTATAAAATGTATCACGTTTAGGTCATTAAGTCATTCACTGGTGTGAAAGTTTATATTCATGACCTTGAATCCAACCATTTACTGCTGACGACAAATGTACGTAGAAGGCGCTCTCGCCCAGTTTGTGAATATCAAGTTTGTAAACCACTGTAATGACAAACAGATCCCTGTAGAAGGCAGTGTTGCATCGCTTTGGAGTCAAAAGTACGTGTCGCGATCGGGGAAAAAGATGCTGCAGTTTATGGAGTGAATGGCGAACGCCATGTAAAAAAGCCACTGATGTTCAACACGAACCATCCCGTGAATCAGCATCGTGATTTTTCACAAAAAGATATTAGCATCAAAGTCACTGTTCTAATTGACATGTATCTCTTCACAAAAAGCTTATTTCCGGTGGTTTTTGGTGAAACTGACCCATGTTCTACTGCTGATTACGACAGCAAAGAATGGAAAAACACTAGCAATAAACTTTACGTTAGGTTCGGGTCTTATATTGTCACAATAAACAATATTCTGTGCATCTTGAAAGATGAGTCAAAATACTCTTAATATTATTTCTTAATAAAAAAATACATAAATACAAATTTAAAAAAAAAACAATATTTTGATAAACACTTATTTGTGACTGGATTACATTTCAACAGGCAGTGCAAAAGTACAGCAACGGTTTGCAATTCCCAGATTATTAAAAAAGCCCTTTAACTCGACAACATAAGACAACATATATGTGCGTGTGTGTTATTAGACTGTTATTCACTCATAAGATAACTAAGTTCAGGTCAAAATGGTATGAAAAGATAATGACTATCTTAAGCAGCATCAGTTATGTAATGACAACTTTACGAAATACTAGTGTAGTAGAACAAAGAGACTTGACCTTGATACTATACTTTTATTATGAACAGTGTTAGGAAGTAATACAAATACTCACTTATTGTACTTCAGTAGATTTTTCAGGCGTCTGTACTTGACTTGAGTATATATTATTTCGGATGACTTTTTACTTTGAATGCCTACATTTGAAAACTTTCTACTCCTTCAATTGTCAAAATAGGCTTGTTACTTTTTAAAAGCCTGTGCCTAGCTTTTTTTTGTGTGTTTGTTTTGTTTGTTTTAATTTTTTATACTGACTAGTGTGAAGTGTTTTGATGGTCCTACATTTCCATCTGTTGGCCAAGCCTGGCATCAATCTAGTGACAGGTACTACTGTCTTTCCGAAGATAACAAGGCCTACTGTTGATTGATACTTTCAGAGAGGTATCGATAGAACAATGTGCTTATCATTGTGGTTACTGGAAGAAGCGTACTACATATATTCATGAATAGTTATTATTAATAGTTTGTTAATATATTTGTAGTTATTAATATTATGTCATGGTTTTTAAAACAATGTTTTGTTGGAGTTGCTGTCTATGCTGCATAATTCATTTCAAACTATTTGCATAACACATATGAGACAACACAAACAATGCAAAACATTAACCATCAAAAAATGCTTGTATTTAACATTTAAAGATTTTGCTAAAAACAACAACAACAACAACAACAACATCCATCCATACATTTTGGAAACTGGCTATCCTCACTAGGGTTGCAGGTGTGCTGGCGTCGGCCAACTTGGGGCAAGAGAAGGGGTACGCCCTGAGATGGTTAGCCAATCGCAGGGCACATATAGACAAACTTAGACGGCGGTAGATGTTGGGCATACATTTATGCAGTGCGTGATTGCGGAACCAGCAGGCAAATTATTATTATTTAGTTTTATTGTCAAAGCAATGCAAATAAATAGAAGCGCATCAGGAAAATCCTTATATTTAATGACCATCATGAATTTTACCTGATCCCCGTACGAGAAACAACAGGAATCTTGTAAATTTCACCTTCACTGTTTAGTATGCAGGTATTTATTCCACAGTCACACTGGTTGAATTTTTGGCTAAAAAGTTACCGAATCGATTTCAAGCCACTTAATCGTTTCGGATCGCATCGTTCTACAGTAAATGAACTAATATCTGATCTGCACACATTTATTCTGCAATAACGAAAAGCCGCTAACCTTCATTGCGCAACTCAAAACCCTCGCATGCACTGTGCAAATGTGGGGGAACCTTCCATTTTAAAAAAAGTTCCAGTTTGTACATGAAAATTAACGGTGACCTTTGGACCGCTGGCTAATACGCTTCCTGCAATAAAAACGTCAGATAAGAAACAGGCAGATATGATGATGAATAAATGATGACTTTATGTCGAGAACATTTGCTGACCAAGCTGGACGCCCTTTTTGTGTGTGTGTGTGTGTGTGTGTGCATTGCATAAGACGCTCGCAGTGGGAATCGAATGGCTGGGTTCTCTAAACATGAACCCGGCACAGAAATACTTCTCTTGGAAGTAATGAGACAACTGCAGGGTGGGGGGCCAATGGCGGTCTTGAGAGGCCTCGTGTTTGTATATCTCATCTGGACTAGTGTTGCTACACATGTATGGTGACATTGTACTTTTCATGATGAACATTTCTTTTTTTTATGACCATTTCCGACATGAATAGCTTCCAAAAGTCACGTTCCATACAAAACATTGCTCCTCATTAACTGTCCGGTGGCCATATTCTGATACTTTCTCAGAATGTACCAAAGGTTTTACTGTTCAATCGATTTGGACCAATAGCAACCTATCAGGGGCGTTGCTTGGGTGCACACGCGCTTCCTATTGGTGGTCTCAGCCAAAAGTGGGCGTGGCTACAGAGGCTAGCGTCGCCAAAACAAGCACGGCCGTAGGAATAAGTGGAGAAAAAAAAAGGTTGAAGAAAGCGAATGGGGCGACAAAGAAGACTCTAAACGAGCCAACGAGCAGGTAGCGTACACCTCCACCGCTTTTGGCCTTTTTCAAAGTTCTTTTTAAAGTTAGTGGCAACTGTCGTCGTCACTTGTTGTAGCGTTTGGAATAGAACGACCCAGAGGACGTCACGAGGTGACGTCAGGAGGCGACCCAGGCATTATTATTAAAAACATTTTTTTTGGGGGGGGGGGGGGGGTGTATATACTGAACTGAGTTAAATGTTTGTTTTCTATTTTATTGCTGTATAATTAAAAGCAATTCTCTCCAAATGTTCGTTTTCCCCCCCTCATAAAAACTCACCCAAAACATTTTGTTAATCATTTTCCTCCATAGATGGTTAAAATTTAACATTTTAAACTGTCACACAAGAGTGAAAATAAGTTAAAGGTTGTCAATATTAAGACGTGAAAAGGATAAAAGTCTCAAACCTCATGCACACTCATTTTTTAAAACATTTGTAATTGCATAAAAAGAAGTCAACCCCTGTGAAACATCACAATAAAAGTTGTGCTCTAAACGTTTTTTCCATCACTGTCCAATGAAAAAGAGTATTGCCAAATGTGGGCTGTTGTCCAAGTAAAAACAACAAAAAGTAATCAACAACAACAAAAACAGCAATAAATAATTTGAAAAAAAAAATCCATATAGGAAATCACAGAAATAGTTGAAGTCTTGACTCACAACTTGAATTACCTCTGTGACCAAGCGCCTAAACCAATTTACTTGTAAGATCATATGAATTTTCTAATTTGAAATGAATTGAAATACCATTAATCTGTTCCAGCCCCCCCCCCCCCCTCCTCAAAAAAAAAATGTTTCATGGTTTAAATAAAGAAACATAGCATTTTTTTGTATAGTAACAAATGAAAATGAAAATAAATTGTAGTAGAATTGTAATTAACTTACTGTAACTTTTATATTATTTGTGTGTTGGATGTGTGCCTTTAAGGGGCACGGCCGAGTGAGTGATGTCAGGATCTGGAGTAGTCGCTCCTTGCGAATGTTGTCATTTTGTATTTGTGTGTCCGACTGTTTGTCCTGTTCAATAAATGGCTGAAAGCGCATCGGCAGCACATGCAAGAGCGTAACAGTACCGAAATGTATCCATTGTTGTTGTTGTTGTTTTTTTTATTTTAAAATTTTTTATTTTATTACTTCACTTGAGTGGCAGCATACCTGAAGTTAACTAGCTCAAATTTTGGCTTAAAAAAAGCCCATAAGACAAGGTACCACTGTAGAAAAAAATTATAACGTTTAGACAGTGAAGTGAATCTCGGCTTGTCTTGTCAATTATGAGGGAGCGAGAAATCCCAACACATTGGAAGTCAGACAAGTTTAGGCACCTCACAAACAGAAGATATGTGTGTTATAAACAATGTTGCGGTAGGTAGAGAAAAGTGTGTGTTGGGATTATGAGAAAAGATGACGCGGTTCAAGGAGGAAATGGTGAACACCACGTAAATAAAGCCACTTGACGTTCGGTGAGTCAGGGCCGCTCATGGCGCGTTTCATAGTTGTCTATCTGTGAATAAATGATTGTCATCAAAAGCCTTTTCTCAGTCTTGTTTTTGTTGTTTTATAGTTTGAGGTATCACAACAGAAAAAAATATTAGCGTCAAATTCACTGTTCCGCTTGACATGTTTCGTTTCACAAAAAGCATTTTGCTCAGAAACTAGTGTTTTTGGTGAAAACAACCCATTTAGCAGAAAAAGCTAGACACAAACCTTTTTTCTGGTTAAAGAAGAGAGCCTACTCTTTCGGCGCTTATGTGTCACCGAACACAATATTCTGTGTGTATATCCTTCTTTAACATTAACGTCACACAAGTACAACGAGAAATCAACCCTTGTCCTTTTCATGATTGGTGATGTGTAAATGTGGTAGGCCAGCTGCTAAGTGCTCACAGATGGACTCCGACAGCCAAACCAAGATGATGTCCAGTGAGCCCCCAGGCAACCTGTCCCGCGATGTCACCCGGGCCCACAAACCCGCCCCGGGTCCAGGTACTACACAGCATAGCACAATGTTCTGCTCACTCTGAGTCCTCAAATGGGCGGGGGAGAAGAAAAGAAAAAAATTCCACACTGATGGCAGTCTTCTGCGAAAATGATCTATTAAATGCTCACTTTTATGTATCTTGCTGCACCCTTTGAGAAAACACTACTTATTTAACACACGCATTTCAGCTCATCTGTTAATTATGCGCAATATTGATTGAGGTTGTTTGCTGTAGTTTGCACACGTTGAAGATGCAGTGCATTGATTAGTTTGCACGTGTTGAAGATGCAGCGTATTGATTGACTGATTGATTTCATTTTGAACATGTAAACAGTGAGATCAAAACAAACAGACAAAATACAAATTGTTAAACTACATATATTTGAAAAGGAGTAGGAAGAAGTAAAAACTCAGCATACTGAGAGCGTTTTAAAAAAAATATATATATATATATTTATAGTATATATATATATTTATAGTAATACCAACAAAAGTAATACAAAAGAATAATAAGGGTCTACTCGATCTCAAAAGGCAAAATTGCAAACAAACAAATAACATAACTGATTGATTGGATCTGACAATAGTACAGTATATATTTATGATATAAATGTACTTTTGAACTTATAGGCCCCAGTTCTCAGGTGACTTACTAATTCATTTCGGGTTTCAAGACAGCGTCCCGTGTAGCTGTGTATTATTTTCTCCATAGACACATTAATTGCCTGCTGTTTTGCTGTTCAAAGTTGGTTACTCTCCGCTACAATGCGGTTCCAGCCAAACCTTCATGACAAGTGTACTGTATCATCCAATCACAAAGTATTCCGGTGCTTTGCTACTACGTCACGATAGCTTAGTAATTAGCATGGCTTTGTGATAACGATACTTGCCAGAGGTGTAAGCCGTGGAAGCAATAATTAGTGACTTTATGCTGCTTTGACACTGGACACGAAGCCAATTTTCACCTCTGCAGCTCGGCATAGTGTTTAGCCGCGTTAGCTAGCCAGTCGTAGCTTGCAGGTAGCTGGGGTGGCACAAAATAGCGTCCGCCAAGCACTCCCCCATCGTACCTGAACAGCAGAAAGCAGGGAGGGACTGTTCAATGTGGATGCGCCTTTTTTATTTTGATTTTTCCCTCAAAAATGTAGTGTCCACAACCGTGTGCTGGCCGTGGTTTTTGCATCACAACATTCTGTTTCGGCCATTTTCTTTCGGTGGCAAAAGTATTTCGGCCCAAAACTGAAAATGCACTTTGGGGCCAGTTTTGGCTAAATATTTTTGGTGACCGAATCTCTGGTGCACCCCTATTATAAACAATAATGAAAATATTACCAACATATATTTAATTAATAGTTTTTTTGTATAGTTTTTTTTTTTTAATTGATATTTGGATTATATACCATAAAATTTCTTATTTGTTCATAACTATTTATTTGAAAACCAAGTTGAATATTTATTTTTAGGATTATTTATTATTTTAATAGAGATACTGTATAATGTAGCTATTTATTTTTACACTATTTTTTAAAAATAATATAAAAGGATTTTTTAAAATTACATTATTATATATAAAACATATTATAATGATGTATTGCTAGGTAATGGAACCAACATATTGGATCTTTTTCATTGATTTGTAATTGTTTTTAATACTCTTAGTTTGGTTAATGTTAATTTATATAATGTTAATATTAATTATTATTATTGTAGTATTAGAAAGAATGTGTAGCTCAATGAGGCTACCAAAATAATATTTTCTATACTACATATAGTTTTTTAACATATTTTATGTATAGCTAAATGTGGTAATGGCTCTAATTCATAGATTGTCACTAGCGTGAGTACAGTACCAACAAATGTGGGTTTTTTTTTCAATGAAAACCATGCACATACTGTACATACACATAAAATGACCTTTGAGGATCCCGCAGTTCACAGCTGTGTTTCTCTACATTGTGTAATAAAAGCAACAAATCAATTACAATGAAAAGGGGGCAGTTTAAAACTGGTCACAATGCTCCACTACTAAATAGCGACAGGGAAAAATACATCACTGGAATTTAGGATGAGGTTCTTCATGACCTATTTGCACAAGTCGAGAAATTAGATTGCAACAGCATAATGCTTCTTGTTTACCCTGTGGCCTTTCTTTATTGCTCAGTCAGCACTTTTAAGAGCATGTCCAAAGATGCAAAAATGGTCCTGGAATGTTGTTCACAAAGGTACTCACACTCTGTACTTACAGTGACTAGTAAAAGTCTATCCACTATTTAGATGCCAGGGTTTTGTGGTATTAAAAAATAAGAGAGATACATGATTTCAAAACGTTTTTTACTGTTAGTTAGACCTATAACTTGTACAACTCAAGTAAAAAAAAAAAAAAAGATTATATTTAAGAAGTAAAAATCGACTAACCCCAAATAAAGTTCAGATGTTCTAGTAGGCTCCCCCCCCCACCCCCCACCCCCCATTCCATATTTTCCCACGTGTTGGGGGGTTGTTATTGTCCAATAAAACCAAGGTTGAACATTTTGGCCTTAATTTCAAAAGACATGCTTGGCACAAATACAACAGTAGCAGCCCTTGGCCCACATGGACAAAGCAGATAGGTGCAAAAAAAAATTGCCTTTTGTTTATTTGGCACCATGAAACTAAACAATTGGAGCAATACATTCCATTAGAATCCGATCCATAGTAAAAGCAATCAATTACGGTAAAACCCCCTTTTTATTACTCAGGATTTTCCACTATACAAAGTCATATGATATAAATACATGATTTCGACACAAAATTGACCATTGAAAAGGATTAAAATACTCCATAAAATCTCTTAAATACAAATGTATGCATGAGGTGGACCCATGCCTGTACACTTTAAAGAACTTGAAAAACAAAACAAATACAAGTACCCTCACTCTTCCAACCAAGGGTGCGAGTTAAACTCTGCAGTGTTTAAAGTCCAATCGAAGTACATACTTGCTTGCTCAAGCATGACTTAAAGCCTGACAACACAAAATGTGCTCTACTTAAAACGTTCACAGCATCGGTGGAAACAAACAAAAGTTACATACAGATATAATAATAATAATAATAATAATAGATCAAAGGGGGACTCAGTTCCAACAACACTGCTCATCATAAAAAAATTAAATTGAAAAAAAGTGAAGCATGGTGGTGGTAGCATCATGCTTTGGGGGAAAACCCTTAAGGCTTCTGCTGGAAATGTCGGGGAAAGCCTAAAAACACATCTGAACACTACTTTAGAGTCTTCAATCAACCGACCACGCATGTTTTTGGGATGTGGGAGGAAACCGGAGTGCCCGGAGAAAACCCACCCAGGCACGGGGAGAACATGCAAACTCCACACAGGCGGGGTCAGGATTTGAACCCCGGTCCCCAGAACTGTGAGGCAGATGTAATAGTAGAACAACTGATTAAACTCCAACACTTAAGTTTTTTTTTTGAACAGACTTAAATGTAATTATGTACAAAAGCGCTTTGCACAAACAACAGGAATTACACAAAATAATTTCTGTTTTATCACAGTAACTAGGCGGCACAGTGGCCGACAGGTTAGAGCGTCAGCCTCACAGTTCTGAGGAGCAGGGTTCAATCCCCGGCCCCGCCTGTGTGGAGTTTGCATGTTCTCCCCGTGCCTGCGGGGGTTTTCTCCGGGCACTCCGGTTTCCTACCACGTCCCAAAAAAAAAACATGCATGTTAATTGAACACTCTAAATTGCCCGTAGGTGTGAATGTGAGTGTGAATGGTTGTTTGGTTGTATGTGCCCTGCGATTGGCTGGCAACCACTTCAGGGTGTACCCCGCCTCCTGCCCGATGATAGCTGTGATAGGCTCCAGCACGCCCCGACCCTAGTGAGGAGAAGCGGCTCAGAAAATGGATGGATGGATGGATCACAGTAACTTATATTGCTCGTACTAAGGGAAAATAAACAAGTTGTTTAAGACAAATATCCATGTTAACTGGGAGGGCTGGCAGTGAATGGGTTAAGAGCTATCTAATGTCGTCTCGACCTTTATGCTATCAAAACGTTGTGTTCCCATACCTTTTATTAAGTTGTGAACTGACCAATTTTGTTGTTGTTGCTGAATTAGGTAATTGCAACAACTGAAAAAAAAAGTATATCTCAAAAAGCAACAACCCCCCAAAAAAGGTGATTCGATCTCTGAAGTTTTGTGCAACATATTTTTGCCTACGAAAAATTCCAGTCATATTTTGAATGGTATGACCTAAGGTGGTATTCAACTTTGGAAGTTCAAATGAAATAATAAGCTAGAAAGAGTCCTACTTACTAATTGTGCACAATCCAATGAAAAAATTGTGTCACAGATTATGACGAGTGCGGTATAAGTAGTGTGATCCCACTACGTAACAAACTTTCATCTTGTTTACGTTAGCTGACATTTGTTTTAGCGTTGTTTTTATATCAGAATGAAAAACTGACCTTGTTAGCTGGTTTTTCGGTGCTCTTTGTGTAAGATAGCACCAAGGCTTTGGCTGATAGAAAATGACATTGCATTGTATTTCCTGTATCCACTATTGCTGCTTAAATTATGCAAATTTCCGCATTGTGGGACTAATATAGATTATCCCTTCTTATATTGTAACTATTTATTAAATATACTTTTGTCTTTATAGGCCTCTGTTCTCAGGTGATATATGCAGTGACTTACTAATTCATGTGCAGTTGCAGACGGCGTCCTGTGTCGCTGTGTATTATTTTCTCTCCAAACACTTAATTTGCCTGCTATTTTGCTCTTCAAAGTTGTTTACTCTCTGCTATAACACAGTTCCAGACAGACCTATGTGACAAGTTCACTGTATCACCCATTTATTTCGGTGTTTCGAAACTACATGTCACGATATCTTAGCAATTAGTATGGTATCTTCGTCTTTCTCCTGTTAATTAATCCTTGTCCTACCTTCGTGATAACGATACTTGTCAGAGGTGGAGCTTATCCGCTGGCATGGAGGCGATGACTAGTAACTTATGCTGCGTGGACACCAGATGCAAAGCATACTTTCTTCTTGTCGTGTTTAGCCACATTAGCTAGCCAACCATCGCTCGTTGGTAGGTGGGCCGGTGCAAAATGGCCCTCCCTCCAGCACCAAGCATTCCCCGATAATACCCAAACAGCTGAAAGTTGGGTGACTGTTTAATGTGAAAGTGCTTATTTATTTTTTTAAACAATGGTCTTTATTTCTAATGTATGACATTTTTACTGGCCATCATCTGAAGCATCATGGTGGCCCAACACAGCAATTAATGT
Source organism: Phyllopteryx taeniolatus (assembly GCF_024500385.1). NCBI lineage: Eukaryota > Metazoa > Chordata > Actinopteri > Syngnathiformes > Syngnathidae > Phyllopteryx > Phyllopteryx taeniolatus. The sequence continues at coordinate 9,544,779 of NC_084519.1, forward strand.
CAGCGATTGTATTTTTTTTTTTTTAAATATCCGGAAGAATTAGTTGCGAGTGTAACAAGTCAGTGTTCGGTGAGTTCTGTAAAAAAAATACGGACGATCTGTAACATTTGACAGCTCCGATTTCGTATAGTGAAGGTCCGCTAGCCTAATGCTAACACATAATGTGAAACACCATAGTTGAGATAACGGAAATTAGCATATAGAAATGATAAACCTTCATCCAACTGCTACTTAGCACGCATGTAGCAGCAACACATACAAACAGAGCATATAAGAATGCTCACAGGCATATATTCTCTCTGCTGTGTGGGAACAACGAGTGGTACTCAAAGAAGTGTTTCTTCCCCCAGGCTGTAGCTGGCTGGTGGTGGCAGCAGCCATGGCAGCGTCCTTGAGTGGCCTCATGCTGGGCTATGAGATGGGCCTGACGTCAGGGGTGCTGCTGCAGCTGCGCGGTGTCCTGTCGCTGTCGTGCCGTGAGCAGGAGCTGCTGGTCAGCTCCCAGCTCCTGGGCGCGCTGCTAATTTGCCTGGCCGGCGGTCCCGTCCTGGACCGCTACGGCCGCCGCTGCTCCCTTCTCCTGAGCGCCGGCCTGGTGATCGGCGGCACCATGCTCCTCATGGCTATGGCCTCGCTGGCGGCGTTGGCGTTGGGCCGCATCGTGGTGGGCATGGGCACCTCGCTTTCGGGTACAGCGGCGTGCCTGTACATTGCAGAGATCTCGCCGCGGGAGAGGCGTGGCCTGCTGGTGACGCTGTACGAGCTGATGCTGGTGGTGGGCGTCATGCTGGGCTTCAGCTGCAGCTACGCTTTCGCCACGCTACCCGACGGCTGGGTGTACACGTTCGGACTGGTCATCCCTCCAGCACTGCTCCAGATGGGCGCCCTCGTGTTCCTCCCGCCCAGTCCGAGGTTCCTGGTGGCGCGGGGTGAGCTGGAGCTGGCCAGGGAGGTTCTGGCGCGTATGAGGGGTGGCGCGAAAGAACAAGTGGAAGTGGAACTCAGGGATATCCAGATTGGGCTCAAGGAGGAGTCAGAGCACAGCTTTGTGGAGCTCTTCAGCGCCAAGTCCAACCTGCGATCGCGTCTCCTGACGGGCATGGTGCTCGTGTTCCTCCAACAGGCCACGGGGCAGCCCAACATCCTGTCCTACGCTTCGCCCCTGCTGCGCGGCGTCGGCTTCCACAGCGATGACGCTGCCACCCTGGCATCCACCGGCTTCGGCGTGGTCAAGGTGGTCGGCACGGTCCCGGCCGTGCTGCTTGTGGACCGCGTGGGGCCTAAGAGCTTCCTGTGTGTTGGCGCCGTGGCCATGGGGATGTCGCTGGCGGCTCTGGGCGCACTGACCCTGCAGAGTCACACGCAGCTAACCAGCTTGTGTGTCAGCCACCCGGCACCCAACCATACCATTGTCACATGGGATCACAACAGAACGGAGAATGAGACCCAAATGTTTATCACAAGCGCCCCCATCTGGTGGACAGACGATGACAACGGGTTGGTGCGAAGTGGGCCCGTGGACGATAAGTCTTCCTCGCTCAAGTGGGCGTCACTCATCAGCTTGCTTGTGTTTGTGGCCGCCTTCTCCATAGGCCTGGGGCCAAGTAAGCAGCGCCGATTACCTCTAAAGCCCTAATTAGCCACACAAAGTGCGATAATGAAGCGGTTCTCACACTTTTTGGGTGCCCTTTTTGGTACCCTCCTTGTAATCCTGAAGCCAATTAAGCATAAATATCGTGTACCCTTAAATGCCATAGGAAGTCAGAAGTTACCTCATTTTGAGTCTTAGCACCTTAACAAATATTTTTTTTTTTGAGGAAAAACTTTGTGATGTTATGAGAATAAAGTATTTTTTTTTTTTTTATATATTTGTAATATCACTGCCAGCCTTCCCAGTTAACATGGATATTGACTTCTGAAGCCGTCAATGGCAGTGAATGTGTTAAGTCAGTTTAACTAAGGATAAAATTATTTTCAAGAATTTGATTTTTAAAATACAAGTTTGTTTGTATGTTTATATATGTTTATTCTGTAAAGCACGCCATTCTGATTTTTTTTTTTTTTTTTTTTATAAATAGGACAACAATGTTACACCGCATATTTGAAAATTGCTACTCATTAATTCGTTCCGTCACTCAGTTGACTCGTATCTCAAATTGTGAGACACGTGATGGTGGGTGTTTGTTTTGAGGTCCGATGCCGCCATCTAGTGCTAAAGCCAGCACCTAAAATTTTGGCTTGCAAGACAAAGGGAAAAACAAAAAAGCGACGATAGCTTTTAAGATGAAAAATTTATGCACCCTTAAGTCAAGGTACCACTGTAATTGGTTTAGTATGTCCGTTTTATTGGTGCGCTAGTCCCCATATCTTGACTTAAAATTTTAATTTGTTCCAGTGGGGAATAAAAAAAAAAAAAAAAAAAAGATTGGTTTCCGGCTGGCATGGCCACTTTAGAGCACCTCGTTGTCAGCTATGAGTGTGCGTACGATGTAAATCATCAAGTAATTTTGCAGAACCCTTAGCCAGTGATTTCCAACCTTTATGGAGCCAAGGTACATATTTTACAATTGAAAAATCTCACGGCACACCAACAAAAAAAAAATTCACAAAAAGTGGATACATTAATTACTGTGTATATACTTCCTGCCATCTTATAGAAGAGCATGTATTTGTTCTGTCTGTCACTATGCCTCACTGGTATAAATAGATGAACAAAGATACATTATTTCTTGTAAATAAATAATTTTTGGAGCAATTAGATAAAATTTCATAAATTCCCACGGCACACTGGTTGGGAATCACTGCCCTAAGCTATGGCACGCGGACCACAGTTCGAGAACCACTGAGATGAAGTATTTGTTGCACTGTACGGTGAGGGACAAAGTGCATATACGCTCGACAAACAAGTACAGTAATCTTAGATAACTGCCACTATTAATAACTTCACACACGTTGTATTTGTGTGTTATTTTTTGGCTTTCCAGTGGTGTACGTGGTACTGAGCGAGATCTTCCCCATGGGCATTCGCGGGCGAGCCGTGTCGGTGGTGTCGGCTGTCAACTGGGCCACCAACCTACTCATCTCCATGACTTTTCTCACCATGACGGGTGTGTTTACGCTCTCTCCTGGAATTTTCCACACCTCATCATCACATGACTGTCACATACTGGCAGTCACAATGTCCAAACACAGTACACGCTGTGCTAAACAAACAAATGACTCAGTGCAGAGAAGGGGGTTCAGTCTGGTTCCATGTGTGCGCTTGCAAATATTTCTTATTTTAGATAGAATTTAAATATTAAATTCACATGTAACAACTCAATTTAAATGTTTCTTCAGCGCAGACCACAACAGTAGCTACACAGTCACTTAACAGATTCAATAGTTACAATTTCTAAGTTACTGTATACTATACAGTGAGGCTAAAAAAATGACAAAATGAGGGCAAAAAAAAATAATCCAGAAAATCATATTGTCTGATTTTTAAAGAATTTATTACCAAATTATGGTGGAAAAAAAGTATTTGGTCACCTACAAACAAGCAAGATTTCTGGCTCTCACAGACCTGTAACTTCTTCTTTAAGAGGCTCATCTGTCCTCCACTCGTTACCTGTATTAAGGACACCTGTTTGAACACGTTATCAGTATAAAAGACACCTGTCCATAACCTCAAACAGTCACACTCCATACTCCACTATGGCCAAGACCAAAGAGCTGTCAAAGGACACCAGAAACAAAATTGTAGACCTGCACCAGGCTGGGAAGACCAAATGTGCAGTAGGTAAGCAGCTTGGTGTGAAGAAATCAACTGTGAGAGCAATTATTAGAAAATGGAAGACATACAAGACCACTGATAATCTCCCTCCATCTGGGGCTCCACGTAAGATCTGACCCCGTGGGGTCAAAATGATCACAAGAACGGTGACAAAAAATCCCAGAACCACACGGGGCAACCTAGTGAATGGCCTACAGAGAGCTGGGACCAAAGTAACAAAGGCTACCATCAGTAACATACTATGCTGCCAGAGACCCAAATCCTGCAGTGCCAGACATGTCCCCCTGCTTAAGCCTGTAGATGTCCAGGCCCATCTAGAGAGCATTTGGATGATCCAGAAGAGGATTGGGAGAATGTCATATGGTCAGATGAAACCAAAATAGAACTTTTTGGTAAAAACTCAACTTATCGTGTTTGGAGGAGAAGAACACCATACCTACTATGAAGCATGGGGTTGGAAACATCATGGTTTGGGTTGTTTTTCTGCAAAGGGACCAGGTCGATTGATCTGTGTAAAGGGGCCATGTATTGTGAGATTTTGAGTGAAAACCATTTCCATCAGCAAGGGCATTGAAGATGAAACGTGGCTGGGTCTTTCCGCATGAAAATGATCCCAAACACACCGTCCGGGCAACAAGGGAGTGGCTTCGTAAGAAGCATTTCAAGGTCCTGGAGTGGCCTATCCAGTCTCCAGATCTCAACCCCATAGAAAATCTTTGGAGGGAGTTGAAAGTCTGTGTTGCCCTGCATCAGCCCCAAAACATCACTTCTCTTGAGGAGATCTGCATGGAGAAATGGGCCAAAATACCAGAAAGTGTATTTTATGTTATTATTTTATTCTGACAAGAGCTGCAGTGCGTGTTTTACGAGGCATCCCATGACCGTGAGGAGATGCATGGATAATTCTTACCAGACTGTGACAGCACCAGATTTATTCAATAAATCATGGCAGATGATTGACAAGAACTAGCCAGTTACTGTTAACTAGCTGGCTTATGAGAAGCCAATGTTTACAGACAGAGTGAATTTACGCATTTTACAGCACCGGGGCCTGTGCAAAACAGACCACGGCCACGATGCAGCGAGGGATCATGGTTCAAGTAAGCCATTTTAAACAAAAAAACAAAACAAAAACAGCGTTTTGGGCAACAGCATTTTCCAGAGGGAAAACTGGTCGCTAAATCATGCTAGCCAAAAAGCGTCAGATTTCTTCTCTGGGGTTTTGACAAAATCTGCAGCCCCCCGCCCCCCAAAAAATTACTGCCAACAGGACTTAACCAGGGGGACTTAAGAGTTTTCAAATAATCAAATTGGAATATTGGATGGAAGATATATATATATACTTTAGTAAATTAGAAACAAAAATAAATTTGTAATACTTAGAAAGTCATTATGAAAATTGTACCAATGTTTCTGATATATTGGTTACTTTCGCTATAAATAAATCTCAGTACAGAATGTGCTGTTCTATAACATGACAATAACATGAATACCTCTAAATCATCACTCTTTGTAAAAATAATGTTCCATACAGCTGCTGCATTGGATTAGATGGTGCAGCTCTATCTAATATACATTTGTGTACAAGCCCAAGGAGAGCAAAACACATTGCATGGGAGCTTACACACAAAAGTGTTTTGGTTTTTTTTCCAGAGAGGATTGGCGTTCCCAACATGATGTTCTTGTACGCCGCAATGAGCTTCGTCCTTCTGGTGTTTGTCATGCTCCGCGTGCCCAAGACAAGCGGACGCACGCTGGAGGAAATCTCAAAAGAACTGGCTAAAAAGTGAGTTGCGCCAGGATTCCTTAGCTACTAGCTATAAAACCTCATCTGTTTTTGTCCTCCATCTACCCAGGAAGCATTTTGAAATCAGCCTGTGCAAGAAGGTCCAACATCAGGAGACGAGCGGAGTGTCCAGAGAGATGCCCCCAAACATCCTGTGACCCAAAATGCCACTGAAATAACATTCAGTTCACTCTATGCAACACTAAGCCATAACGGGTTACATAACGGTTATGGTTAAATTTATTGTACACATATTCAAAATGTTTGTAACTTTATGTCCCCTTTAAAACTTTTGGTGATTATCTGTTGCTGTAAAAGACTGACTTGTGTTGGCCTCTTGAGTATTAAATTTGTTTTTTAACACTGGATTACTAGATCATAATGCTCACATTCTCAAACGCACACATACACACAGAGCAGCAGCTTTATTTATTACATCTTTATTTTTATATAAATTACAAAAGAGTCACATCTTTCAGTGGTGGAAAAACATCGCAGAGCCGACACAACCAGTGTCAGCCACAGCTCTGAGCTCGGATCCTGTTTAAAAGGATTGTACGACGTTGACTGGAATTAAGAGTAATATGGGTAAAACCAGAGTGAGTTGGGGTATTCGCATGAGCATAAATATTAAGAATGTCTTACCCGTCACATCAGCACCACTTAACCAAAACAGAGCTCATATTTGAAGTTTGCCGCAGTTAAAACCATCTCAACCTACACAAAGACATCCTAAAGATTTTGTCCTATACACACACACACACACACACACACACAGGGCCAATGCTGGAATAAAAAAAAATATAATAAATGAAATATTTACAATTTACAGCGAGTGTAGAAATTTACAAGAAATTAGCAATTTAGTGTATGTAATGCCTGTCAAGTGAATAGCTGAACATGAGAAATGAAGAGGTTTGTATTTATCCGTGGACGGAGAAAATGAGCTTCAGTGCCATTGTCGGTATTCTGGTTGCTTGTTCTGATGGGATGAGACGAGTTTTGAACTTTTTTTTTTCTAAAACAGCAGCGAGTCCACAACAACCGGTTCGTGTTTGTGTCAGTTTACGTCTGTCTATGCAGAACCATGCTGAATTTCAAGTGTTCCTCACTTGCAGAGCGGCTTCTTGCACTCAAAAAGTAGCGGGTACACCTGCTCCACAGCCGTGGCCACGTTCTGTACGTTTGGTCCTGGTGGGGGCCCAGGGCACGGTGAGAAAGAGCAACAAATCAGTACCACAGATGTGGATTAGGAGTCAATCCCATGCAAGAATTCCTCAAGGGATCATGATTATGTACACAATGTGACCTAAATACTTAATTTCTGAGCTTGTTCCCCACTGAGGTGTGTCATTAAGTGTTTGTGTGTGTGTGTAAGGTACCTGTCACTGTGAGGCTGCCCGTGGAGAACACCTGGATAGTGGCCTTGATGGTTTTGATCCTGTAGGTGGCCGCGGGGTGGAGCTCCGGCTCGTAACTGACACGCAACATTTTTAATTACACCACTCACAAAAACTTAGGGATATTGGGCTTTGGAGTGAAATTTCAGGATGAACCTAAAATTCACTATAACCTCTGCTAGTGAACATAATTTGACGTTCGGACTTTTCAATGCACATCCTGCTGTTCTGTAACAAGGAGCTGAACGTCATAAATCACTTCTATGCCTCGCTGAATCGTCCAGTCTCTTGGTATCTCTGTAACAACCTGTTGATGACCCTCTAAGATCAAACTTCCCTTTGGAAGATCCTGTTTGAAGTCCTGCAATTATGAGGTACTGTTGATCAATTGTTAAGTGTTGTTTTGATCACATGATGCCAAAATGTGACCAGCATGATAAAGAGGTCTGTTTAAATACCAATTCTAATTGAACCAGGACATTTATCAGTCCATTGAGCATTTATTCGATATGCAGGATATAGGGTTTGGGAACATGTCATCACACTGCAGTGCAACATGGACATATCGTCCATATTTAAAGCGACGGGTCTTTTGTCAACTACTCGCACGTGTCTTTTCAGTGTCTGTATTTCTGTTAATTTCAAATTTTGTCAGACCAATTTTAAGTATGGTAAAACATTGCTGTGTTATGGGTGCAGAACTTCACATGATCACATTTGTTTTATTTCCTTTAGTTGTGCCACACAGATGCTCATTACAAGGTCTAACATTTTATGTGATTGTTGAAATATGATGTTATATACAGTACATTAGTAATTATATTAATATGTGTGCTTGTTTACATAGCTTTTAAAACAGACTGTTAAAAAGCAAACAAGCATGCTACTCGCTTTTGCTCCACGTACCTGAGTCCGAATGATGGTGTTGGGATTGCCAGCTTCATCATGTAAAGGCCATGCACCCACCCGTAGGTAAACTGCATGTAAAAGGCTAATGACTTGTAATATTTGAACTGCCCGAAAGTGGAGGGACTAAGCACTCACACCACATATGAGATAAGTGACAATATCGGCCATACACAAAGGTGGTAGATCGAGATCACTGCTCCACCATGTATTTGGAATGTCATACGGATGCAAACCTTTGTTTATGTTTTCAGGTACCGGTCTGTGGCTTAGCAGTCTAATTTTTCTCGCTGAATTCCCTTCCTGTTCTCACATTTTAAAATGTCTTTTACAATGCTATAAGAATGCAGAAAAATCATACACTAGTGGAAGGTAAGTTTTTCTATCAGTGTGCTGAGTTGTCTAACATTGAAGACAGTGTACTCATATATTGCCCTTAATCTGAAGATTCAGAATATTGAATAAACGCTCAAATTACTTTTCATAACAAATTTCACAATTTTGTGTGATTGTTTGTGTGAAAGAGACTAACGCAAATTCCTGCGCAGCTCTTGCCACTAGAGGTCCCACTTGGTCTATATATTAAAAGGTTTGGTGGAGGGAACCATTGAAAGATTCATACACTATGTTTAAGAGATGAAAAGCATGGTCATGTGATTCAAACCCACCTGGCAATGGGCCGGTTCTTCTTGGTGAAGTCCACCAGGTGGATGGCAAAGGGCATGGAGCACACAGCCAGCACGTTCACCACCTTGAAGGCCGAGAACCTCACCTGGATACAACAAAGGACACACACTGAGGCAGATTTCAATATAAAATATACAGTGATCCTCCCCACAATATCGCTGTTCACCCATCGCAGTCCTGTTATTTCGCAGATTTTTCTGTTAAACGTCTTGTTCGTTTGTGTGTGGAAATGTTTGCAATGCATTAAAAATGTGTTTAAATGAAGTTCAATTACCGTAATTAGTTACAGCCACCTCATGACAGTTATTTTTCCCCTTTCTAAAGGGAATAACGGTATTTAATTTAGGAGAGGCATTTACTCATTAAAGTGGATGGTGATATTTTCATATGAACACTGATACAGAGTTAAGTAAGTGGTAAAGGTGATCGTTCCCACCTTGAAGCCGATTTTCTGCAGACAGCGTGCCAACCTGCGAGCACCCTGCCTCGCTTCGTCCTCGCTGAAAGACAAAATATAGCAGGAAGGGATTACGCTGTGTCCTTCTAATACACAGTAGTATCATACACTAATGAATAAATTCGCATATGACAATTGTGGTTGTGGTTTGCAGTAGAGTACAACTGCACTACATCATACTGAGAGGTGTTACAAACACTGCCTTTTGTATAGCTCAAATAAGGGAGACATTATAAATAAAAACAACACAGTATTATAAACGTATAATTGAGTGCCTTGAAAAGGGCTATAAGTGGTATGCATTATTTTTATTATAACTTGTATTAGCATGCTCAAAGGAAGCTTATTTTTAAACCCATTCTTTGGAAGGAGAGTTCATTGCTGATCAGCAAAATACTTATCATAAAATCTATTTTTTAATGCAATTCTGAGCACCCTCTGCTTTAAAATGAAGAGGATGTGACCAATCGTTTCTACCTTGTAGCTCCGGTGCAGATAATTTTTCCTGAGGACCAGATGGAAGCAGTTATCTTGGGCTTACGAAGCTTCATGAGGACTTTCTGAAACACAAAAAGGTTGTTTTTTTCCCCCCGCTATTGCATAACACTATATGAAATAGTTTTACGATACACTTGTTAATGCAGTCTATCACTAACCTATGCAGTAGTAAAGGTAGCCTCGCATTGAGCCTTGGGAAACGCCGCTAGTTTGCTACTGTAATGCCAGGCAATCTTTACATTAATGTAAAGCAGAGCTGAGCAAAGTAGAGTTGTCCCAACTGGAAGGGGATAATGAGTTAACGGTTGGTGGTTAAAATCTTAGCACACTTTAAAAATATAGAAAGGCCCCTTTTACTTTTGTTTACCATCCATCCATCTATTTTCGGTACTGCTTGACACACTCTGGTCGCAGGCGTGCTGGAGCCTATCCCAGCTGGCTCTGGGCGGGAGCCAGGGTACACCCTGAACTGGTCGCCAGCCAATCGCAGGGCACTTATAAACAAACAAGCATTCGCACTCACATTCACACCTTGGGGTAATTTAGAGTCGTCCATTAACCTACCATGCATGTTTTTGGAATGTGGGAGGAAACCGGAGCACCCGGAGGAAACCCACGGCACGGGGAGAACAGGCAAACTCCACACAGGCGAGGCCAGAGTTGAACCCGCGTCCTCAGAACTGTGAGGCAGACGTGATAACCAGTCGCCCACTGTTCCACCTACTTTTGTTTACCATTTTTTCTAATTATAACAACACCAGTATGGGCTTTTTAAAACAATATAATTGAATGTTTTATATACTGTAAGTACATTCAATTAATAGGGAACAAATGAGGTTAGCATGTTAGTGTGGCCTTTGTGTGACAACATTTCCAGTTTCTCACTTGGCCCTTTTTGGAAAATTGCTAATGTAAATTATGTGGACTGAGTAGCGAGTTTAGTGGAATGCCACCAGAATTCTACTGTAATGGCTTGTAATTGAGACATTTCTGTAAAGTGTAATGTAAAAATCTGTGGACCTAATATAGAGCTTTCTTAAACACCACTAGTATATAATTACAGGGGTCCTCAGTTTTGTTCCGACATCATGACAAACATTTCAAGGCCATAACTGTCTGTAAAACAATCAAATGAAAAACAATGACTATTTGAATGGGGACAAAATCTATGTCACGTGACCATGTATTCATGCTGATGTAACCTAAAAATGTTGCATGTCAGCACTGTCGTATTAGCATTTTAATCACAAACATCCTTACCCCCACCTCCGGCTTGTAGATGACGTTGGTTCCCTCCAGGGCGATGGTGCGCAGGTTGAGGTGGCACCTGGTCCTGAATGTCGCCACCACATTGGTGACAATGATATCCAGGGTGTCATCGTTGCTTGAATCCATGGAGGAAGTGTGTGTGTGTGTGTGTGTGTGTGTATATGTGTGTTGCACAGAGAGGACCACACTGGGATCGATCCTCACTCGTCCACCATCATCATGATGTTAAGCGCCTGTTGTGCAGATTCAAGGCTGGAGATAAAACAAGGGTATTCTTTAGCGTGTATTTTTCCACCATTAATGTGACATATAATCTGAAACTAACAAAAAAATTATATTTTCGGGAGTGGAAGTAAAATTAGGGCGGCACGGTGGACGACTGGTTAGAGCGTCAGCCTCACAGTTCTGAGGAGCGGGGTTCAATCCCCGGTCCCGCCTGTGTGGAGTTTGCATGTTCTCCCCGTGCCTGCGTGGGTTTTCTCCCACATCCCAAAAACATGCATTAATTGGGGACTCTAAATTGCCCGTAGGTGTTAATGTGAGCGCGAATGTTGTTTGTTTGTATGTGCCCTGCAATTGGCTGGCAACCAGTTCAGGGTGTACCCCGCCTCCTGCCCGATGATAGCTGGGATAGGCTCCAGCACGCCCGCGACCCGTGAGGAGAAGCGGCTCAGAAAATGGATGGATGGATGGAAGTAAAATTAAACAACCGAGAAGATTGTTGTTCGTAAATATTGAATATTTAAGATTGTCAGCCCGACCCACTTCCGACCTTAATATCGGGAAAAATTCAATCTTAACAAACCCCAGATCACAGGATAATCTTAAAGACAAAATAGTCTGGTGTGTGTCAGGAAGGGGGGCAAAAACAGCCCATTTATGTTTGGGGTGTGTACCAGGCCTACCAATCTACTAACACACCCAATGCCCGTCCATCTACCTTGCAACTAATCTACACTGCGTTTAAAATTATGATGCAAATTATATTCTTCTTATTACAGTCAGTATACTTTTCAAGGCATCAACTGTTTGACTATAACTCAAATACTTTTGAACAAAGCTTCCAATGATTAACAGTATTTTTGAGGGGGGATACATTTTGACATAGACCCCCTTATTTAAAAAGTGCTTCACAATTCTTACATCCATTAAAACTTGTTAGTTTTTGGAGAGTTTCTGCTTGAATTTCTTTGAGAAGGTGCATTGTCATGTTTGCGAAAGTTATTTTGGAACATTTCTTGCGTGTACCAGGCCTTACCTCCCAATTTACCTAATTAGTTACAATCTACCAACTTACCTTGACATGTAGATGATTATATTTTATCGTATTTAAATTTCTCCGGATGCGAAGCCACTTCCTAGCCCGGCAGCGCCACATGCATGAGTCGCCCCTTTGCTCCAAACCTCAACGTAAAGTGAATTAAAGTTGGCGAGCGTGCACATTACAGGTCCATTTTCGAAAAAAGCGTTTCGTCTCCTCAGCACCCAAACACAAAGACTGTGTTACACTTCAATGTTTGGCTTTGTGGGAATTCTCATGGGCTGCTATCGCGACCCTCCCCTTCGAATAATCACGACAGAGACTTTGATAAATAAACGTAATAGTTGAGTTGGGACAAAATCGTGCATTACGCGCAAGTTTACGTCAAAGATCAGCTTGGTGTTTTGGCTAGCTTGGAAGCTATGCTAGGCTAGGCTAGGCTTGTGTGATACTATCTTATCGTTGCCTGTTGTGTATTCATTCACCGCGACTTAACAATTCTGATACCAATTACCGTAGCGTTGTGACAAAAAAATACTACAGAAACGAACGAATGAAACCACAGGAGCGATGACTATCTAGCAACAAAGAAGGACAGTATGAATGAAAAGTTATTAGCATCTCGAGCTAACAGTCTAGCCGCCTTCAGAATGGTGTCACTGAGGATTTTCCACTCCGTGATTAATGGATATATTTACGTGAAATATTGCCTTGGAATTGTTTTGGATATACCTCATCCGCTTTCAATGCGGGAGACGCCGACATGTAGGAGCCCGTCAACCGGGTTGTTTATTCCCTCCGCAGGTTAGGGGGAAAAAAATAAAATACAAATGACTGCGCCACCGAGCAAAACTCTTTCCGTGTTTAGTTTGCAAAATAAAAGCTAGCAAAGGAGCTTCTGGTTTCAACCTCAGAATAAAAGCACAAAACATTCTCGATTTAAAGATTACTTAAACAAGTAATTTACATATGACGTCAAACAATAACGAAATACATTACAGTACACGAGAGCAATAAGAAATATAATAATAGCTTGCTCAATAAATAAAAAATAAATTTGCATGTCATTTACATTAAAAAAGAACGTTTTGGAACAGGTTTGGTGCTTCAGCTTTGCAATAATAATTATTAAAAAAATACTTAAAGAAGTAATTAACGTCAAACAATAATGTAACATGACACCAGACCCGTAACAAATACAGTAATAGGAAAGGATAGAAAATACATTTATCAGTACATTGAGAAATATTAAACAAATCTATGTTTTTATTTACTGCGATTGGTTGGTGACCAGTTCAGGGTCCCGGAGAAAACCCACACACGCCCGCGACCCTAGTGGGGTGAAGCGTTAATACACACACACACACACACACACACACACACAATGCAGTATGTATCTGATCCAAGTCCAATGAAATGTGTAAAATATATCAATTTTACAAAGTAGTACAATGGTTGTTGTTGTCTCTTAATAAAAAAGTGCAAGTGAGTTATTGTGTTTACAATGGTTTCTCGAATGAATGTCCACATCCATCCAGCCAAGCCAATATTACACTTAACCCGGCTGGTGTTGACGCCATTGGCAGAAAACAATGTGCTGTGTTCCGTTCCGTGTTTACGCTGCGCTTGACGTTTAAAACGCGGCGATTTAGCGACATATAAGAGGGGGGAAAGGAGAGGAACATCTGCTCTGAAACAGGTTCTGGAGAGGCTAACATAAAGAGGAGAGTTGGGATACTGTTTACAAGCCAGTGGGAATGTTTGTGTTATCAATGAGAGAATTGGGCCTCATGAATGAGTGTAGTGAAGAGAAATCTATCTTTATAATTCGCATTCAGGCTGCACAAGCGTGTTGTTGAGATGACCCAAGAAGGTTATTATGAAGGTTTACAGGGGCGACAATGCTAATTTTTTTCATTCGATCATACCACGTAGAAAGTGAACACGCAGATGTGAGCACTTACAAAGCAATGCATGCAGATATGTGTGAGAATAAACAAAAAGTCCATCAATTGGACATTGTCTCATTGATATGGTGTCTTTATATCGCAGATTTTCACCAATTGCAAGTGGGTCTGGAACGTATCCTTGGAAATGGGGATTCCCTGTACACTGTTTCCCTAATGAATATGCATGTGTACATTGCTGCCATATTAAAAGAGTATGTGTGTGTGAGAGAGAGAGAGCGAGACAAAGACGGACGGCGTGTGAGTCAATCCAGCAGCGTGCCGGTGCAGCTCTGGGATCTGCCAGTGTAAACAGAGACGTGGGAACGACCGAGCCTGTTTACATCATCTCCATTCTTAGTGGGACCACGAGGCCATGGTGCGCACGCACACACACAAAGTTTTCAAATTACTGAAAGATTATCTCCCGCCATCCCTCCTGCTGCAGTACATACCTAACTCCTTACAGGTACTTATCCAGCTCGTTGCTTACCTTCCAACCTACCGACCAACCGACTTACTACCCTCCTAACCTAGCGACTTACCTACCGATCTACCTACCTACGTATCACCTTTATGCCCCTCCTAACCTTCCTTCCTACCTACCACCTTTACTACCCTCTTATCTCCCTACCTAGTTATCAACCAACCTACTGACACCACCCTACCTATTGAACAACCTGCCTTCCTTTTGACTCACTGATCAACCTGCCAACACACCTAACAATCAACAGACCTACACTTACACAAAATATTGACACTTTGTGCTCAGTTTAGTCATTCTCACTAAGGGGTATACTCACATTTGTTGCCAGCAGTTGAGACATTACCTGTAATGGCTGTTTGTTGAGTTATATTTTGGGGAGATAATATAGTGCACACTGATGAATTGAAATTGTAGCAAAATTTCATTTTATGTCAGTGTCTTGCCCCATGAAAAGATATGATAAAATATTTACAAAAATGCACGGTGAAGTTTACGAGCAATGCTTGGCCAATCCAAATAATAAAAAAAGATACAGCAACAACAAAAAACAATATAAAATTATGTCCCTTTTCCCCTTCGAGGAGTTGAAGTGAGTGGGACAAATAGTGCTAACATCATGGCGGCAGATTTACTGCGCTAACATTAACACACCTGCACAAACGTAAAGGAGTGTGTAGCCATGTTTAGACTAGCTTTGCAAACGATAACACTGACACATGAGCAATCTCTGGCTTCACTCCAAAGCGCACAAAATAACGATTAAATAGTAATCACAGCCGAGGACGTAATCCATCACGAGCGGACATTTGCTCGCGTTGTCATTTGTGCGCAGCTTGGCGGTGATATTTTTAGGATTTTTCTTATTAGTTAGTTGCGTGAGGTATTCCAAGCCCACCTGCTCAACATTTGTCACAGGAATGATGTTGATTTTCATGAAATCTCCGCCATCATTTAGTTAAAAGTTAAGTCATCTGCCACCACGCCCTTGAAACATCATCACGTAATTTATCTCCGACAGTTTTATTTCTGACCTCAATGGACATGGTTTTGATTTGTGTCGATAAGAGTATTACAGCACTTTTATCTTTTAATTCAACAGGAATATCACACAACAAAGTAGAACTCCCTGATGAATAGGCTTGTCTCTAAGGGATTTTGTATTTAATACACACAAAAATACATTTTAAGGGCACGTTATTTTTACTTGTTTGATTCAACTAACTAAATTTGTGGGGATTCACTTGTACACTTGAACTAGGATTTTTCACAAAAAATGTTTTCTTTGTAAAACAAAATAGAAATAAAAACAAAAATAATCATAGAAATAAATCATACAATAAATACAAAAATTAAACAAATAATCTAAAACACCAGCATGTGTTGATTTTTTTAATTAGTAGAAAAAAATAAACAAACATAAAATACATAAGATACGTTAAGATTTCATTTATTTAGTGCCAAGAAAATAATAAGCTCTAGCCTCCAACTCCCACTGCAATAAGAAAAAAAAAGACATTTTAATCATGTGCATTATTTATTATTGATCTTTTTCTTCTTGATCCAACCTTGATTCAAATTCCGATGGCTCAATTCAACTCAGATTTTATTCCAATTTCCCCAAGTGTGCACTTGAGACAACAGTTTTTACAATAATATAGTATAATTTCATACAAAAATGTATTGGTATTTAGATATTTTTATATTCTTTCTTTAGTTTAAAAAATAACATTATTTGGATTAAATATTTAGTCACCAATGGTGTAGTGGTACACTCGCCTGACTTTGGTGCAGGCAGCGTGGGCTCAGTTCCCACTCGGTGACGGTGTGAATGTGAGTGTGAATGGTTGTCCGTGTCTATATGTGCCCTGCGACTGACTGGCGACCAGTTCAGGGTGTTGTCTGCCTTTCTCCCGAAGTCAGCTGGGATAGGTTCCAGTGCCCCTAACCAGGATAAGCGGTGTTGAAAATGGATGGAGGAATGGATTACATATTTTTTGTAAAATAAAATTACATTTGTATTGTGTCAAGAAAATAAGACTGGCCCTCACTGCAATACATAAAAAACAAAGTCGTTATTTATTATTAGGTTAAGCCATCATTAATAATATTTTTATTATTTCTTAAATTATAACTACATTAAAAACATGAATAAATAAAACAATTATTATATGCAAATTAAACAAATGAAATACAGTAATGAATAAATACATAATATTAAACAAGTTACAAATTATAACAATTACAAATTATAACTCAATTTAATTAAAAGTACATTAGAGAAAGAGAGAGAGAGAGAGAGAGAGAGAGAGAGAGAGAGTGGAGGGGTAGAAGGGAGGGAGGGAGAGAGAGAGTGGTGCAGAGGTGAACCTTCCCATGAGTGGCCAGTCTACAGAAATTACCCCAAAAACACAGCCACGACTCATTCAGGAGGTCACAAAGGAACCCAGGACAACATCTAAAGAACTTCAGGGCTCCCCTGCCTCAGTTAAGGTCAGTGTTCATGACTCAACAATAAGAAACAGACTGACCAAAAATGGCATCTTTGGCAGAGTCCCAAGGAGAAAAACACTGCTGACCAAAAAGAACAAAGACTTGTCTTGGTTTTGCAAAAAAAAAAAAAAAAAAAACGTGAGGTGAAACAAGATGAAAGTTGAACTTTTCAGAAGGTATGGGTCTCGTTACATCTGCCGTAAACGTAACACGAAAAAGAACATCATACCAACAGTTAAACATGGTGGTGGTAGTATGATAGTCTGGGGCTGCTATGCTTCTTCAGCCCCTGGACGATTTGTTCTTTACAACAAAGTCCTGAAGGACAATGTTCCACCAGCAGGACAAGGATCCAAAACACACTAGCAGGTCAACTTCTGGCTTAAAAAAAACCAACAATAAAATAAAATAAAGGTTTTGGCCTCATCAAAGACTCATTGCTAGTTATAGAAAACACTTGATTTCAGTTGTTGCTGCTCAACAAGTTATTAGGTTTAGGGGGCCATTACTTTCTCGCACCGGGCCAGGTAGTTCTGAGTAGTTTTTTTCCCTTAATAAATAAAATCACTATTTAAAAACTGCATGTTATGCTGACTTGGGTTATCTTCATCTGATACTTAAATCTGTTTGATGATCTTAAGCATTAAAGTGGGGGAACTATGCAAAAATATAATAATTTAAGAAGGGGGCCAATATTTTTTCACTCCACTGTAGGTCAGTCAAGAAGGAACTTCTTACCTAAACTGTTCCTACAAATCTGGAAGCATGGAAATGTACAAAACTGTATCTTAGAATTGAGATTCCCAAATGTCAATTGTGTGTGTGTGTGTGTAGGTGAGCGTGCGCGTGTGTGTACTTTGAGGAAATGTCTGAATCGGAGGTGCAAGGGGTGTGGGAAGTGATGAAATGGAAGGAAGGATGTTTTGGGGTGTGTGTGTTTGGGGGCGGGTTGGGGTGTGGGTGCAGAATGATGGTCCGAAGGGTGTGTATGTGTGTGCGTGCCTGCGTATATGTGTTTGTGTGGGCGCATGTGTGCATGGCTGCGTGTGCATGCGTGTGCTCCTGTGTGTATGTGTCTATGTGCTTGAGTGTGTGCGTGCGTGTCTGTGTGTATGCGTGCATCAATCCATATCAATTTGCTTTTGATCATACTAGTGTGTGTGCGTGTCTGTGTGTGTATCTGTGCATATGTGTGTGTCTGATAAAACCAAAATGCGCAAATCTCCCATGCAAACAAAACACACGCACGCACACACACACACTGATATTTAAATTAATGGTCTCCTCGGGGAGTCATCCAAAGGCCACGGGCGTTTGGGAGAAAAGATTCTTGGAAAAAGGCTTCATCATCAAAACATTTGCTCATTGGTAACCACATTTTAGCAAGGCGTGGGCGTCAGTGGTCCGGTTGGGGGGGGGCACATTGATTATTACGCTAACAAAATACACCACCATGTCAAACTCGCGGCATTCGCTCAGCCTAAAAACAAAAGATTCAATGAGAACGAGAAGAAGAAGAAGCGAGTAGGTGAACAGGAATCAGAGAACAATTAAGTTCTCATGCTTGTTCTTTTGTCTGAATCCAATGCAGGAAGTCATTAAACAGTGAGCCAATAAAAGTGTGTCAGCAGATACATCGTGTCCCAGGCCTCCATGTAGATACGAAGCACTGGCCTCCCGTTCTCATCACACTGCAATTTACGGGCCCACAAATTTCTTCCTATTGAGTTGTGGGCTTTCAACAGCGCTGTTTCCTCTTTTATTATGAAAAGAAAAAAGCCATCCTGGGTAAGACAATGTCATCTTGAGTGTGGGAACTTTAACAAGACAATTGGGTCTAAAGCATATTAGTTTGGTCATCATGATTTAATGCTGCAATCCAATTAATTGTGGTGCTCCTTCTACTGTGCCTGCATTGGCCACCAGGTGGCAGTATATTAGAGTCACACCGAGACAAACGAAGAATACTACTACTACTACTGCTATAAGTGACTCAGTAAGATGCTGTAATGTTAGTCATTTTTCATAGAGGATAAATAATATGTGGCTGTGATTATTGTTGTATTATCTGTCTATATGTGTTGCTTCACCATTTGTGTTCAAATATCCGTTGCTTCTAAAATAGCAAGTATCGATGCTAACCATTGGCATGTTAATGGTGTTCTGTGTTGTTTGTTAAAATTAAGCTGAGGGGACTTTCCTAAGGCTTTTTGGGAGACTATTCTATGAACTGATGAGAGAAAAGTTCA
Organism: Phyllopteryx taeniolatus; assembly: GCF_024500385.1. Lineage (NCBI taxonomy): Eukaryota > Metazoa > Chordata > Actinopteri > Syngnathiformes > Syngnathidae > Phyllopteryx > Phyllopteryx taeniolatus. The sequence continues at coordinate 9,563,990 of NC_084519.1, forward strand.
ACTTTTTGAAACTTGTTGCATGTGACGTAAATGTAACACAGCATTTCAGAAAAAGAATATACCAACAGTCAAACGCGGTGGTGATAGTGTGATGGTCTGGGGCTGCTTTTTTCCTTCAGCACCTGGACAACTTGCTGTGATTGATGGAATTCTGCTCTGAAAACCTCAAGGAGAATGTTCGGCCATCAGTTCATTACCTCAAGCTGAAGCGCACTTGCGTTCTGCAGCAGGACAACGATCCAAAACACACCAGCAAGTAAACTTCTGAATGGCTTTAAAAAAAATTGAAATGAAATGAAGGCTTTAGAGTGGCCTTGTTAAAGTCCTGACTTGTATCCGATTGAAATGCTGTGGCATGACCTTAAAAAGGCCATTCATGCTCAAAGACAACCCAATGCTGCTGAATTAAAACAATTCTGCAAGGAAGAATGGTCTAAAATATCTCCACAGAGATGTGAAAATAATAATTTCACTTGATTTCAGTTGTTGCTGCTGAGGATGGGCCAACCATTTATTAGGTTTAGGGGACAATTACTTTTTTACATAGAGCCAGGTATCTCTGACTTTTTCCCCCCCCCTTAATATAAAATCACAATTTAAAAACTGCATTTTATGTTTACTTGGATTATCTTTGTCTCCTATTTACATTTGTTTGATGATCTTAAACATTACAGTGTGGAATCTATGCAAAAATATAAGAATTTGAGAAGGTGGCCAAAACAGCACTGTATGTCATATCATATTTGTATAAATGAATGACATACATGTATTTAACTTTTGTCCAAAGCAACCAGCCATAAAGAAAACAAAATGTTAGCAAGTTCGGCTCCAAACAATGTCATCAAACCATAGTCATGCTCGTTAGCGTAGCATACCCAGGAACTCCACTGTCCTGTTTTTTTTTATTAATACAATTGCAAAAGATGAAACATAGCAAATGTAATGTATTTATATAACCTCATTTGTATTTTTAAATCTAATTGAATATTAATAGAATGTCTCCTATTGAAAATATACTCCTCTTATTGAGTGATTTAAAACAAGAGCACTGGCCTATTTGCCTTTTCGATGAAATGTTTCCCACTTTTGTCAGGGATCACTTCATGTTCATGCTCTTATTTCAACATTCCGAGTCGTGTTCCAGAGATTACATTAATGCTTTATTCTCAAGTGCGAATATGTGAGCACATATCTGTCATGAATCCACCCCCCCGCGCCCCCTCCATTACAAGACTCCACAAAGGAAGTACTTGTGATGATGTATGGTGTTTTTCTTTGTACTGGAACTTGTTTTTCCGCCTCCTTAGAAACAGATTCAAACATAGTATGTATGTACGGCAGGGGTGGGTCGTGTATTTCGTAGCTGTGCCTTCATCGGGATTTTACCCGACTTAATCTTCCTTTGTCACATTGGAATTATAGAGACAATCAATACTATGCAAAACAGAAAAAACTGTAATAGCACGCAACTGTGCCACTTACATATCAATACTTATCTAATAACATGACAAAAACTGAAATACATCATACTCACCAAAGATACAGATTTTTTTTAAATGTACTGTATTTAATGTGTGTAGATCACCACAGATATGTTTTGCTAGTCGAAGTTGGCGCTAAAAACCTTTCAGGACTAATTTGAAATCTGATTGACTGAAGGAAGAGTTCCATTGCTAACATAGTTTAAGTTAAATGGGCCAGCACTAATGATTGTGAAGGTCCTGGGCAGATTAGGTTGAAAATCTGAAAATCTGATGGGTCAAAAAAATCAAATACCTGTTAACACATGTATCTCAAATCATCTTTCCCCATTACATTGAATGAAAATGTCATTAATCCATTCCACCCCAAAAAATACTATTTTTATCTGCAGAAGATAAAGAATATGTGCCTGTGAGTATTCATTATCTCTCAACATGTTGCTGCACTGTTTGTGTTCAATTATCCGTTGCTTGAAACGTTGTAATACCGCCACGAAGATGCTATTTTCGTTTCCTATAATGTGTTAGCATTAAGCTAGCAGACTTTGTCTGACCTGTACCAGAATTTCTGCAAACAAAGATTATTTTTTTCTCCAGCAAAAGATTGATGGTAAGAGTTGTCACAAGTCTTCCCAGAAGAGTGGAAGATGCGAAGGAGGGGCCAACTCTATATTTTCTTCCATTTTCATTTCCTGGCCCAATAGTTTTATTCACGCAGTACACGTAAATAAGCAGATAGCGGTGGGATTGTGAAGGGGGGAGGCGAAGGAAGTTTAGCTCATCCAAACAAATGTGCACCCGCTTATTTTTACGACTGTCCCATCAGCCATTATCTGTCCTCTGAGTTATGTTGGAGAATAAATACAGAGCCACACCAAGCACACAGATGAATCTGCGAGTGTGTGTGTGTCCGTGTGTGCGTGGGTGCGCATGTGCGCGGTCACGTGCGTCCTTACCAGCCTTACAAATGCCGACAATGCAATGTAATCGCTCGATGGATCTCAGCCAGAGGAGATAACCTCAACAGTTTATTCCATTTCAGCTCTTGTGCCATTTTAGCACTAATGGATACAGAGCAGAGCTAACGCTTTTATCTTAGCGCTCAATAAAAAGTTAAATAAAAGACCAGCTGTCACTCCAGTGGCTTTAGTCCAGGTGAAAAATGCAACAGGCCTGAGCCACAAGTGGCGGTGCTACTACTTCAGCCAATCAGAAACCAGAAGAAAGTCACTTATGGGGGAAAAAAAAAAAAAGGCAGAAAACTCAATGGCGATTCGAGGAAAAGAAGAAGCATAAATGTGAGCGGGACTTGTCAAATGGTGCAGCAACACATTCTAAAGTGCAATTTAAAAAAAAAAAAAACACATTACAAACATTTTAGTTTTGGGGGGAGGTTGAAACGGATTAATGGCATTTCTGTTCATTTCAATGGGGAAAGAGGATTTGAGGTATAAGTTTTCCATCCATCCATTTTCTGAACCGCTTATCCTCACAAGAGTCGCGGGCGTGCTGGAACCTATCCCAGCTATCTCCGGGCGAGATGCGGTGTACACCTACGGGCAATTTAGATTCTTCAATTAACCTACCATGCATGTTTTTGGGATATGGGAGGAAACCGGAGAAAACCCACGCAGGCACGGAGAGAACATGCAAACCCCACACAGGCGAGGCCGGAATTTGAATCCCAGTCCTCAGAACTGTGAGGCTGATGTGCTAACCAGTCGCCCACCGTGCTGCCAGGTATAGGTTAACCACTCACTTTTCAAGTGAGCAAAAAGTATTGGAACAGACATTATTATATTAAATTAAAGTGAATAAAATGTACTATTTGGTAGCATAACCCTTATTTGCAATGACTGAATCAAGCTGCGACCCATTGACCTTACCAGACTGTTGCATTCTTCATTTGAAATGCTTTTCAGGGCCTTTACTGTACCCTCTTGCAGTCCTTGTTTGTTTCTGGGGGTTTCTCCCTTCAGTCTCCTCTTCAGGAGGTAAAATGCATGCTCTATTGGGTTAAGGTCCAGTGATTGACTTGGCCAGTCTAAGACCTTCCACTTTTCCCCCCTGATGAAGTCCTTTTTTGTGTGTGCAAGGTTTTTTGGGTCATTCTCTTGTTGCATGATGAAGCTTCTCCCGATTAGTTTGGATGCATTTTCCTGTAAATTGCCAGACAAAATGGTTTTGTAGACTTCGGAATTCTTTCTGCTGTTACCATCATGAGTTACATCATCAACAACGATTAGTGAGTCTGTTCCAGAAGCAGCCATGCAAGCCCAAGCCATGACATTACCTCCACCTTGCTTCACAGATGAGCTTGTGTGTTTTGGATCATAAGCAGATCCTTTCTTTCTCCATACTTTGGCCTTTTCATCACTTTGGTAGAGGTTAATCTTGGTCTCATTTGTTCATAAAACTTTGCTCCAAAACTTTTGTGGCTCATCTCTGTACTTCTTTACAAAAACCAATCTGGCCTTCCGATTCTTTTTGCTGATGAGTGGTTTGCATCTTGTGGTATGGCCTGTAATGTTCTTCTCTCCAAGTCTTCTTCGAACAGTGGATTGTGATACCTTCACGCCTACCCTGTGGAGGTTGGCAGTGATGTCACTGACTGTTGTCTTTGGGTGTTTCTTCACAAGCTCTCACAATGTTTCTGTCATCAACTGTTGTTGATACCCTTGCCCTACCTGTTCGATGTCTGTTGCTCAGTACGCCAGTAGTTTCTTTTTCAGGACATTCCAAATTGTTGTATTGGCTATGCGCAGTGTTTGTGCAATAGCTCTGATCAATATTCCCTCTTCTCTCATCTTCAAAATGGCTAGCTTATCTCCCATAGATGGCTCTCTGGTCTTCATTTTCGCTTAACAGCAAATGCAGTTTTCACAGGTGAAACCCAAAGCCAAAAATGAGCACTAGCTAATGTTGAAGCAATCCATCTAAAAGGCAACACCTGAGCAACTAGAAACACCCATCATTCACATGTTCCAATACTTTTACTCACTTGGAAAGTGGGTGGCTTCAAACAAAACGTACTCTGTCCTGAGTTGTTTAACACATCTAGATGTAAACATCATGAAATAAAAGCTGGAATTCTGAACTCTTGTCTCATAATCATCTTTTCATCTGAAACCCAAATGCCTTCAGTATACAACAAAAACAAAGGAAGTGACCTTGCCGCTCCAATACCTTCGGAGGGGACAATACTGTCTATAAAAGTCCCGCAGTGACTGCGTTCAGAATCATTCACTCTTTCCCTGCTCCCTCATTACTATATGGGGATTTTTAGTGGACTTTGTCGTGAACTTGGTGGAAAGGCCTCGAGAAAAAAAAATAATAATAAAATAAAAAATCAGCCCCCTTTGCCAGTTTCACCGAGATTTCACAAAATCGGATGTACATGTAGATCATACCAGGACGCACGTAAAAGTCTCAAGGACCTATGTCCGAAAATGAACAGAAAATCAGCCACTTTGGGTGTATTTCAGATTCCAACAGTTTTTTTTCTGTACTTTTAGGATAGGTTACATGATGGCAAAAGTTCGAGTGTGGGAAAGATGAAATCCCTTTACATTATTTCCAACAGATAAAGAAAAAAAAACAGTGAGGCCTAAAAGTCTTGCGTACTGACTTGAGCATAGGTCGGGGGGAAAAAGAGCGAAGATATGTTAGAGAAATTAATCTACGTTTGTGTGTCTGCGTTGATGCGTTATCATTCACGGCTTGTGTAAACACGCATCGTGGCGTGAACTTTCGATGTGCTGCAACCACCTGCGTTGGCGGCACGTCCAAGAGACGTGTGTGCGTGTGTATGTGTGTGAGTGTGTGTGCGCACGCGTCGCCCACGGGGTGGCCACATGTGTGTGAGTGCGAGGTCGAGCGGACAGACGTGACGTTCCGTTTGGAATGGCGGAGAAATGATCCGCACGGTTTATTATCTTTAATTAGCATCCGAGGTGGAAAAGATAGATAAGGAACGCCATTTAGCTGATGGATGTGATCTGTGTGCCCCCCACCCCCCCACCGAATAGACACAGTCTTGTAAAAAGAGCAGGAAGAAGGTGTCATCAGTTTTCCACTTGTTTTGGTCATTTATTACCTCCACCAAGCACAAAAGAGGTAAATTTTTATTACTGTTTTTATTATTAGGGCCCGAACAGCAACTGTGATCATTGTTATTATTATTATTATTATTATCATCAATTGTCAACAGACACATTTCTGACACATTAACAAAATTGCCATTAGTTAGCACATAATCGGCTGGCGTGGCCGCTTTTCAACGCCTCGTTTTCGCCCATGAGTGTGCGCATGTGACACAGAGAAAAACGGAAGAGCGAGGAGGGGGAATTATTATTTTTTTTTTTAAAGTCCGACTCGTCAGTGTGTGGACCGTGACTTTGCACTGGTTTGGTTTAGAGCGCCTCGTTGTCAAAGTGTGGAAAACCCCCACGACAACCCGGCAGGATATACAGTATTCCAGGCACCTGAGCCACATCGTTCTATATATTTGGAGATTTTTAAACATCCAAATTTGGCAGGGTTTTTAACAACACTATTTAGTGGTGTGTCAAATTAATTACCATAAAATGTAAAACCCAATGCAGTATTTAGCACGAATTGGTATGGTTAGCACACATGTGTTTGCAATTAGGCCACAAAGGCGAGATGCTTTTGCGTCTGTCCTCCACTACTAAGTGGACCGGAGCTTGGGTCGCACTCGCACGTACAAACAAACACGTGCACTCACTAATGAGCTAACACACACACACATACACACACTTGTCTGCTTCCTGCCTGTGGGACTCGGGCTTCAGAGGATTGTGCTGCTCCCTGGAGATTTGTGTGTGTGTGTGTGTGTGCAAGGGCGTCTTTTTATCACGAGTCACATCTCACCTCTTAGTCATCTCCTGTTGGTCTCCGGTAGCATTATGTCCGTGTCTCACGGGACTACGGAGCCACACTCTCGTGAAAACAGATTAGGCTGAGATGTCATGTGAGGGGTTAGGGTTAGGCAGATACCAGGTCTTAGCAAAGTATGACTCATGGCTGTATTAGCTCAAAGGGATGCTTCTACTAAATACTGAGCAAAGGGTCTGAAATCTTATGGCTATGTGATATTTCAGTTTTTCTTTTTAATAAATCTGCAAACATTTCAACAATTCGTTTTTTTCTGTCAATATGGGGTGCTGTGTGTACATTAATGAGGAAAAAAAATACTTAAATGATTTTCGCGAATGGCTGCAATATAACAAAGAGTGAAACATTTAAGGCTGTCTGAATACTTTCCGTACCCACTGTATATACAACACATAACAAAGACCTTTCTTTCTTTCTTTCGCACATGAAGATTCGCCGATGTGTCAAACCACAGCAGTGCAGCACCAACTACTGGTGAGGAGGACTTACTCAATGTAAGATTTTTTCATGCCTCAAGTGTCAGTTGTTGGTATCGACAGCCTCCAGGAGTACCCAATACCTTGAAATAATGCCGATATCGGTCCGATACCGATAACTGGTATTGGTACTCGGCCTTCCCTTGAAAAAAAACATATATGTTGCTCTATATATCGTGGATTTTTCACCTATCGTGGTAAGTCCGGAACATACTGCATTCCTGGTGATAAACGAGGGTTCACTGTACACTAATTCCACATTTATATCATGTTTATACATAAAGCTAAGACACTGTATACACCAGGCCATGCATTTCTGTGCGTATGTAACACTTACGTACACCTAAGTTAAATATTTGTGCAAGTTACCTCCCTGTGCATCAGACTCACTCCCTGCAGGAGAAGGGAGGAGGAGAAAAAGGAGGAGGAGGAGAGGGTGGGGGCCGTGGTGGTGGACAGCCTCCCAGGACAAGTCTCCATCGCGGGCCGATCGCCCCGCAGGACCTGCAAGGAGGAAGGGAGGGAGAGGGGTCATGTGGGCAACGTCTCTGCCCCAATCAACACATCATCGATATCAGCCGTTCAAGGTGTTGCTTTATCCAGTGATTGGCGGCAGGCTCATCTCACATGAGCCTGGAGTTTGTTCGGCCAGCGCAGAGGAAGGCGGAGAATGCTGCGTTCAGGGACTACTCCTACGGAATCTCTGATAGTGCACCGAAATGAGCAACACGTAACAGATAATGACCGTATGTCGGTATCAGTGCCCTGTTTGCGAACTCACCCACAAGATTATGATGGAGTGAGATCATAATTCTAAAGCTAAAAAAAAAAAAAAAGGCAAGTATGTTAAAATGGAGACCTGCAGGAGACACAATATTAGTTACATGATCATTTTTTTATCGACACTGTTTATTGTTGAATGAACAATGTTGTTCATTGTTATTATTTTAAGCTGGTATAGTGGAGTTGTACACAAGTGCACACAAACGCAATAAAAAAAAAACACATTGTTAAATTGTTAAAATTTATAATAATAATCATCATCATCTAAAAAGACTAATATAACAGTAATACAGATAAATAATAGGTTAATTAATGAAATACCTCCCAAAACCATTCAATTTGATACAAATCAAGATAAATATGATACTATGTAATATTTTCTTGTCAACTACTTACGTCCAATTTGTATTTTGTGTGTTAAATAAAAAAGTCAATACAACTGCATGTGCATTTGAGATTCCTTTTTTCCCTTATTTATTTTTGTCCTAAGCCAACACACTTGCAGTGTATAAACTTTCCGTGTGTTGTTTGCGTCTTAGCTGTAAAAGTTTGTTTGCGCTCAACTGTTTTGACTCTCTGTGTTGTGGCTGGACTTTAAAGCTCAGACCGAGAGGATGGCGGATGGAGATGGGATTGTGAAGTGGGTGGGGGTGCGGTTGAGGGTGCAGGTCGCACTGAAGGATTTAGTGGAGTGCAGACGGCTCACACGCATAAACAAACCCAAACGCTTCAATGGGAGATAGAAAAGTGAGCTGTGTCCCTCTGCTTTGTTTATAAACTCGAGACTCACTCACTGTGACGGAGACCAGGACTCTGGAACACGCTGCTGCTTTTGGGACCTACCGCCCTGTCCAGCGTGCGGGCACATACATACACCACCATGCCCATACGCAGTGTTTCCCAATACTGAGCCAATGCATCTCCAAAACTACTACTTTTCAGGAAATTCAAAAGTTACATCATCTTCCCAAAACTCTTTCTCAAAGGTCTTACAGACATAAGTGATGCAATAAATAAATCCTATGAGCGGAGTGAACAGTTTAACAGGCGGAAATGAATCTACTCGCACTTTTCTTTGTGGCTGACCAGTACCTCTGTGCAACGCAGAATTACAGCGATCCATTTTTAACAAAACAGGCTTCCTCAAATGCATCTAACTATTTTCACTTATTGTCTAAAAAAAAAAAAAACATCCAGACTTTCAATCTTGTGGAGAAAAAATGCCACACGGCCCCTGCAGAGTGAGGGAAGCGTTTAACAATACTTTTCAAACAGTTCAAGCGTTCAAGAGAGTTAAAAGATGTTGTTCTCAAGCTATTTTCAACACTTTGAATTGATTAATAATGTGTAAAAATAACAGATGAGGTGGTGACAGACCAATAGTATCGATTTGTGAAGAAATATGAAATTTACCCTATTTGGACATACGAGATTCCGACAGTTGCAATACGAAAAATCTCAGACACACTACCAAACAACAATACAAAAAAATTGATGATCTCATCGCAATTTACTCACAAATTTACTTCGTGTGAAATGTAGGCCTGCTTAATTGAAAACAAAGCTGAAATACTTGCAGGAACCCTTGATGACTTCTTCTGCTGTATGAATAGCAACAGGACATGTTTATTGTACTTTCTGCCATTTAGTGGAAGAGCATGTAATTGTTCTGCCTGTCACTGTATGATAGATGAAGAATGAAACTGCATATTTGTCATTATTGAATAACTTTTGGACAAATTAAGTGAAATTGGATAATTTCCTGATGAACTCTGACAGCACACTACAGTTTTTTTTTCATGATTTGTAATATACGATAGTATACTGGCGAGTCTGAATTTAGAGTTGTGCCTTCAGTGTAGTACCACGTTGTGCCACAACATGCGAGCCAGACCGGAGGTTTACTGGATGAAAATAAAGCATAATTAAGAGCAAGAAGAAGAGGCAAAGAATGTCCCCAACTACTGTAATTTCCAGTAATAGTTGTCGTTCCCACAGAGCAGAGACAATATATGCCTGTGAGTGTAGTCGTATGCTCTGTTTGTATGTATTGCTGCTCCGTGTTTGCTAAAATAGCAGTTGAAGGTTTATAACTAGCCTAACATTTTAATTTGTATTGAATTGAATTTGTGACACTCTCTGAACTTTTTACTTCCAACTTTTGTGAAGGACACAACAACTTCACATCCATCCGTCACATGCTGATGCAGATAAATGTGTGTGTCCGTGTCTGTGTGTGTGTGTGTGAGTGTGTATGCATGTGTGTATACATTCCAAACAATACCGTCTAACTCCCTCACACTGTAAGGAAGAAGACTTCCAGGCCATTAACCGGCGCCATGTCCCGAATATCCGTCTTAGTTTGCAGGACTCACAAGTCGCCTCCTCGCCGGATGCTCCTGTCACCGAAAATCAAAGGGATTGTTGTCTTTTTGAAATATAATAATAATCATCATATTTCCAGTGCAATAAATATGTTCATAACTCTCTCTTATTGTCTGCCACATCCTGTCCTCGTTACTCCCTGCTGGGTCTTTGCACTCTCGGCAACCTTACTATTTTTTTGGTTGTTGTTTTACTTTGATTTTTGTGTCTCAAGACGGACTTGAACTGGGAAGAAGCCGTGATGTCTGTGTGTGTGTGTGTCTGTGTTGGGGGGGTCGCTGGGAGTGTGTGTGTGTGGGGGGGGGGGGGGGGGGGGGGGGGTTGATAATGGACAGAGAGCCGGAGTGCTTGGACAAAGATGGATGATGTTTTTCTCGCCCCCAGCTTCACTCACAGATTACAGTTGTTATTCCTCGCACAGTCTCCCCAGCAACTGTTCGATTTTGAATGGGTTTTTTTTTTTTTCATTTTCCTGTTTTATATTTCTGATTTACTCCCATGTCTGATAGAAAACTGATGGATTTTTTTCCAGGTGAATAAGACAATATTTGGCTTCTTGTTCAGCCCATTGCGCACCGAACGACGTGACTAAAGTGTCACACAGTCTGTGGGGTTCTGCAACTAGTTTTCACTAGTGGTGGAACGTCGACTAATAGTTTTGCTGGCATTCAAAATTTGAATCGCAGATGAATGCCGTTGCAAGGTAGCAGACTAAACTTTCGGCCTCTGAAGCGAGTTCCAGTCGCCAAGCCGCTTTAATACACCATATAGAGTATCTCGATACTGTATAGTTTTTTACAACAATACTTCACTTTATTTATAATTTCATATGTACCTGTCGTTAAAAAGCAAAGCGTGGAGAGTCCCTGGCGTGATAGTGCAGTCAAAGAATGGGGTGATTACTGGCAACATCTGCTCAAATATCAACAGCCTCTCAAATATCCAAACACTCCTTTATTTCTCATCCCATTTACTCTTTTTGTATTGTTACAATATAGCAAAAGCAGCCAGGAAAAACCTGCTTCTTCCTTGACAATTGCACCATGTTGTTAGTGGTTTCAATAAAAAAAGTAATACAATACAGTATATGTGGAGTCCAGAAACGATGTTTGCCGATAAAAACACACAGCGTCAGCGTGAGGGTCAATTGGCAAGTGTGAGTTGCCGACTCCAATTTGAACGCGATTGTCCTGTTAACTTCCTTAGGCAATTATGTCAGTATTTGTCAAATAATCAATAAAAACACTGACTGTAATGAAAATGTATATTTTAATGTAAAATATAGACTACTGAATAAATATTGACTCTTTGACATTTTGTTTATATTTGTAACTTTTAAAAGTGACAAAAAAAAATCAAGCAATGTTTTGGCTTGGTTTTTTTGTTTTTTTTTCTGATTTACAATAGGATTTTATGCTGCTATGAAAAGTGGCTTTGGGTACTGAATTTTCTTGGAGGGACTTCAATGTCAAAATGACCCTGAAATGGCCGCTTCAAACCAAAATGGCAGACTTCCTGTCTCTTTTTGGGCATGGGTTTTTGAGACATTTTTGTGCATGTACTCATGATAGACATCCCTACCAAAATTCATGATGCTAAGAGAAACTGGCTTTGGGGGCTAAATGTTCTTTGAAGGAGCCCTACAAATGTAAAAAAATAAAATAAAAAAAAAGACCCTAAAATGGCTGCTTCATAGAAAAATGGCAGATTACCTGTGTCTTCTCAGGCATTGGTTCTTGAGACTTTTTTATAGGTTTACTCATGGTAGACATGCCTAGCAAAATTCATGTCACTATGTAAAACTGGTTCTGAGGTTGTGAGCTATCAAACAAAAAAAATAGCTCATCTTAATATTCAAGTTTTTTAATTTCACACAAATTATTAGTCAAACCCATTGCAATCAAACATAGTAGATAGAACGCTTAAGGAAAATGTGCCTATAATGAAAACATTACTACACATTACAGGGTGTACATATTATAAACACTGCTTAGTTCTACAATCAGAATAACAATGTCAAATGGATACCTCTATGACAGTGTTACTTAAAAGTGAGCATTAGCTTTGCAAAGGCATCTCATTAGATTAGATGAACACAAGCAGCCCTCCGTGGCCCTGCTAGCAACATCTGGAAGCCGTCCCTTAATGGTGACATCAGACCACCAGAGCGACCTTTGACACCTAACCGGCTAATTAGCAGCTACCCCCCTACTATCACCCCTATTTCCACCTGTTGCCTCGTGTCACAGCAAGGGAAGAGAGGAAATACTTTGGGCTTTGTTTTAACATCACCGTGAGGAGTTAGGATCACTATGCAACATTGATAGGATATTTTAGCTTTCTTCATGAGAAATAAAGGTAAGCATTAAAGCTACGAGAAGCCATGAAGGAACAGGCCCCCTTTTTCATGGGGAATCCTCAAAATGATCATCAAACTCTTGACGCCGTCCTCTGCCCACATTAGTATGGTATAGCAAACAAGGGTCGCAGTTTAACTTTGCCCATCCATGTACTATGCAAGGTTTCAATTTGGTAGCCATTGGGCAACATTTCTAGAAATAGTTGAGGTCATTGAAGGACCCATGGAAATGGCCTATAAAATGGATGCTTCAAAAAAAAAAATAATAATAAAAATTCCTAGACTTTCTCTGGTTTCCTGAGACTTTTTGTGTGTCTACTCATGCTAGACATGCCTACCAAAATTCATGTGGCTATGTGAAACTGGCTTTGGAGGCTGAATTTTCTTGGAAGAACACCTGGAAATATCCCAAATTACCATAAAATGGCCGACTTCCTGTGTCTTTTCAGGCATAGGTTCTAGAGACTTTTTTGTGGGTCAACTCATGATAGACATGTCTATTAAATTTCATGTCTGCAGGCAAAATTGGCTTCCGGGGCTGAATTTTCTTGAAAGGACCTCTTAAGTAAAGTATATCTGAAATGACCCTAAAATGGCTGTTTCAAACCAAAATGGCAGACTTACTGTGTCTTCTTGGGCATGGGTTCTTCAGTCTTTTTGTGGGTCTACTCGTGATTTTAATTTTCTTGTTGCTATGTGAAACTGGCTTCGGGGGCTGAATTTTGTAAAAATTCCGGAGTTCACTATCAAGGCAATTTATTTGGCCGAAGAATAACAACGAGAAGGAAATGAAGCAATTTCAAGACAGCCTTTGCACCACATGCAAATAAGTAACGGTCGTAAAATTATGGCAGAATGTTGTTTTTTAAGAAAACAAAAGGGGACGTGCACATCTTTTTTTTCACGGGCTATTTGCGTCTTTCTCCCTCGGCCTCCTTCGCTCTCTGGCGGACGCTCAGAGGTGCATCATCAATCTCGCCGACTCTATTATTACTTTTCCGCTTTGAATCCAGGCCCACCCAGGAGGGACTCGGCCTCCTCTGTCACTATCCCGTCACCTCCTTCTCGTCTTCTCTCTCATAATCTGCTTACGTTATTTCCACAATTTTCACTCTTGCAAGGTGCTCACCCCGCAGCGGCCTGGAGTGATCGGATGCGTGGCGCATCGGTGCGGATTGATGTGGAAGGCCAAACAGGGGATTGTTGTGGGGTACCTCATATCCATTACATCAGAGGGGACCAAGGCGCCAGTTTGCCATTTGAGATGTGACCCCCCCCCCCCCCCCCCACCCCACCCTGCCTTAAACCCAGCCCCCCCAACCACTTGTCCTTGCACTCCACCCTGCGAACTGGCACGATGTGCTGAAAGTTATTTGGGATATGTGAGTGGAAGGGGATGCGGACTAAGTACACTTAATCTTACGATGAGGCAACTTCCTGTTAAAAGTCTTCATTACACTGCCAGCGTTGATCAGTGGTGGGAAGTAACAAAGTAGAAATACAGTGTAACCTTGGTTTTCGTATACTCAAATTTTCGTATAATTCGCTTTTTTCGACAATTTTTTCGACTGAATTTTGTCACGGTTTTCGTACAAAAAAAAAAAACGTGACTCGGCTTTTCATTTCCCGGAATCGATGTGCCTTCAATCAAAGAATTTCCTAAGTTGTCTATAAAGGGTTCAATACACGGAAAAGCATATTCCACAATGCAAGCTCTGTGCGTAACACATTCTGTCAAAAGTCAGACCTTCAAAACAAAAGCATGCAGTATAATAACACTTTCACCACTTTCTGGGGCCATATGGTGGCTTATTTAACAGTCACACTCAATAAACAAACAACAAAGTTTGAGTGTGACTGATAAATAAGCTACCATAGGGCTAAATCAAGTGTGGTTATTAGATGGCTTGCTTTTATTTCGAAGGCATGGCTTTGACAGGATGTTGTGTCAATGTTGCCCCAACTTGTCCGGGTGTTGCCGAGCAGACCAGGAGGCTTGTTATTGCCTTGAGCTAGTCGTTGATAAAAAGCATGCATTGTGGAATGCGCCTTGCTGTCTATTAAAAACATTTTTACACTACAAAAGGAGGATCCAAGGGGCAACCATTTGATAAAGAAGGCAAGAAACACAAAAGAACGGTCTTCCCTCACTCCCTTCCTTTATCTATACACCATTAAGAGTCTTTAATAAAGGTAAAAGTGAGGGTTAAATGTTCATTTATCCACTTAATTAGTCATTTGTATTGATTTCACATGATTTTCAAATGTAAAGCTTAAGTTACTCTATATAAAAGATAGAATTTGAATAATAATAAATTTGAATAAAAGAGGGAAACTATATTGTGTGCAAACGATTTTTTTCATTGTGCCAGCCAAGTTGTCAAAACGGCTATTGTATATAATTGACAGTAAAAATACATTTTTACTTTTGTACTGAAGTATATTTCAGTCTGTATTTTATTTTATTTTTTTACTTTTACCTGAGTAATGGAGTTGAATCAGGACTTCTTTTACTAGTATTTTCTTTACAAAAGTATCTTTTACTTCAGTACCGCGTGTGAGTACTTTTTGCACCTCTCCTTATTCAGAGTAAAGTGGGGGTTCAGGCTTTAAATGCATAAACTTTTCATATAGAGCAGTGATTCTCAACCAGTGGCGTCAGCCCCTTAAAAACTTCTCATGTTGGCTTCAGCAAAATGCAATGTTTGTCCATCTATCGATACCAGTGATGTATAGTGACTGGCAGAGCAATATTTGTTTGGTGGTGGACCATGAGATTTTATTTCTATGTGGCCTGCTTAAAGGTTGGGAAACATTGTGATAGAAACTTTTTTTTCTGAGTGTCCAATAAAAAGTCAAATATTTGGGAGGTCCACGTCCTTTCCTCCTCCCATCCCTGCAGGCCGCCGCCCTCCCTGCTCACGGAGATAAAACAAAGTCAGTCGCGATGTTCTCCACCACTCATGAACACACCCACGCAGTCGCCGGGAGCCCACGTTCTGAAGCCGGCCTCCGCACCCGCAGCACCTCAACCAGTCCCACCATGTCCACGGGCTCCCTGAGTGACGTGGACGACGAGCTGCTGGACGGCATACTGAAGTTCGCCTCGGCGGAGAGCACCGATGAGAGCTCCAACAGCGAGGGGCACGCTGCTGCGTGCACGCCGCCCACCAAGCGGCGCCGGACGGCATCGCGCAAGGCCCAGTCCCGCAAGGCCATCGCGGGGGAGGAAGGCGCTGGTGCCCCCCCGCGGGAGGGAAAACAAGTGCAGAGAAACGCGGCCAACGCGCGGGAGAGGGCCCGGATGCGGGTCCTGTCTAAGGCCTTCTCGCGGCTCAAGACGTCCTTGCCGTGGGTGCCGGCCGACACAAAGCTGTCCAAGCTGGACACGCTGCGCCTGGCGTCCAGTTACATCGCGCACCTGCGGCAGGTGCTGGCCAACGACAAGTACGAGAGCGGATACATCCACCCCGTCAACCTGGTGAGCCTGGCAGACAACACCGAGGGCGAAATGCTGACTTCAATTTAGTTTTTAAGCGATTTTGCCAAGGTGGCCAAAGTACAGTTGCTGCCCAGATACTCAGTGAAAAAAGACATACTGTTTCAGTTAACTAAGTAAAAGCTAAAAACTAGAGACTCAAGTATAGATCTGTTTTCAAAAGTGAGGATAAAAGTAAAACGTTGTCAGAAAAACAAACACTCGAGTACATAGATACCTGAAAAAAGTACAATAACTATTTGTACTTTGTTACTTCCCACCACTGGCATTTTGTCTTTACCCATGCCTGCTTACATTAATGCTACATAGATTGTTATTCTTATTTTATCAATCGTGGTATTGCTCAACATACTTAATTAATTTCAAGCATTTATTATTTTATTCATCAAGCTAAATAATTCTTTTCTTACTGCATTAAATTCTTTTATTTTCCCCAAAAATAACCTGACCTGCAATTACACAAATGTCTTAAATTTAAGGACTTAATAAATATGACAAAACTGAGTGATATTACCAATGTGCTAACAGGTTGAAATCCATAAGAATAATACATTGCCCACGTTAAAAATAACAATAAAAGGGTCAGTGTTATGAATAGTTACGATAGCATTTTATGTCATAATTAAAAATGAAATATGCAGTCACATATACAGTGGATTTTAATATGCATTAAAATATGTGTACACTGCATATCAATCAAAATGACGCCTTTTCAAACAAAACATGACAAATATTAGGCCCGCTTCTAATACAAGACTCAAATAAGCCATCACAAAGATAAAAACGCTCACTTTTGGTATCTTCATTGAACAAAATGTTTAGAACTGGGGTTGCAGAATATAAGAAAGAGCTCTCAGGAAGATGCACTATGACACAGACCCCAAAATGAACATGCTATTGAATTAACACTTTTTACACTGATGTATTGATTCATGACAATCAGCTTTATCTTTGTCAGGTCATTGGATTGTGCATGTGTACCTATAATGAAGTGTCTCGTGAGTTTAGAGTTTGAGATATTGGCAACATAAATCTGAATTCTAGAAGGTTTGGCCAAAGGTGTTGCCTCATTATCAGTTATGGCATGCTAATATAACCAACCAATCAGCACATTAAGAATGCAAATCATCACTTTTAAGGACCATAAAATGCTAGCTCAACCCAAGAATGATTTAACCTTTACAAGAAGTTTTGCGATTGTAGAACTAAAGAAATCTAAGTCTAAAGAAATAAAGGTGTGCTGTTGCAGACTACATGGGTGGCATGAAGCTAGATAATAGTTACTATGGTAATATTTCATTTTTTCCTGCAATATTTCTGTGCATTACAAAAATAGAGTAAGTAAATTATCTTTGAACGCTCTATTTCTTTGAAAAAAAACAACAACAGTTTTTACTTTTTTTTTAACCATCAAGTGACATCTTAACCCTTTGGTGATTTTGGACAACTATTGTATCGGTTATGAGAGGCTAAAGGGTAATCACTAAATAAATAATCTTATTTCAACAATGTCTTTAAAAAAGCAGTGAATTAGAAGACAAATGCACTTGAAGTGTGTGAAATTAATCAGTTTAAATTTCATCCCTACTACTTTGTATGAAAAAAATCCAATGCAACTTGAACTTCAAACGTTTGGAGCAATTTTCCAATATTTATGTAATCATCTTGCCTTTCCCTCCCTCTACAGACATGGCCCTTCATGGTTGCAGGCAAGCCCGAAAACGAGTTGAAGGAAATGCTGAGCCCCACGCGGTTGTGTGGCACCACGGCATCGTGACCAAACACACTGTGGATACCTCGTCACGTTTCATTTGTCACCATTGGGACTAGTGAAGCCCATGTCTCATCTCCACAGACCTTCGAGTGGGAATAACAGCTGGGAGGGAGGGATGTCCTCCTCCTTCTTTCGTTCCCGTAAAAAGAAACTATTTAATTGCATTGTTTCTTTTTTAAAGTCACCCTTTTTATTTGTCTTTGCTGGTCCAAAGACAAACAGCGTACTCTTTGTAATATGTACTCTGCATAAGCATTTTTTTATGTATAGTATATAGTAGTCTCTTAAATTGTACAGATGCTATAAATATATATATATATTTGTATCACTTTTGACATTTTGCTATCCTTTGGTTTGTGTGTGTCTGTGTGTTGTGACCTCACCTCTGTTATCCCTGAACCCCTTTTGGAATAATAGCCCAAACCTGAGCAGATAAGTGGCAGTGTTTTTGCTAAAAGATAACGCTGGATGCGGATGCCTTTGCATAAACAAACGCTGGCCTGCAAAAGATTACTTTTAAAACAAGAGAAAAAGGCTTCTACTTGGGTAGTTTGAAAAAACAGAAAAACTCCAGTAAAAGGCCTAAAAGGCAAGTTTTTTTTTTTTTATGTGAAATTAAAGTGGGGTAAGGAAAAGAAAAAAGGGGAAAATGTGTGTTAATCCTGTGCAGAGCGGTTGTTTTAATTCTGGTGGGTTATGACCGGTGATGTTTACATCCCGCAGACAGTTATTTATGTGTTCTGACAAAAGGCCTCTCTCTCCCTTTCTTTCTCTGATAGCATCCCTCTCTTCATCCCCATTTTGTTGGCAAATACAAACACTTTTACTCTCACAGAAAAGTGAGAGAGCAGCTCAAAACTTAGACAAAAAAAAACAAAACTAAATCGGTTTTTGGGCCTTTTAAAAGCGACAGAGAATTCAAAATCATTGATGTTTAACATCATGTTGAGCTGTTGTGCTAATGTTTGGGCCGTGACATTTATCATTTAAAATACTTCTACCTGCACTAACTTGGTCTCAAGCAATTAAATCAGTAGTTTTCAAACTTTTGACACCAAGTACCACTAAAAAAAATTCTTAGCGCTCCAAGTACCATGATAACCAACATTCATATAAAGTAGAGCAGTAGGCCTACGTTTTCAGCAAAAACAAGGAAAAGGTTTTACTCCTAAAAAGTACATTTAATATCATGTAAGCAACTGTAACATTATGAACAGTTTGAACATTAAGACTGGGTTTAAATATAAAAAAATACAAAACAAAACAAAACAAAAAGGGATTAAATGCAAACATATTGTACTAAAAACTGAAAGACAACTGAACGGTACTTAGGCATTGATTCTTTCATACCACTAGAGAACCCACGTACCTAGTAGTACTCATACCACACTTTGAAAATGACTGATTCATACTGTTAAATCACAAAGTGAAGGACGAGTGTTACTTTAGGTTGAGGATGTTCCGTAAAAAGTTCAATGGAGAAAAAATATGAAACACTGAAAAGAACTGTTTTTGCAAACAAGACAGTTAAGCTCGTTGTCATAAAGCAGAAATATGCTGGAAAATGGATTCTTCAAATGGCTTGTATGCAAATAGTTGGGTCTTGGGAGTTTTTCTGGAGGCTTAATTTACATAATAAACCACACTGAGCTTCTCTGCCCTCGACTTGGAAGCTACCCAGGACGAGGAGCTGCCATTTTCAAGCAACATTTCTAGTCGTTGTTTTTCTTCTAGTAGTGCTACTAGTGAAGTGCAAGATGTTAACTAGTAGAATTTTATGTCACCAGCAGTCCTAGTAGCACGCATTTGTACACAGCTTTGCGTCACGAGAAACATGTAGCTGTCCTACAAGTATGCCAGTCTTACTAGTGAGGACAAGTAGGGTACTAGTACGTGGACCTTTAGCTGGATATCAAGAATATTGAATAAATGCTCAAACAGCTTTCAAAGCCATTTATGTTTCGTATACGAGTACACTCTTTGTCCTCACTAGTAAGTCAATTGCACTAGTAAAATGACTAGGACAGTGATTCTCAGTGTGGTACTAGTCCCTCTAGTGGTACATGGGCTCCCTCCAGTGGTACACAAAATAATTACTGCCAAAGTTCAGTTCAGTTGTATTTAATGTTTGTACAACCCATTTCCATGTTTAAGAACTGTTCATTTTAAAACTTTTATCTAGGTATGTATGTACAATATATTTTAATTGACTCACCATTGAAGTGAATTGTCCAATTTAAACACAGTGTTAATGTTCAACTGTGCATAATGTTACAGTAGCTTAAAATATTATTCTACTTTTGAGAAATAAAAACTCAAAGAGAATACTAGTACGTGGACCTTTAGCTGGATATCAAGGATAACGAATAAATGCGCAAACAGCTTTCCATAGGCGACCATCAGCGCTCACCTCGACGCTCAAGTCCACGCCCACAGGAACAACAAGACGGAGGACCGCCGCAATAAAAGAGACGCAGCGATGTCACTTCAAGGGCCCTCACCTAATACATCAGCGGTGGTGTGGCAGGGCCCCCCAGCAATCCCCCACCACCATACCGACACCACCCTTTGAGGGACCACCTGGGAGAAAATAAACTTGGCCGTCTGCCCCCCAAGCCCAAGGGAGGGGAGAAGTGGAAGCGGGATTCCCATACTTGCTAATAGTTTTGTTGGACCTCTGCCCAAAAAGGGGGGGAGGGGAAGAAGGAGGGAAGAAGTCACATTTTGATGCAGCTGATGCTGTCATTTGTTGTTCTCACTTCAGTGTGTTCCCATAAGAATTTAGAAGAAAATCTTACGCAAAGTTAACATAGAAGTCAGTGGTGGCTGGTCAATAGCGGGCGCTTGGGAACCACCCAACCACTGACTGTGGTCACCGCATTACTTTCCTCGAAGACAAAAAATGTAAAATATTTATTATGAAATAAGAATTTTTGAAAATATAGTATATATGTATCGATTTTTAGATGAGCAGGATACACAATATATAGTTAATGATGAGTAAAGCTGTTGTTTTGTTCATCTGTGTCATCTGATTTTGTGACGCATTTCCGGTCTGGGCCGCATTGACTCTCGTTTCAAGTTTGACATGCGCAGTAGCATGCAATAGATACGACCGAGCTGGGGCACAACGTACCGGCGCCCTGAGCTGGCCGACGTCACATCAGACGCTCGCAGCTCGGTCTCTGTGCACGCTTGCACTTCCGCCTTCCCCGTTGGCATGTCAACTTCACGTCTTATTGTACGGCTGCAATTTTTAAGGCAGATGCAGTTGCTTGTGTTCAAACCTCCGGCAGGACCGCTTCGGATAGCCACAGTTACACTCATTCAACACACAAGAGGTGACGTCGCAAATGCTCTTGTTTAAAGTATTTACAAAACATTACAAATGTGACTAAAATGTTAGTAAAGTCTTTCTTTGTGTGACTGTTCTTTGGCATGAAACAGACATGTTTTTGTTAACACCAACAATGTTTAAGATTGTGGCTTTGTGTGCTTATTTTATAATCATATGTATGCATATATTATCTATAAACCTACAGTACCTACCTGCCAGCCTACCTACCAACTGAAATACAGATTTATATAGTGCAGTTGATACAAGCCCCATTCACTGTTTGAGTAAATATGATATATCACTTTAGATTACAAGGCATGACGTTTTGTATGAAATCACAGTAAATTGTTAGGAGAGCAAGCCCCAACGACACCTCTACAGGCCTTTTTTATTGCATACATTGCAACACTCCCACCTAATGGTCAATTTGGTGGTGCCGCAGCAGCCTTTCTCTTCCACAGTACTGTAACTCTATAGCTATACAATACATTTAATTCTTCTGATAGTCATGGAATAAACCCTTGTTTCTTCAGTGTTTTGTTCATTTTGAATGCCTGGTACAATTAAAGACACATTTTGTTCGGAAAAATATAATGGCAACAAAAATAGCTCATACTAGTTTTTTCCTTGGTTTACCATATAGTGACCAAAATTAATGGGAATACAATTAAACTTAAGCATGTCAAAAACGGTAGGACATAAATCAGCTGGATTTTGTCGTGTTAATTGTATTCTTCAGGTAATATAAAAACAAAAATAAATATAAATAAATAAAAAAGGAGGAAGCAAGAGGTGTTCCTTATAAATTTTCAATGACTGTATAACATAAAATCTCACCTTTTATGGTGCATAATATTAAATGCAGACACTCTTTGTCAAGGGTGAAAATACATTCTCAATGTTGTTTTTAAATTTGATTTGACAAACAACAAAGCAGTGAAAGGCTGACAAAGTCTATGATATTTTAGCAGCAGGGCATCACACAGTAAAGTGTAAATAAAAAAATAAAAAATACAAAAAATAACTCGAAAACGTCCACGTTCCACATACCTTGCATCAAGCCTCAGATGACATTTATCCCTCCAACCACAAGATGGCAGCATAACACGTGGACGGTCGTTGACAGCGTCACTGAAAAGTCCATCTGGAAAAGACGATGATTATGGATAAAATTACATATACTGTACGTAAACAATGTGAGCCTCATTATTCAAACTGTCTATTTAATATACGGGCCTTCAGTGGGGACTTGCCTGACTTAATCCAGTACTTAATACCAACACTATCACGTTGCAATTATGGAAACATCAATACTACACAAAAACGCAATAAAACAGCACGCAACGGTGCCATGTAAAACATCTTGAGCAGTTCACACTCAATATTTATTTGATAGCATGACAAAAAGAATGAATTAATGAAATACATCATATTCACCAGGGGTAAATGTATTAATATGTCTAGATCACTACAGACGTGTTTTGCTAGTAAAACTAGGCTGTAATGTTCAACCAATCAGAGGACGGGAAAATGCTGACATCACCAAGGGTCAAAGCTTTGGCCCTGTGAGGAGGAATTTGAAATCTGATTGGTTAAAGAAACCGACCCATTGCTTATACAGTGGTGCCCTTCGCACTTGAAAAAAAAAATGGAAACGCAAATAATCTGTTCCAGCCTCCCCCCGAGGATAATAAAAACATTTGTAAAGTGTTTTTAAATTAGGAAAAAAACACTCTGTAATATTATACTTTACAAAAACATATAGTAATAACAAAATGAAACAGAATGCAAAGAATTAAACGGTTTGTGTGCCTTATGATTAATTCATTGGAGTTCCTTCTAGTGTGTGTGAGTTGGCCACCAGGTGGCAGTATAATACAGCCATGCAGACAAACGAAGAGGACTCATAACTACTGTAAGTGACGCAGTAACTGCAGTAATATCAGTCGTTTTTTTGCAGAGGATAAAGAATATACACCTGTGGGTATTGTTATATTGTCTTTCTATGGGTAGGTGCACTATTTGTGTTCAAATATCCATTGCTTAAAGCATTTATAACACCGCCACATACAATAGATGCTATTTGTTAGCCCGTATGAGGTGTTTTGCATTGTTTGTTAGCATGAAGCCAACAGACTTTAATAAATGATGTGGTTTATGTAATTATCTTTGTCTTATGTTTAGTATGGTAGGAACATTAAACATTAACATTAAAAGCCTTTTTTTTTTTAAGAAGAAGAAGAATTTTTCTTGATGCTGCCTGGTACCCCAATGGCGCTCATGTGTTGTCCATAGCCACTTCGGGACTTTGATTTTTGGGGACGGTCCGATCCAATTATGGCGATCAAAGCGTCTGCCGAGGGTAAAGGAGGTCACGCTGCCGACACACATTCATGTAGTAAGAGCAGAGTTAGTCGACGGAAAGGGGCGCTGCGCTAAATTATGTTTTACCAGGTGGGCACAATTACGGCGTGCGTGGGGTTCTCGGTGTGCACAAGAATTACCCCGCGTGTTGTTTTTACAGGATTGAAGTCCATTACAATTAGGAAGACATGAATCACAATCACCTGCCGTGTGTTTTTCCAGTATTTCTTTTTTTTGTTCGCCCCCGCAGCCCACTCGCAACACCAGATGACTTGATTTCCTGATGCTTTCCTTCTTAATAACGCCACTTAGAATGATACGGCGCAGACAAGCGGGATCCCGCACAAGTGTCCCAACAAGTGGCCATTCATTCCCTGACGACATTTGCAGGAAGCCGAAGCGCGACGGGTCAGTGCGTATATAGGAGCGCAGAACAGAACACAAGCTCTCACTGTTGCGTCCGATGAGGAAGCTAATCCCCCTATGCGTGTGCGTGTGTTTAAAAAAGAAGCCAGCCACGGTGTGTAGAGAGGAACGTGGCATTGTGGGCTGTGCAAACACCTGCATTAGTGCTTATCAAGCTGAGCAACTAGCTGAAATCACTCACAGGTGACATTTGTTTATTGGGTCTCAATTAAGCGTCCACTTGGGGAATTAAAAGTCGCTTAAAAATTCCAAACACCGACAGAGCCAGAGGACCAAAACAAAAACCAACCCAACACCTCCGTCCAACAAAGGTCAGCCGTGCATTTGGTATCTGGGCTCTCAGTGCATGGAATTTAAGCACTTTTCACGCTGGTTTTTGTGGTGTTCACTGTTGCACAGAATTTTTATCAGAAGCGCTGACCTGTGTTTACAATTTACATGTTTTCATTTAATAGCGTGTGTCCTGGCTGCACAGCTTCCACTCGTTTGTGTGTGTGTGTGTGTGTGTTTATCCCATCAGATTTCAGTGTGTTGCCAAATCATTGTAATCTTCCCAGGGCCTTAAGACTCAGGATTGCAGGCCCATGCCACATACACACTAACGAAAAGGATTTTGTTTTGTTTTTTTAGCCAATCTGACCAATTAGATTTCAGAGTCACCACTCTCCACCTAGCAAACTCTGCATTTTTCCGTCCTCTGAGTGTTCCAGAGCTACTCGAGAGGGATTCTCATACATTACATGAAGCAGGTGACTTTAGCAAGAGAGGACAACATACTGAAAGTAGTGCAGCCAAGAGAAACACTAAAAAAATTAAGAAAATAAACATTTGTGAGTAAATTATTACACTTTCAGGGAGCGGATATTACAGTTTAGGTTGTATATGTAGGTCAGTACTTCTGATAGGCCAGCAGAGAAGGCCTTGCTGTCCCTGACCGTCCGCCACTGCTGTCGACGCTCCCAAAAAACGGGAACACCTCGGAATACGGCCCACACGTGGCTTCAATTATTATCCTGTGGAATTCTGAAAAAGTAGTCGGCAATAAAGAAAATATTCCTCTAATCTGGGGTCTTCCTCAAGCTGGGTGTGAAGGAAATATAAAGGGGGTGGGTGGGGGGGGGGGGGTCCCCGTTTAATTGGGTCCAGATTTGACCACCCTATTGAAAAAGCAGTGGGTTATTTGGTCGGGGTGGGGATTTTGCTTGTGTGTGAATAAATGGCCCAGGTTCCTCCAAATGGCTTATAGGAAGCAGATGGAGTGGAGCGAAGAAAGAAAACAACGATTTCCACAAGAGACGAGAACGTAAAACAGAGCATCGGGACACAAATTAGCGTGAATATAAGGGACGATGACCAAAGCTTCCCGGCTCAGTTTCACAACACTTTACACAATTGGCACGAATGCAGTCCTTTCTATGACTATTTTTCACACGTTATGCCACAAGTCTCACACCAATTCGACCTAGAACAAATTCAAAATGAAAAAGTGCATTTGGTAACTGTGTCTCTCCTTTCCGGCATTCAAGGGCATTACTGTAAGTAATTATACTGTAAAGACAAATGAATGAACTGTAATAAAGGGAACACTGTATTTGCAAATTTGTTTATCTATTTGGTTTTACTATTTCACTGCTAGCCGCTTTCAAAGCAGAGTTTCTCATACTGCCAGCCATTTTAGAGCATTTTGACTGATGTTTTAAAATCCACAGAATATTGTGTTCTGGGACAATATAAGCACCAAACTCACCAAAAGAGCAGACTCTCTTCTTTCACCTGAAAAAAAGTTTGTTTCTAGCTTTTCCTGTTCTTTAGTAATCAGCAGTAGAACATGGGTTGGTTTAATCCACAACACAGATTTTTGACTAAAAAGCAGAGAAAACAAGCTTTTAGTGAAATAAACATGTCAAGCAGAAGATGACGTTTTGTTTTTTTGACACCTCAAACTATAAAACAACAACAAAAAAGACTGGGAAAGGGCTCACTGCATGGCTTGATTGGAGCATCAGGGTCTTTTTTACATGCGAGTCTACATTCACTATGAACTGCGTCATCTGTTCTCATGAACGCATCACACACTTTCTACTATCTACTAAGACACATAAAGTGTTCATGCAATACATATACTGTACATACACTGTTCAAATGTAAGGTGCCTAAACTTGTCTGACGTCCGTGTTGGCTTTTCTTTTCCCTCATATTCGATGTGACAAACTGAAATTCACCCCCCAACTCAAAAGCTGCGCTGATCTCAAATCCAAAGCGATGCAACGCTATCATTTACAGGGATCTGTTTGTCATCAATTGGCTGGCGACCAGTTCGGGGTGTACCCTGCCTCTCGCCCAGAGTCAGCTGGCATAGGCTCCTGCACGCCCGCGACCCTAGTGAGGATAAGCGGTAAGGAAAATGAATGAATGTTTGTCATCACAAGTTTAAAAAAACGGAATTTCACAGACAAACTGGACGAGACCCTCTTCCACACCTACCCGTTGAAAAACGTACTTGACGAATACGTCGGTGGCAATAATCAGTTCGATTCCAGTTGACAAATATTAACGTCCACAGCAGTGAATGAGTTAACAGAAAGGCCGAAGCAATCTGATCTATTGGTGCACAAAGATTGATCTCTGCGTGTCAGGCCACTTTTTTGGGGGGTGCATCCTGGCGGTAGGTGAGGGACACCGCAAAATGTTTTTTCAACATATTGATCCAACTTTCTGTCCACTTTTTCCTCTTTGGATGCCATTTGTCCACCTTGGTACTACTGATGCCCTTCCGGAGAGCCGAGTGTCAGCTTTCGTCCCCTGAGGATCATAGACCCCCCCCTCACCCCGCCGACACCATGCATTTTTAATGGACACACTCATGCAGCGGACAAATGATTTTTATTTTTGACATGGGTGGGTGGAGGGGGTGGCTCCTGTTACATAGGGATGATAGGGAGTGAGAGCATGCGCGCCCAAGTGAGCATGGTGAAGAATGCACATACACACACACACACACACACACACACGCACGCACACAAGCAGGCATGCACAAATGCATACACAGTCAAGAATGAGCTCCTTGATAAGATCACATGCATTAAAAACTCGCTATTCATCCGTGTTTTTACTTCTCATACATGTATGCTTACTGCTCCTATGCACACACACACACACATCCTCTACTTCCCATTGAGTGTTTGCCTAAATGTCCACTTGAGTTATGACGGGCTTCCATCCAGGCCGGCCAGCCCACCGAGGCCTTCATTAAATGAGGATTAGAGCCGGTCTGAAAGCCATTAACGCCGCCTTTAAAACCAGCTTTTATCCCAATCAAATCTGAATTAAAATTTGCGTTGTGAGACCACGCGCAACATACGCCTTGTGACCTTCAGACTCCTGCTGTGAACTTGTGAACGTGTTTATGCAGGATTATTCAAGTGCACAGCGGGGATGCGTGGACGAATGTGCAGTGTCCGGGAGTAATTAAATACATGTAACAAGATTATGTAATTGAATTACAAAATGTATGTAGTTGTAATCCATGACATTACTGGGAGAAAATGTGGATTTAAATTACAGTTGCTTTTCCACATTACATTTGAAAAATAGTTGCAAAAGCTGGATTTTGTGTGTGTGTCGACTTACTCCTTCTAAAGGCGACGCTTGTGATTGGCTCTCGCTGGTCATGTGCCATTCTGCTGTAGTCTCAAACATGACATACTGTACTGTTCCAAATGCGACCTCGAAGCGCCACCTTGTGGTGCAATCTATTAGTTTGCCTAAGAATTTGAAAATGTTTCTATGGTTTTAATCCAATTTTTTAGAGGAAACATCCAAGGGTCCTGTTGATGCATTCATTCAAAATTAAGAAAAGTAATCAAAATCTAATCAAATGTAAATACTTATATCACTTTGAGGAAGTAACTGAAATAGTTACAATACTATTAGACATACAGGGTAACTTGAAATTGTAACCAAGTACATTTCCAAAATAATCTTCCCAGCACTGATGATGGGGCATACGGTGGAGTGCCCTTGAAATCTACCAGTTCCTCTGAGGTTTTATTTGCTGTAGAACTGCATGGCCTGCCACATCAAATGCTCTAAAGGGTCATACTGTAGATTCCCCGCCCCTCTGCTCTCAGGACGTGTTTGTCAATGTCTAAGTGCAAATATAAACGCTACGACTAAATATCTGTCTTAGAAACCCAGACGCGAACAAAAGTAAAGTTCATGTAATTTGCTGCTCGAGAGGAAACTGCAACGGAGAAAGAAAAAAGTGAGGCAGGTTGGCCGAGAGAGTATTCCCAGGTGTGACCACAGCATTCCCTCCATGCACTTGAACTAACCACTGACTGTGTGCATGTGTGTTTGTGTGCGCGGAGAATGTGACTTTGAATTTGTTATCATTGGCTGGAACATTTAAGTTCAGTTCCAGTTTGGCTGCGAGCAACAAAAAAAAAAAAAAAAAAGAAAAAACATAGGCCAACACATTTGAGTTGATAGCGATGACAAATGAGCCTGGTTTTTTCTTCATTCTATTTTTACCAGTGTGTGTGTGTGTGTGTGTGTGTGTGTGTGTGTGTGTGCGTGTGTGTGCGTGCGTGTGGCAATGAACTTGGTGAGCGTTCAAGCTTTTTGTTGTTGTTGTTGTTGTTAGTATAAAAGGACATTAGCCGCCTTTCACTTCGTCCCCCCTTTCTCCTAATCCTTGCCCTCGTGATAGGCTTCAATTTGGAGCCTGCAGTGAAAGAGATTTGGCTGGATACCTGCTCAATTTGCATCTTAGTGTGTGTGTGCGTGTGTGTGTGTGTGTGTGTGTTTGTGTGTGTGTGTAGACCTCGTTGTGAAACAGCAGTTGGCAGGTAGAGGAGACCGAGTTACACAAAGTCCCCCGGGGTTAGCCACACAGTCAGGTGCTGTCTGGTTGGTGTGTACCACTGAAAAAAAAAAAAAAAAACATCACTTTTATTTGTTTTCTATTTTTGAATGTACAGAAGTACTTGTTTTTTTGCTTGGTCGATTGTGTTACGAGGCAAAATTTAAGTTACGAGCAAGCTTCAGAAACGGCGTCACTTGAGTGAAGTGGATACAATTTTGAGCAATTCACATACTGTAATGCCCTGTCATGCGGGCAAGGAGAGCCACAGTTGCAGTTTCAGCTGTTTATCGACTAGGACAAACAGTCAAACACAGAAATACAAATGAGAATACTCAGAGGGTGCTGCTGTAGCCCACAAATCACGCCAAGACACTCACACACAGACAAACTGGCCAACCAGACTACATTACTCACTCGTCCACACCCCTCAAAGGCACATAGCCAACATACAAATACTACAGTACATACAATAATAACACTTAAAAAACAGCTTATTTATTTGCATTCACTATTATTGTGTTTCTATGTTTTACACTGCTATTTTTTCACACACAACAAAAAACTGTGGTGGTTTTTGGGCGGCTGAAATTGATTAATGACATTTCAATCCATTTCAATGAGAAAAATTGATTTGATGTACGAAGAAACTGCATTGCGAAGAGAAAGAAATTTAACTCATAACTAAAGGTACCGTTGTGTTTTCGAAAAGATTTTTAACAAATAAATACAAATTTCAAAGATATGTTTTCCTTTGTGTCATCACTGGCACCCTAATAATTATTTATTTTGATATACTTTATACAATAATAATAGTAATAATAATAATAATAATAATAGATAATGCATGTATGTAAGTATGTATGCATTGATGAAAAAGCAAACTTTGATAAAAAGATCAATTTTGATATACAAAAGTCTGCTTTTACAAGCGTGGAACGAAAGCAACGACAGCTGCTAGATATGACCAAACAGATGGCACAGGTACAACACACACACACACACGCACGCACACACACACACACACACGCACGCACGCATGCACGCGCGTACGCACACACATACACACACACACACACACACCTCATTTACGTCCCCATTATCTTTCCATTGTCTCTCCTTCCGCCAGCCCCGGTCCACTCGCTTCGATCCTGATCCTGCTGCCCACTGTGCCGTTCGGACAGGGGGCTGAGTAGGACCACCCTGGGGAGAAAATGGGGAGTGGGGATCACGTTACTCCCCAAAAATGCGTAGGGCCTACAAAAGAGCAATGAGACAGGAGGGTGACGGAGACAGGGCTGCTGGGTTGGGGGGGAAACAGGAGAGCACATGAAAGAGCGCATTAGTGAGGGGGAGGGAGGGGGAGATTGATTGGGATGGAGGGATGAGGAGTGCTGAAAGGAGTAGAGCGATGATTGTGTTTTGCTTTTTGCTGTTATTTTAAACATCATAATTCAGCTTTCATTTTGGAACAAAAGTGTGAAAGCCTTTAGAATTTTTACAAGAACAGTGGTACCTAGACGAAGCTTGGAACTCAAGTTACCAAAAATCAAATATATTTTCCCCCTGAAATTAATTGAAAGCAGCCACAGTCACCAAAGCACCCTTAGTGAATGACACTCGAAAAGACCTGCTGTAGGCCACTACTCACGCCCAGACGGTCACAACCAGACTAACCAGCCAACCCGACTTACAGCTACTAATGTCACTCGCGGGTTGATGACATTTAAAATTATTACTGTGTGAGTTTGCATGTTCTCCCCGTGCCTGCGTGGGTTTTCTCCGGGTACTCCGCTTTCCTCCCACACTCCAAAAACACGCATGGTAGGTTAATTTAAGACTCTAAATTGCCCGTAGGTGTGAATGGTTGTTTGTTTCTATGTGCCCTGTGATTGGCTGGCGACCAGTTCAGGGTGTACCCCGTCTCATGCCCATAGTCAGCTGGGATAGACCCCAGCACCCTTGCAACCCTAGTGAGGATAAGCGGTTCGGAAAATGGACGGATGGATACAGTCAGCCCTTGCCATATCGCGGTTGAGTTTTTGCGTGTATCGCAGATTTTTAAATCGTACATATCAAATTTTACCGCAGATGTTTTGCTACGTTGCAGTAATTTGGTGTGATTATTTTTCTACACGGACTGATGTTACTGCACGTACAATAGCAATAAGCCCCAGCCGGGAAAAGAGTGTATAAAAGTACACATCATTAGCTAATTTAATATAGCCTACCACCACAAGTTAGAATGAATTGTAATCCTGCCACAGGTGATCAGGGATGGACACAGCCGCCGGTGCACTTGTAATCGCTTTCAAATGGTAAGAAATGGTAACAAAATAAACACGTACCAAGCACATTCATACACTAGCTGCACAGCCACAACTGATGGCGAGTTACTCCAAACACAAACTGGCTAATGGGTTAGCTAGTCAACAGCCAGCCAACGCTAGACTCTCATTCGCTGACTCCCACATCTCTCACCAGACCAGACCCCACGTTTTAAAGCCACAGATATTCAAAGTCACAGATACTACGGTGTAGAACGTGAGGACGGCGACCCCAGAAGGGCAAAAATAACACATGCACCTCACATCCATATTTTGTATCGGTATTATGCAAAATCAGTTTATAAGCGATTACTCGAATAATCGATGGGATGAGCAGTAGGATAATCGGTTCTAAAAACAATCAACAGCCGCAGCCCTAATAGGAAGTCTGGTTGCCAGCTAATCGCAGGACACATATAGACAAACACCTATCCATACTCACATTCACACCTGTGGACAATTTAGACTCTTGAATGAAGCTCCCATGCATGTTTTGGGGATGTGTGAGCAAGCCGGAGTACCCAGAAAAAACCCAGAGGAGAACATGCAATAGATTCGAAAACAAGAACCTCAGAACTGTGACGCAGACGTGCTACCCACTCAACCACGGTGCCGCCCCATTATTAAGTCAACACTTGCCTGGATGCGAGGCATAAATCGCCCCCCAGCCCCGACGATGCATGTCTGTGTCAGCATCCATTCAAGTTTATGTGCAATCCTTCATTCAGCATGACATTACATGTATTATTAAAGTGATAAATATCCTGCAGGGTAATTATACACATGTAACTCTAGCTTAGGTGGGAGCAGATGATACAGAAAGGTTGTAGGGGGCGGGCGGGGGATGTGGGAGTGCATTAGAGACAACAAATAAAAAGGCTCATCGCTGCTGAAGTTAATTAATTGTTCCTTGTGAAAACTCACTGAATGCTTCCAACGAGTCTCCCTAGGGGGCGCTGTGAGTCAGGCCCATGAGGGGCCATCACGGACATTTAATTGTAGCATGGTAACACACACACACACACACACAAATTCAGTGCTTGGTTAAAAAAGATGAAGACATTAATGGTAACCCGATGCTGAGTGAGTATTGATCCACTCTCAGGGGGATTGGAGAGTGAGAGAAAAGCAGACAGCACTTAATCTAACCACTTGACCATCTGTGTGTGTGTGTGTGTGTGTGTCTGTGTTTGTATGATAGATAAATAAAGGTATAAGCTGTATTCAATACACACAAAGCCGTTACCTTCCTTCTGTGAGGTCCACAATGACATGTTCACTCTGCATCCATAACGTTATATACACCAGACTGAGTAGCAATCAGGCCGTGTGCATGTGCTTGCACGCGCATGTGCGTAGTGTGAACCGACTGCGGCCTTTATGATTATGATTGGTAAGGACATGCGATGCTTAAATTCTTCGCAGAATGCCTGCCTCGAAATGAGAAGTGAATGCCAAACAAAACAGTAGAAAAGGTCGGGTGCACGTTCAAGAGCGCTCGGATGATTTTCTGTAAACTGTTCCTTGTGGATATCCGGATCATGGTTAGTTTATTGAGAAGTGAGTGAAAAGGCCACAAACAATGCAAACATATTGAATAAAGGTTTTTCCATGCATGAGTCATGAATCATGAGCGTGGTCACCGAATAAATAAAACTCGTATCTCAAAGTACCACGATACTTACTTACTGTAATGCCCTCAGATACACAACTATTTATTGAATGCCGGGAGAACATTAAACCACAGAACCTGCTGTTGGCCACAGGTCTCACACAGACACACCTGCCATCACCCCACCAGGCCCTGCTTCTTAAAGGCCCATGCTTGTACACAGACACTACAATACAAACAGTGTTTCCATTACATGTTACTGTATGCTTACAAAGTGTTTAAAAGGTGTGTTTTAAAACTTTCACCAATTGCGGGCTGGGGATTGGGATTCACTGTTGTTAATTCATGCAAGGTTAAATAATAAAAAAAGAATAATAATAAGTGCTAATTTGAATTACATTTCAATCTTTTTAGGCAAAAAATATATGATTTATCTGTGTTAGTGACGTAAAAACAAAAGATTCCGAAAGACTGTTCGCAATGGACGAGATTAATATAAGAATTGACTGTCTCCATCCATTTCCTTCTCGCCTCATTTTCTTCCCTCTCCTCTTATTCTCTTTTAATTGTATCCCCTTGTGTTTGTTTTCCTTTATTCTTTCATTAGTTGAAACAACATAGTAGGCATTCCAGCTGTAATACTATTGAGATTCAGTGTCAGAGTGGGGATTTGTGGGGGGAGAGAGAGTGAGAGAGTGAGAGAGAAAGAGAGAGAGAGAGAGAGAGAGAGAGAGAGAGAGCCTTACTACATGTTAGACATTGCCTCATAATGATTCAGCCCTTAAATGCACGTCCCAAGTGACTCTTAAATGATTACACCCATGTCCCGTGTCATGACAAGTTCAACAGTAGGCTGCAGTAGTTGATTAGTATATTGAGACATAATCAGTCATTTATTATTCTGTAATTTCTCATGTATAATGCACATTTCCCCTCCAAGAGATTTGTCAAAAGTCAATAGTGCGCATTATACATAGATAAAGGGGAAATTAAAAAAACGTTCCCATTTTATAAATGTATGCCGCCATCTAGTGGTTATGAAAAAGCTGTACACTTTCATTCCAATATGCCACCGCCACCTAGAGGTTATGAAAAAGGTGTACACTTTCATTCTAGTATGGCGGCGTCACCTAAAGGTTATGAAAAAGGTGTAGCCTACACTTTCATTTCAATATGACAGGGGTATGTATGACTGCATATATGTACAGTTGTGCTCAGAAGTTTACGTACCCTGGCAGAATTTGTGAAATATTGTTTTTTTTAAACAATATGACTGATGACTGAACAACAACCATCATTAATATCTTTATGGTTATGTTTTGTTTAATGATCATGATTTTCTGAAATGCTTGACAGTTTAATTTGAATCCCATTAAAATAAAATGTAATGTGTTTCGCCTGGCCCTTCATGTTTTCTTGAAAGAATTGTACCCATCTCACAAATTCTGCCTGGGTAATCAGACATGAACACAACTACGTGTTTTCTTATTTACTAAATAAAAGTAGGGCTGTGAATTTCAAAATAAGAGCAAATAAATAAAAGGAAAGTATTACGTGTTCAAATAAAGTGCTTAACTTCAGAACTGAAAAAAACTAACAAAAAACAGATAATACTTCATGTTTTGAACATATGGGTAGAAGCAAAATCACGCATTGTAAAAATTGATTATAAATAGACAGAAGGGTTTTCCAGAATTTTGGGGTCAACTTTGGATTGTGTATTACACATGTGCATTATACACAAGAAATTACGGTTACATGCATAAATTTTTATCAAAATTTGTAGCAGCTCGATGAAAAGTATATATCACGTAAAGTCTATGATATTTTCACAATACGAAAATTTGGAGAAACAGGCTTTTCAGTGGATAAGTACGAATATATATTTTTACACGATATATAATCATCTTGAGAGAGAGAGAGAACAAATGAAACAGACCTGATACTTCACAAATATGGCGAAGATGCTGCACTGAAATTGTAATATTTTGCCACAAATTTACAAAAGTATTTCAAAACAATGATTGTCATCAGGTGGCACGGTGGCCGACTGGTTAGAGCGTCAGCCTCACAGTTCTGAGGTGCGGGGTTCAATCCCCGTCCCCGCCTGTGTGGAGTTTGCATGTTCTCCCCGTGCCTGCGTGGGTTTTCTCCGGGCACTCCGGTTTCCTCCCACATCCCAAAAACATGCATGAATTGGAGACTCTAAATTGCCCGTAGGCATGACTGTGAGTGCGAATGGTTGTTAGTTTCTATGTGCCCTGCGATTGGCTGGCAACCAGTTCAGGGTGTACCCCGCCTCCTGCCCGATGACAGCTGGGATAGGCTCCAGCACGCCCGCGACCCTAGTGAGGAGAAGCGGCTCAGAAAATGGATGGATGGATGATTGTCATCATTAAAAAGTATAATTAATACTACTGTAGGTCAAAGAATTTTGTACATAATTGTGATTCAGTTGAAGTTTTTTTTTTTCTTTTGGCCTAATGTTAAAAGAAGAACATAGATTTGGAATAAAAGTTGTTTAAGCGTGGTTATGAAAATCACTTCAAAAAAACTTTACTTAAAGTCCCTGTAAAGAAAAAAACATCTCTTGTACATTTGATACAGCACGGAGAAGAGAAGTGTTTGAAATAAGTCTTTGAATTAAATGAAAAGTCAAACTGATCTCTCCACTTTTTAATGCTGTCGGCGTGTCCACTGAATGCGCTGAAACCGCGCCCTGTCAACTGCCAATTAAATACCACTTCTACGACCTGGAAAAAAAACTTAGTCGAGCATCTTTCTTATGCCTACACATAACTACGCTTAGCCGGGAAAATATATCTGCTTAAAGCCTCCGGTGGCTGCAATTTATCCCACTGGGTCGTCGTAGGCTGCGACAACGAGGCACTCGAAAGCGGGAAGCCCCGGTCCACACACTGGCTGTCAAGCTGGCGGCAGTGACGCATCCAAAAGGTAACATTATACATGTGAATATGAATTACCATGAGTGTAAAGACACGAGTGCAGTGGAACTCAACATCATTACCACGTGCACACGCTCATACACTTACACACACACACAGATAAACACACACACACACGCACACATACACACACACACACACAGTGTAAGGTTCATACATTAGTTTCATAGCAGTGAAAATAACAAGTGATTAGCCCTCTTGACTACTGCAGCAAAAGCAATCAAGGACTTTTAAGATAGCACGCAGCGGGTGTGCAGTGACGGACGGTGCGGCGGCCAAGGGCATCCAAATTGGTGGTATTGGTGGTGGTGGTGGTGGGGGGGCTAGTTATCCAAACAGGGTATGGGGGCCTTTACCCTCTTTACATTTTCCTGGGCAAGCATGTTGTTGAGAGTTGACCAAAAAACTGACAATTGTTTTTTGAGGTTGGAAAAATTTCGTCCCCCCGTCATCATCAAAAATGAAAGCGAGTGATCTTTGCATGCCGCTGTAAGGGTATTAGTACTTTCACACAGTTTTCTCCCTTTTCTCTGTTGTTTGCACTTTAGATCCTGACAGAGACTCATTTTTAGAAATAAGTTTCCAATTTCTCTTCCAACATGAATTTGCAAGGACAACATAATAGTCAATGTAATGCATTATAAAACTTCACAATAGCAATACAGTGAACCCTGTTTGCAACCTAGTAGAGTAATAGGTAGAATTCATGTCACATGTTCGCACGGTCACTGGTTGCTCGGCATAATTTGCGCTGGATTAAATTAAATGATTCTTTAAACAGGAGTGTAAAACAAGTATATTTGCATTCATTTTACTATCACAGCACTATCTGCAGGATCTAACGGGGCACCACTCCACTTGCCCCGCAATGTAAAAATAAAGAAATAAACTGTATTTTAGTGTATTTTTTCGCTGTATGAAATATAAATAATAAATCAAACAGCAGCTACTTACATATTTTTGTCAAAGTAAGCTGTTCGCCCATGCGTGGGTCTACTCTGGCGGAAACTGTTCACGTGCTTAAACATTATGCCCATTCATATAAAACTTTCCCTCCACATAAAGCTAACTGTTCTGGAACAGGCCACAGTAGCCCCCCCCCCCTCCCCCCCCCCCCCCCGCCCGTTTTCTCCAGACCTTCCCCAAGAGTACTGCAGTAAAACCCTGACCAACCATTAGTACGACGGATGGGAAAGAAACTCATGAGTGTGATACGAAACGCACAATTAAGAAAAGTGGATTGTGATTAAAGCACAACGAGAGCTGGATGCCGGTGTTGTTAATTTAGTATTGAAATGATACGTGTTGGTGAATTTAAACCACATATTGGTCCTGTCGAAATACACTCAAGCATTGGTGGGAAATAACAATGTACAAATAATTTGTTACTTGAGTAGATTTTTCAGGTATGTGTACTCGAGTTAAGTATTCATTTTTCTGATGCCTTTTTTAACTTTTACTGCTTACATTTGAAAAGTGATATTCAAGAGAATTGTTTATTGTACTTGACTCCAATTATGATTAAATGGCGGAAGCATTCAAAGTTTTCTTTTTAACTTGAACTGCCATTTATCCATTCCTCCTCTCACCCCAAAAACAATACATTTTTGTCATGTTTTTTTAACAAGGAAAATAGCTATATTTAATATTCTACTTTATACAAACATATAAGAATAACAAAATTAATTCGAATGTAAAGAAATTTGCTTGTTCATCATGATTAATTCATTGTGGCTCCTTCTGGTGTGCGCACCTTGGCCACCTGGGGGAAGTATAATACAATCATGCAAATAAATGACAAAGAAGAGTTTCACTCAACTAGTGTGACTCAGTAATCATCAGTAATATTAGTATGGGGTACCGAACCCCCTGATACGGGCTGTTCGTTCCATGTACGACCGGTGTCAGAGTTTGGTACGCGTTGCCGGCAGTAAGTCGGACTCGATCCAGTGAGGGTTGGACTTTGTCACCGATTCTGTAAAAGGCGACATTAATTTCGCCGTTTTTACAGTGTCGCTGCTCTGTACAAACGGCACCGGCACAAAACGATGTGGCAAAGTTGACACGGAATCACAACAATTTTGCTGTGTTCTAGAGCTGCACCAGACTCGAAGTGAGACGTAAAAGCTATTCCGCAATTCTGTGAACGTATTCGAGCTCCCAAAACATCGGTTCCGTGTGGACAAAGTCTCAGATTCACTCTTACTCTTCCAGAAAATTGTAGTTCCATAGTGTTTACATATGTCTCCATACTAGTTTTAACTAGTGATCTAATTTTAGTTTATTTGTATCTCCATATCTATGGTCTCTCTATATCTACCACAACACGGTTTCTGTATTGCTCTTGGGTTTTTCAATGTGTCCGCTGCATGTGCCAAATGCGGGGATCCGAACATTAACTGACCTGTGTGAATTGCTGTCTCCACGAATGAAAATAGTTGTGTTGCTTATAGGCACACACTTTTTTCCACACTTTGGGCTGTGCCCTTATCACCAAAGTAACAAAAGCTGTACTTGCCATTGGCCCAGTCATTCACTTGCGTTAGAAAGACTAATTTCAGCAGGACAAGATACAGGGTGAGTAAATTGTACTATAATTCTTGCTTCTTGGGGTATTTTGACAAAAAAAAAATGCCATTATTAAAGGCCCTCGCAACTTTGTAAAATTGTGATTGCATTGAAGACTTTAAATTGTCCATAGGTATGAATGTGAGTGTGAATAGTTGTTTGTCTATATGTGCCGTACGATTGATGGGCGACCAGTGCAGGGTGTTTCCTTGAGCAGTTGTATTGATCTCATTGGAGCGTGTAAGTGTACCTAATGACAATTCTAGGCCAACACCAAAGTAAAAAAAAAAAGCCAGCCAGGTATTTAGTCAATGCATCAGTGCCTGAAATAACCCTCATTTGGCAATTGAATTTGGGCTGCCTGGTGGGAGTGGTCCAGGCTGGCAGTAGTAATAATCATAAATCACGTCTGAAACGCTGCCATGTCACATGCCGGGCTCCGCCACTAATGGCCGGGCCCATCTTTCACCGGGTATTTTTATCCAAGCACCCTGACACTCTGGACTTTCTGGACACGTCCTCTCATTTTACGTCGTCAGCACCTCGGGCCAGCGCAAGCACGAGTTCCGTGCGTATCTATAAATACCAGCGAGCTGGCGGCCATTTTCTTTTGGGCCCGGCGAGAAGAGGGTGCGCTGTGAGTCACTGTGTGGTGCTCGCCATTGCAAAGAACAGCTGGTCTGACAAATAAAGGGGTGCATCTGCGCCTTGAAAGTCCACGGTCTGACACCTCTAAAAACACCTGGACGTGCTTCCTTTGTGCATCGTGTTCTGCCAAGTGTTCTAAGCTCGCCTGATATGTGGCAACGAAGGAGGCGGGTCGCCACTGCAGCTTCCTGCTATTTCGGGCACTGAGCTAGTCATTTATTTGGGCACGACGTGTCAATCACTATGAGCCCTGGTTTATAGACATAAGCTATTTTTTAATCACAATACAGACTTTTAAAGAGACATGGCTAGAATTTTTAAAAGAATGGACAGAGTACTTTTGCGACGTCTGCATATAGTACATGCTAACATTACCTGATGCTTTGCTTCAGCTCTGGATGCTGCAGTATTAGACTCCACAGTCTGCACTTTGCTGCAGGTCTCCGTTTTTTTGTTGCCCTTAGTCTCATCTCGGATAGTAAGTAATCTCCGCACCCAGGTAAACAGCTACAGCCTGAAAATTAATATTAACAGTAGAGTCAGTAACTTGTATGACATCAATGTAAGATTGTTAACTTCAAATATATAAAAATAGAGCTGCAACAGTTAATCGAAAACTAATCGATTATCAAATTAATCAATAACGATTTTGGACAGTCAATTAATCATTTAGAGACCTTGTTTAACTTTAAAATGATCAGAATCCTCAGAATTTCAGCCTCTCAACAGTAAATATTAATATTTATATGTATTATAATAAAGAAGTAAATATTACTACTTATATTTATTATAATAATGAAGCATACTATTTTTGTGTTTCATCAAAATAAGACATTTGCAAACATCTGGTTTTATTTTGGAAAACATTTTTGCCTATTTTCTGACATGTAACGGAGTAAAACCAGTAACTGAATCGTCAATTTATGTTTGTGCATTTTCTGCAATCTCACTTTGAAATAATGTCCTGTGAAATATATATATTTTTTGAATGCAATTCATCGATTAAATAATAAAAGAATCAACAGATTAATCAATTATATAAAAATAATCATTAGATGCAGTCCCATACATCACTAATAGCTAGCAGTCAGCAAGCTAGCTACACAGCAATTACATCAAGAAGCAAGCAGATTGTACAATACAACTGGTGTATTGATATCATGTTGTTGGTGGAGCCCTTCCCTTCCATCTTGAGGGCCATCACTCAGTTGGCCATTAGTGTCGGCGTCGCAGTGCGCATGCGCAGTGCCGGCTCCTCGCCTGGTCAATAATGAAGGTGCCTCTAAATGGCTCTCAAGCAGCCCGGCCGCCGCTCCTCCAATTTGGACTTGTCGACTCCCAGCAAAGTTGCGTTGCCTTGCCGCCGCTGTCAGCTCACTTTTTTCCCCCCGGAAAGTTACACGTCGTTAGCTTGTTGTTAAAAGTTTGTTTGGGGTCTACTCAGTTCTTATCGGCGATGTTGTAAACAAGTCGGTGACAGCCTGCGAGCAGCAGGGAGAGCAGAGCACGTCAGTATGATGAGCTGATGAGCCAGAAAGTAAGCCGGACCTGGGATCAGACTACTTGCTGGCACAACACAGGTACAACTTTACATTTGTTATTGAGCGTGCTGCATACTTGATTTTATAATCTAACAACGAATTTTAACAATTGTAATTTTAGTACATATTTAAAGAAAAGTGATGTGAGTTTTTAAAGATAAATATAAAAACAATCTGTATAAGTCGCCACTTCAATCTCTAAAGACGTTATGACTTATTAAATACTGACACTTTTGTAATATTTAATTTTTAAAAATCAAATGGCCACGTTTTAAGATTTTTTTTTTTTTAAAGCGTTCACCTGCATTTTTAAACTTGAAATTAATGGTGACACAGTCATATTTATCATGCTGAACGATATTGCTGACTTTTAAAGTGGTCATGTAAACAGTTTTTTTTAATGTGTGTATGTATATGTATGTGTGTTTAAATATTTAAATTACCATTTTAAAAGATTAAGATAAGGGTCATAAGGATTAAGATAAGATTTATTAGTCTAGGTATTTTTGTAGAATTTCCCTGAATTTCTGGAATTGACATTGACACACACATCTGTAACATTTATCATGTTTAATTATTTGGTGAACCTTTAAAGTGGTCATTTTAATTTTTCAACATGAATATAAAAAAAACAGTGGTCATTTCAATATTGAAATCGTTTTATAAACATAGCATTGACACATTTGAAAAAATATATTTAAAAAGAAAATGTAAATATTTAAATCATTAGACTATTTTAACATTTATTTCATAGAATTTACATGCATATTTGGACTTGAAATAAGGGCTGACACACATCTGTATTATCATGTGGAATATTTTCATGTTTACTTTTTTTTATCATTGGTCACATCATTCAGGGATTTTTTTTTCACGACATCTGCAGATCATATGGTCGTGAACATGTATTATGTGGCGATATCACCAATCATATCCAGTGTGTGTGGGTAATATCACTCGGCATAAGTGAAATAAATGAAATAATATATGGGCACAAGGAGAAATGAGCTTTCCCAGGTAATTTCTCATCCCACGTGGCATTTGTGTTCCTACCTGATATGTAGGAAATGGCAACACCTCGGGCTCGCGACGACATGATGGCTTGTACGGGGCTACCACGTCCTCATCCGCATGCTGCAAGATTATATTTCACATGTGTACAGTGAACACATAAATTCAAGGGCTATTGACGCATAACTGGGATGACTTGTGCAGATGTCATTCCTTAGCTCTGGAAATAAATTATTATGTGGTGTACAACCATGATTTATACTCGCTGGACTATTTCGAATGAATGACCTTTTTGCATGTGATATTAAGGAGAGGTTTGTTGTTGTAACCCAACAAAAAATGAATCATTTATGGTTTAATTTAACCATTAATGAACAGATTTGAGCTCCCTCGCAAAGATAGTAATGCTCTGTTTTGATTGACATTGTCAGAGCGGTATTAATATATTATGGCTATTGTTGTGGTGGTAGTTTGCAAGAAAGTGCACTGTATCATACTGAGAGCCGTTTGTAACACTTTGCCCCTCTCGTATGGTTACATTCAGTCATCAAAATATTAGAAACTAATTTCAGAAAAATGCAGTGCATTTCTTTAACACTTCAAATATTACACATTGTTAAACAAATGCTATCAATAAGAATTGAGCATAATTATCCATGTAAATGTAATTGAGTTTTGTGTGAATAGAATTGAGTATTGAGTAAATAGAATAGCATAAGCCTTTACACAATGGGAGTGAGCAAAGAAGAGAATAGTAATAGGGTTGTCCCGATCTGATCTGATTTCCGATCACGTGATTTTTAGCTGATTGGTATCTGCTGGAAAATATCAGATTTTTAAATTTGAGTAATATTTAAAGTCAAGAATAAACCTTTTTTTTTGTTTATGTGATTGGAGCCACCGCTGATTTAAAGCCATATAAAAAATGTATCATGTTGGGATCAATTTATTGGAATGAGGGGGGAAATAAACGATAATTGAAACAATTTGGATCCGCTCTTTTTTCTTTATAATGCATTGCCGTAGTATCAGATCGGGCCTCGATAATGGTAGATTCACAAAATCAAGTGAGTCTGACTCGGGACAAAAAAATGTGATCGGGGCATACCTTAATAGCAATATAAGATGTGCAACAATTAATTGATTATCAAATTATCCTACAACTATTCTGACAATAGATTAATCGTTTGCAGAATTTCAGACTCTCAACAGTAAATATTCTCAGATAATAATAATAAAAAAAGATTTTTACTTTGGAAAACAATGATCAACATTTTGGCCTATTCTCTGACATGTTACAGACCAAACCAGTACCTGAATCATTATCAATTTATGTTGATGCATTTTCTCCACTGTCAATTTATTATAGGTATTGTCCTGCTTTTGAAATAATTAATGGATTTTTTTTTTATCCGATTCATCCATTATTCTGAAAAAAAAAATCGACAGTGTAATTAATTATTAAAATAATCATTAGTTGTAGCCCTAAATATAATTTAAAAAAAATAAGAGTAAATCAAATGCCTTTACTAATAAGAGGCACTACTTGCAATTTTTACGTGCAGTCATATCCGCACGTGCCTTTCCACCGCAACCTCAGCCTGCGGTTTGTTCAACATATATGATGACATTGTAGCCCACTTTTTTATCCTCTGTCCCCACCTTCCTTCCTCCCACTCCCCCTACCCCAATCAGCGTATCTTACAGTGAGAAACAGAATTCTCTCTTGTGGGACCGTGGCGGAAATGGCAGGCATCATTGATTGCCCATACAGTGTCAGGTGACCTCTAATCCCGGCCGGGCCAAAGTGAGGCAGCGGGAATGAAACTAATGAAAGCCTATGATTCGTTAAAACGTTTAATGGTGGAAAGTTAATTTATTGGGAAGTTACGGAGAGGAAGTTGACTGTGCTCCGCAAAAAAAGGTGAGAGGTTGTTTCGTAGTAGTGTTGGGAGTGCACAAATCCATTCACTTGAGAAATGCATTAGTGTCTTGGGTTTCAGGCAAGGGGCAGCTATGAAAAATTCAAAGGATGCCAGTGACTTTGACCCTCATCGAGCGGGAAAAAATCAGTCCAATCACATTTATGTACCCAGCTCAAGTGAAATTATTCACAATGCCTTCAGAGGGCAACTCAACTCATTACAGGGGGTCCTAGGTTTACGCCGGAGTTTCAACATAACCTCAACTTGTACAGTAGTCGGAATGTGCCGTTAAAGTTGGAGTTTGCAATTATAAAAGATCTGAATGTCGCCACACTTACACGCACTAATCCATTCAGAATAGCATACAATTGTGCATCTTAGTGATAAATAGTCAAAAAAGAATGTTGCCCAGCTTCAACAGCGCTAGCAATACTAAGCTAGCATTAGCACTGTAAACAAGCCAACATTAGCCACAGCTGCTACGATAGAAGCGTGACTTATTGGTAATAAAAGTGTTACTATAATAAACACGAAATGTTATCGTTTAAGTTTTATTTTTGGGAATGTACAATGAATTAAAAATCAAAAAGAGGTCATAAACTTATCTGTCGAGCAGAAATGTTGCTAGTTCTGCGTCTCTTCTGAATCCTCAACTACCTGAGGTACCTTGCTCAGCTTCTGTTTGCTAGTCTTATGCCCAGCTCGCAAAAGAGGATTGGGCAATTGTTTTTATTTTTCGGAGGTGGCTATTCCGCCATAGTTTCTGCAAAGCACCTGAAGCTCAAGCTAACAGGTCAGTGCGAGGCTGTGGTGATCGGCTATGAGTGTGCTCACAAGTGCACGGCAAACGATTGACACGTCATCAGTCACGCCTTCTGTCTCTGATTGGTTGTTCTTCCTCAGGTGCAGAGGTTTCTTAAAACTCAAATTTGAGGTAGATAAGATAGGGCCAGAGAGGAATTATTTTTGTCACCGATCATTTTACTAATGTACTACTGTCATGTTTATACAGGCATATTAAATAAATACGACAAAAAAGATATATTTTTTTCAACTCCCAAAGCTCCCTTTAACTGCAGTTAACTCAGCAGTAAAGTTGTATGAAGTTATGGCACTTATTACTAAAAGTGCCTTCTTGTGCCGCAGAGTCTCTGTCTGTCATTTCCTTCTCATACTTTGAGATGCGACAAGTAAATGTGTTTGTTCAACAGACCAACTCGGGCAAAATCGAGCAACAACCACAGTGGCCCTAAAGAAGGGATGGACAAACATTTGTGCTCAAGGGCCACATTTGATTTTTAAAATGGACAGATGGGACATGTCATTCGTAGGCAAGGTTAAATATATAAGTATATAATATGTAAGTATATGTAAATTATTTTACAAAGTTTATTTTAATAATGTAATAATGGATTCTCATTTTTTTTATTGTATTATTTATAGTTAATTTAATTATTAGTTAACCAATTACTAAAAAATAAAAGTTAATGCACAGGTAAAATATGGAGAATTGTTTATTTGAATAATGAAATTCTAATTCATTCTCACAATTGTTTAAAATCTAATTATAATTAATTAACCAGTTATTTAATAGGTTAATCGTTAATTTTACAAAAATATTTGTATTTTTTATAATAAATCCAATA
Source organism: Phyllopteryx taeniolatus (assembly GCF_024500385.1). Classification (NCBI taxonomy): domain Eukaryota; kingdom Metazoa; phylum Chordata; class Actinopteri; order Syngnathiformes; family Syngnathidae; genus Phyllopteryx; species Phyllopteryx taeniolatus. The sequence continues at coordinate 9,608,899 of NC_084519.1, forward strand.
ATCAGTTATGTAATGAGATGACAGACGTAGGGAAAAAAAGATAAACACGTAAAACGTGGACTCTTGATTAAATATAATGGTGGTGTTATGAATTTAATTCATTCCGTCACCACGCTCTAACCTCAAAGCATTCATATCTCAAATTATATTTTCCCATTGAAATGAAATGGAAATGTCACTAATCCGTTCCCGCCGACCACCAAAAATACAACAAAAGTGTGGGACGTGTTTTTTAATAAAAACATTTGCACTCTCTAATAATTTATTTTATAAATACATACGGTAATGACATAAATATGTATGTATATGTATGCAAACTATACAGTTTTTGCCACATTCTTTGCATTAATCCAGTGGACATTGTGCTGCTTCTGGTTTGCACTCCTTGGCCACCTGGGGGCAATATATTACAGACATGGATATACACAGTACAGCAGTAATAGTCATTCTTTGTCGAGGACAAGGAATATATGCCTGCTGTGAGAATTGTTATATGACCCAACTACATGTGTTGCTCCACCATTTGTGTTCAAATATCTTTTGCTTAAAGGGCAATAACACCATGACAACGATGTTATTTCCCATTATGTGTGAGCACGAATCTAGCGGACTTTATGAGGCAACGTTTTGTCGTTTTAAATACACAACATGCAATTCCCTTTGTTTTATGTTTGTTTACTGGTGGAGCCATAGTGCAGCAGAGGGAGCAAATACTTGACTCGCCACTTGACGTGGTGGAGAAGGTCTGCTCTCTGGTGCTGGTGACATTCTCGTAGTTATTTTAGCTAGTAGGAATTTTGACGCACCACAATACAGACAAGAAGAATGTTATATATTTGTTTATCTTGACATTTCATCTTATCCGTCTCACCTTGTCACACAATCACGTCACAATGCCGTGGCCCAGTCAGTACTCTTGTCCTGGAGTGTGTCTGTTGGCCAAGCGCGCAGATCATTTACGCGTCTCCCTTTTCACTGTTGATATTTACTTGTGCAATTATCTCTCTGCTTTGCCCTCGGCTGAAGACGATACGCAGGCCGGCCGCCTCCCCTCAGTCTCCTGTTGCTCACACATAAACACACCGGCGGAACCGCGGCCTGACACATCAACACACACACAGACGCACACATGCGCAGAAGATAATTGTTTTGGCGTGTTTCAAGCATGTGTGGAGCAAAAATTTGGCTTTATTACTACAGTGAATTCGCCTTTATCAAGGGGGATACATTTCATACCCACCTGCAATAGGTGGAAATTTGAGATATATATAGAGAAAAACGTTTTTGGGGTTTTACACCTTCCAGACGCTTTGAACACATTTACACTTTTTAAAACACACTTTTTAAAGTATTCCTGAGCACCTGTTCTCACCCTCGCACTGTCAAGAAATGCGAGACTATCGTATAACATCACTTTGAGGAATCCAAAAGAAGACTCTCTTGCTCGCAGTTTTCCAAATAAGAGGCAAAGTGTACTTGCTTGAAGCTGTTTATTTATCACTCCCAGGGGAAGTGTACTGTAAAACTGACACATAAAACAAAAGAGAATTAAACATTGTATGTTTGAAAACTAATTTTGTGCTCAAGACCACGCTGTCCGAGACCAACACTTGCTTGATAACAGAACTCACTGAGAGCAAGACCTTTGGGAGTCGAGACTGAGTCAAGACCAAGACCATCAAAATGTGGTCTCGAGACCTGTCTTCAGACCAAGACCTGTCTTGAGTGTTACAACACTATTGAAAACCAAAATGTTCAACCAAACCATATAATTTTGTCTAATTCAACACACAAGAAGAGTTTTGTTGCCTCGATTCAACCTTTGCGGATTACCGTGACCTTGGATGACTGACAAGCTACACAGACAAATAAAAAAAAAACAAAAAAAAAAACTCAATTCTTAGCAAGCACATTGCTATTTTTTATGGATATTGTGGTAGTAAATTTAAAATGTCTTAGGTAATTATCCTATTAGGCTTATGATACTGTCGTTTTCAAAATGTACACCCATGCAAGTGTGATTAAAAAACAACAAAGAAAAAAAAATATCTACATATCTCACTGATGAGCGATTTTCGGAAAAGGCCAACAGACCAGACAACAACATGCGCAATTCTCTCTTCTCTGCGAGGACCAATGAATATTAAAACAGCAAAAACGTATTGTACTGTATTACTCTGAAGGGGCAGTCTTTTCGTGCTATTAATTACGCATCATCTCTTCCTGAATACTGCCTGGCAATACACTGCATTGTATAATCATGAGAGGTGGCACTTAATTTGTTGACAAGTTAACAGTGTAATGATTTTATGTTCACTGATGCACATTTTGTCACTTATTTACAGTTGAAGCGTGCGAGGTTTGAAGCCCACAAAATCATGGAGGCCTCAGAGAACCTCAACGAGCAAATGGTAATGTGTTGTTATTACTGCATGTTAGCCCCAGTGTGTGGTGAATGTGAGAATTTTGTAAAATTTTGTCCCAAAAAATAATGCAATGTTGAAGAGAAAACAGTTTCTGAGTAAATTCTGAGTAATATTAAAAGAAATGTGATGGTTTTACAAGAATGAAGAAAGAGATGTAATATTAAGAAATTAAAATATTCATTCATTCATTCATTTTCTGCACCGCATATCGTCACGAGGGTCGCTGGCGTGCTGTAACCTAGCCCAGCCATCTTTGGGCAAGAGGCGGGGTACACCCTGAACTGGTCCCCAGCCATATAAACAAACAACCATTTGCGCTCACATTCACACCTACGGACAATTTAGAGTCCTCAATTAACCTACCATGCATGTTTTTGGGATGTGGGAGGAAACCGGAGTACCCGGAGAAAACCCACGCAGGCACGGGGAGAACATGCAAACTCTACAGAGGCGACGCCGGATTTGAACCCGGGTCCTCAGAACTGTGAGGCAGATATGCTAACTAGTCGTCCATCGTGCCGCCAAATTAAAATATTATTCAAGAAAAAAGTCAATATATTACAAACTTTCTTTTTTTTTTTTTTTTTTTTTTTTAAGAAAAATGAATTAAATTCAACACTAACATCATAATATTACATAGAACAAAACTGAAAATATCAGCTCCAACCTGTGTGTGACATCAACACTTTGTCACCATTTTCCCCACTAAAGATCATACATCGATCGTTGGGAAAATTATTTTGAACCTTGTTTAGCATCCCCTCAGTTTATTGTGCACTAATAAAATTTAACATATCTGCTCCTGTACACACTGCAATCTGTGTGTGACATGAGTCTCCATTTTGCCTAGAGTCGCTGTCAGGTGGAAACCTTGTATATCCAGATATTGTCAGTTTCATATTTTTTCACAAATTGATACCATTGGTCTGTCCACACGTCGTCTGTTATTTTTATGCAATAAACAGTATAAGGTGTAGAAAAAAAAGCTTGAGAACAAATCTATAAAAGCTCTTGAATGCTCAACTGTCTGAGAAGTGTTATAAAACTCCACCTCTTCCCTCAATCTGCAGGAGCTCTGTCGCATTGTGTCTCCTCAAGATTGAAAATCTGGATGGTTCATTTAGACAATAATGAATGAAAATAGTTAGGCTAGATGCATTTGACGAAGCCTGTTTGGACTGAACATGTTTCTCCATTTGGCTAATGTAAAAATCAGACATATTTTATTTTAACCCTCTTTAGTGTCCCCCAGTTTACTGTGCACTATTGGAGAAAAACTCAACATTTCCGCTCCCGTACACATTACAATCTGTGCGTGACATCAGCGCTTGCGTCCCCATTTTGCTTATTTAAAGATTGGACGCGTATTGTTGGGAAAATGATTTTGGCGGTGAACGAGGTGTGCTCGCATTTCAAAGTCGTTAGTCAGCTACCAGAACAGGTGTAATTTCATCTCCTCTATCAAGCCTTGGACCCCCCCCCCCCCCCCTCCAACACCCCCGCCCCACCCCCATCCCTCCCGCTCTGAGCTGTCAGTCTGCACTGTAATAATAGCGCAAAGTGGCCTGCAATGCATGAACTATGTTGTTTTTCCTCCATTTTTTATGTTGCCCTGCTAGACGTCGGTGGTGTGGATGGCAGGCCGACCCCGGTGGACCATTGTCACTCAAATGTACAGGAGGCAAAGAAAGTGGGGTGGGGCGGAAAGAAGAAAAAGAAATGGGTCTTACACTGTGGCATTATTAAATATTAATGCCCTTATATTCCTCAGTTACTTCATCTGCTTTAAATACGCATGTGACATCATTTATAATGTGAATTTGAGCTTTGGATCGGCCACATTGATTCAGTGGTGGAAATTAGATATCGGCGCGAGCACAGAGATTTCAATTGTTCATAGAACTCAACTCAACATAGAGTTTTTAGGCTGACTGAAGAACAGAATTGGGATTTTTATTAGTTTTGTCCGAATTATTACATTTTAATTTTCCAGATATTATCTGGATGGGAATAATAATCAAAGATGGAATAATGTGTGTGTGTGTGTGTGTGTGTGTGTGTGTTAATGTTAGTATGTGGTAAGTAATAAATATAGTCTGTTAAATATGTCTATATAATTATTTCTCCATAGACGTTTCAGTGTATTGTACGGTTAAGGGGCGTTGTCCACTCATATTTAGCCACATTGATGTAAACGGGTGGGTAAAAGTTGTATGCAGGTCGCCTCAGGGCAGGGCGACAAAAAAACCAAACAAAAAAATCCTCTGCATTGTGGAAATGTTAACTGAGGCCAGAGGAAGCATTCACCAAATGAACAATGTATTGTTATACTATCATATAACGATATCAGCTTTCAGTAAACATGTTCAAAAGTTGCCCCGATGACATTTTAGCAGGTAACTGGGAGATTTGTCTTGACTTTTTTCCTGCTTCTTGTTGCCTTTTAATGAGGAACAGCAAATTCACATAAACTGAACCTAAAGTAAGCGACAACCACACTTTTCCCTTGTCGAGGTTCACCATTCATAGTGAAAGTAGCCAATTCGTTCATTGAAAAAGGCGTGTCTCGGGGGACCAAGAAAACAGACGTCACACACAAAGTTTCGGGGAGTTGTCTGTCGATACTTGATACCTCGAACTTCCAAACCCACCGCCGTTGTCCGCCCTGCTACCCTTTTAAGTCCCTTCACTTCCTCCCCTCTATTTCCCACCGCCGCGCGTCATCTGGGTTGCGGTCCGAGGGCCAACCAGCCGTCTGGGGTCCCTCGGGGTGGCCTAGAAGGAGACTGGGTCCAAGCCAAAAGTGGTTGCTAATGCTACTTTTAGCCTGTTTAACTGTCCCACTCCACCTGTTGTCACGTACTTGTTTAGCTGTGGCAAAATGGTGTTAACAATCCCCCCGCCCCCAACGTGTGATGATAATGACGTCTTCGTGTCAACTATGAGTTTGATTTAGCATCGACACTGAACCAATTGAACCAAAATGTAGTGCTGTACTTGGTGTTGAGTCAGTCTCAACTTGTTTGAGAACAACATGCCGTTCCCACGGCAGCAATGTTACTGGAATTGGTACATAATTGGAAACAAGTTCTTTTAGCTGTATCTGTTTTCCCCTAACACAGTAGTTAAGTCATAATTACAGAAAATATTTGTATGAAAAACAGTAAGTACGGCGGTAACTGAGCGTGCCTTCTTGTGCCGCTTGACGACATATACTGATGCCGCAGCACAAAGTACTTCATTGCATGCCGTTCGTAACCTCGAAACTTCACATAATGGGATCGTCGTTAACCGAAAAAACCCTGTATCTTCCTGTCTTATCTATCATTTCTAATAGAAAGCCAAGTTGTTTTGACATTTAAATAGGGTGGACCTAGTATAAAGACTCGTGGAACACCACTAGTTTTCGACTGTGACACCAGGCTATTGACAGTCATGTAGCGGAGCAGTGTTGTGGAAATGTATCCGCTTTTACTTAATTGGTCTGAAAATTATTATTCATTGACTACAAATATTGTATCTTTGTTCATCTTTCTATACCAGTGATGTATAGTGACTGGCAGAACAATTAAATGTTCTTCATTCTGATGGCATAAGTTACAATTAACCTGCGTATCCACCTATTGTCATATAAACAACATAAAAATAGCTTTGTGTTTAACTAAACAGGATCAGATTTCACCCTAGGTACATGGATTTGTAAGTAACTTTAGATGAGATCATCATTATTTTAGTATATATACTTTTTGTGACATTTTTGTTTGGTTGTGTGCCGTGATATCTTTCTAACGTACAATATGTGGCAGGGCTAAATAAAGGCTGGGAAACACTAATGTAGAGTATACTGTAAAACTGTGGACTGAGTAACGAGCCTTGTGGAACACTACTAGTATCTCTCTACAGTACAGGGGGTCCTCGTTTTACAACACGTAACCCTATTCTATCACTAACATCGCTAACACTGTAGTGATGTCATATTTACAGTGAATTTTTGCATGAAACATTTTCCTACTAGATTGCCTTTGTGATACATGGCTTCCATATGGAAAAAGTCATCAAGATGGAGGCGGGTGGGAAAAGGTTCTTTTAGTTGTAGCAGTTTTTCTGTAGCGTGCTGGGAGAGGCGCGCAGTATGCGTGCAGTATGGCAGCTGTCCCAGTTTGTGTGCGAGCAAGCGACTGCATGGACCAAGTTAGAAGAGGCGAAGGGGGTCAGGTTGCACCTCTCTTTCACCCTGACAGCCCCATACAGTCACACTCGCATAAACATACATGGAGCAGCACAGGCTGAATGCGACCCCGCTCGTCAGAATTGCGTCGACGGCATTGACATTTGATTTTTGTAAATGTTTTTTTTTTTTTATCTGCCCAACAACAAGGTGTGCTGGGGCTTGATAGGAGAGCGGAGTGTAACAGCGAAGCCCTGGCATCCCTCGAGTAGGCTGGCATCGTCACCTCGGCACACTGTTGCGTTTAAGTTTCAGCCTGGTGTACAGTGATTCTCGTAAGATTGATGCGTAGCTGACAGCTGAGAGTCGGCCTTCGTGCGGTCACCTTAATCTGAGGGCACTTTTTGAATCTGAGGGCACATTTGAAATGTTTCCCATATACAGTCGTATCTTGATTTACAAGTATGTAAGTTACCACTGTAATTATTTATAATCTCAATGGTTATGTTTTGAACACTGTTAATCAGTTAGCCAGATCATGTAAAAACAACATACTCAATTTCCACACAAACATTATGGACAGGTGGTGTATAGGCCAAGGAACAACTAATGATATTTTTGCACAGAAGGTACGAATGGAGGAATTTATATATTCACTTTCTGCCGTTAACAGTCTGCTTGAATTGGGGGCCAGTGGGGGCAGTGACAGAGTAATATAACTAATTACATTTGATTACATTTTGATTACTATTCTTAATTACTTTTTTTTAAAAAGTATTAAAACCATAGATCATTATGTTGGAATTAACCACATATTTGTTATTTGTTATTTGCACAAGTTATTAACTTATAAAATAAAATGTAAATAATGATTAAAAAATGTGTACAGCATGCAGAAAACCACCATACCATGTTGACCTAATGACAAATGTACTCAATTTAGACAATATCGCATCAAACAACAACCCAGATAAATTAATGTTCCATAAAAAAGTCAGATGAGACTGTTCAAAAGTCAATGTTCTTTTATGTTAAAAAGTGTAACTGTTGAGTCTATCCTTTTAAAAATCTCATACAAACTAACTGAATGCACTACAAGGTGGCGTTTCAAGGTCTCATGTTTGAGACTACGGCAGAATGGCACATGACCAGAGAGAGCCAATTACAAGCGTCGGCTTTAGATGGAGGAAGTGTTATAAAAAGAAATCACAGCTTTTGCCGCTATTTTTGAAAAGTAACTAAATTGTAAAAATTGTAATTGTGGAAATTTCCAAAAGCAACTCATTTAATTACACATTTTCTCCAAGTAATATAATGGATTACAATTGCATGAATTTTGCAATTAAATTACAGTCTGTCGTGGTGAAGAAGGACCCGAGGTAAAGCTCTCGATTTACTGGTTGATCTAAGTTCCTACCCTCACCTATAGTCACGAGCTGTGTGTCGTGACCAAAAGAACAAGATCGCAGATACAAGTAGCCAGGCTCTCCCTTAGGGATGGGGTGAGACGCTCGGTTATCTGGAAGGGGCTCAGAGTCGAGCCGCTTCTCCTTCACATCGGGAGGAGCCAGTTGAGGTGCCCTAACCAGATACCCGTTGGACGCCTCCCTGGTGAGGTGTTCCGGGCACGTCCCACCGGGAGGAGGCCCCGGAGATGACCAAGGACACGCTGGAGAGACTACAGCTCTCGACTGGACTGGGAACGCCTCGGAATTGGAATGGCTCGGAAGAGGGAAGTCTGGGCTTTCCTCCTTAAGCTGCTGCCCCGTGACCCGACCCCGGATAAGCAGAAGAAAAATGGATGGCTGGATGGACGTCTAATGAAGCCTAAAATGAGTTGCCACACAGCATTAATCAACTAAATTTCTAGTGAGTAGGAAGGAAAAACAGGAATCCGAAAACAATCAGGGAGACGTTGCCCTCTGTTAGGACAGTAACAATTAGGGCAGCAACGATTATTCGAATAGCTAAACGTTAACAGCCTGCCAACTCTACACTCCTATTCCCTGATGCCCACATCACACAGCAAGCCTGGCCCTGCCTTTTAAAGCCATACACAAAGTTACAGATGCTACAGAAGGACGTGAGGATATCGATCTAAGTGGACATGTTCTTATGTTTAGTAATGCAAAATACGTTTTTATCCGATTACTCGAGTAATTGATCCTAGAATCGATAAAATACTAAATAACAATAATAATATTAAACATATTCGATAGCTGCAGCCCTTGTAATAATTGATTAATAACTGAGTTCTCTACAACCAGCAGAGGACGCAATTGATATTATCTTTTGGGTTCTCGCATTGCCTGGGCTCCTCAATCGGTTTTATTGCTAGATCAGATTTTTATGTGTTTGGATATTTATGCTTGTGATTGTCTTATTTTGTTTTATGTATGCTTTTTTTTGTTCTGTCAAAGCACTTTGTAAACATGTTTTCTAACGGTGCTTTATAAATAAAGTTATTAGAAGTAGTATTAATTGAAGCCCAATTTGGGTTGTCTAAACATGCTTTTATTTAGTATTCCTTGATATCTAAAATCAATAATTGCTTAGCCATTGAAATTCGTTTGTCATGTCCATCCCTGATAAAAATTCTGATTCATGAGTTTATTTCGAGTTCAGTGCATCAACTGTGTTCATTTTTCCATTTGTTCCAAGAATTTACGGACAAACAGGCAGCGTCGAGAAATCATCAATGCTGCCTTTGTTGCATCCAATAGAAAAATTTGGTTTTGGTTTGCGAGTTTCTCAATGCCTCCCTGCCGCGTTAGACAGGGAAAGGTTAGCCTGGTTGTGTTCAAAGGTGGACTATTTTCCCCCCAGTGGGGAGTGTTGTATATATGTGTGTGTGTGTGTATATGTGTGTGTGTGAGAGACCCCCCCCCCCCCCCCCACACACACACACACACACACAAAAAACACCCCATAAACCAACCATGTCAGTCTTTCACTTTGTTTTTGGGGGGGGGGGGGTGCAGAAAAAAAGATGTAACATGATAATTAGCTTGGCGCTATCGAGCTTACGAAGGCGCTAGAGCGTCACAGAGGCGCGAGGTCGGCGGGTCAGCGTCGACCGTCAAGCACAAAGTCTGCGAACGACGCGCCAAATGGACTGGAGAATCCATTGAGAGCGGCAGAGAAAAGCAGCATGGGCTTTTCTTTCGAGTGAAACGCACCAGACAGGAAACCGCATGATATTTGTGCTCGAGTGTCTGCTGAGTGCGTCTAGGTGTTTGGCTCTCTGTTTTACGCATACGCACGCGGCAGCGTGGGACGGCTGAGGTCATCCCAGTGGAGTCTGTCTCGAAGACTCTCGTCTTTATTGATTACTCAAAGACTTTTCAAGACGCAGAAGCCTGGCTGCCAGATTTTGATTTTATTCCGGCTTCACCTTATATTAAACCTGGCAAAGTGTCCATCTTAAACAAAACAAAAAGGGCGAAAAAAAACAAGCACATTTTCTTGTTTTTGCTAGGAAGAAAATCAGATTGCTACAATGGCGTGTCGGTTATGGAGGAACCAGACTGACTTGCCTGCAGCAAGAACTTCCTCTGCTGCTCTGCTGCTGGGGGATTGGATTTCTGTCTGTGCGGCATAGAACCGCACTGGTATCGGGAACGGATGTCGAGGCCAGTTTGCCTTTGACCTGACTCTTTATGTAGACACAATGTGGCAAATGTTGGCACATCTTAGGTTTTTGCTTCATCAGCACAAGGGCAACAAATGTTCTACATGCAGTACACTGAAAAAACTCAAAAATATGTCTTATTTCTAGTCATATCTAAACTGATAATACTGAAAAAAAGACTCATGACCTAAAACGTAACTTGTTTTTAGACAATGTTCACTTGTTTCAAGCAACATTTGTCACTGTAAGAAGTTAAAAGAATAAATAAATAAAAAATAAAAACTCACTTTTTTTCTACTTATTTCAAGTAAAAATTAGATTGAAAATGTGAAAACTGTCTAAGAACAAGTTACGTTTTAGGTGATGAGTTTTATTTTTGGTGTGATCAGATTCATTTTGACTAGAAATTTTGGGTGGGGGGCTGTGGCTAAAATGGCACCGCGAGACGTACTTTGCAAGCCAGCATTAGTCGCACCTCCCCCACTACATAAGATATTGAGCATCTTCGTTCGCATTAGTGGTTACCTGGCGCAATTGCGACGTGCAGTTAGCCAGCTAGCTATGCCTACACCGTGAAAATGCATCTTCTCTGCAGATAGTCCTCTAGCGTGGCCGCTTTAGAGCGCTTCGTTGTTGCGGCGTGCAAAAGCCCCACGACGACCCGGTGGGATATATTCCAAGCACGGGTGGCTTAAAACCGATATAATTTTTGCGGCTCAAATATGTAGTTATGTATAGGTGTAAGAAAGCTGCTAGATGAGGTAGCGCATTGCCCAGACACACCCACAGTGTTTGAGAGCTTTGAGATCAGCTTGATTTTTCACCAATTTCTAGCCTCATTTTATATACTTTAAAAATATATATATATTTTTTTTTACATTTTGAGCGATTTTTTTGTTTTTTTTGTTTTTTTAAATCATTCAAATTCTGAATGATCGTTAATAACACTCTTCTTTGTGGTGTGTCTAATTTAAGACTTCTTATTCACTCTACACTAATAGATTTTGTGTAATTCCGATATCTCCGTGGGGAGGTCAAGTCAATATGATTGAGGACAAAGTCTCTGTCCTGTCCTGTGTGTGTGTATACGTTTATGCGTGTGTGTCAGCAGCAGCGTCATCAATAATTGAAGCTAATGTCATTAGGCCTCAGCTCCTTTTCAGACGCCTTTTAATTAAATGATGAATGGCCTCCCAGCTGCCTGTTAAATAATGCTGCTCGTGACATCACGACATAAGGTAGATATCCTTTAAAAACATCTTTTTGAAGGCTTGGCGCAACAGACAGGAAAAGACAGCTACGCTAAATACACACATGCACGCACACTCGCCATCTGCTCTTAGCAAAGATTCAATATAGAGGCTAACAGCCAGCTGTTCCGTCATTCCAGGCTGTTAAAAAAAACACTTCATATCGTCTTCCTAATAAAGTCACTCAAAATACCGTCTGTGAGTTAAAAGGAGGTCGAGGAGTAGGGGGAGGAAGTACGTAAGTGCGAAAGGCGAGGAGATGGAAGGATGGAAAGTCCAAAAATGGGACAAGGTGAAGCCGTATTGGAGGGACAACAGGTAGAGCAGACAGCCAGGTATGAGGGGCCCCTCAGGGGGGGTTCCAGACAGCCGGGGCCTGCCCATGTGAACACCCTCCCCCCACCCGACTCCCTATTCTCTGTGATGCTCCCTTCATCGTTTAACCCCCCCTTACAAACCCCCACTGGCAGGCTGCCTCTGTATCGGATTGCCGTCTTCACAATAGAACCATCCCACTTGGCCACAGGCACACAAAGACACACAGAAGACCTTCATGGCACATTTTATGACATGCCTCTGACTAATAAGAAGTCACTACCTGACTCCATTGGCCACAACATTAGATACACATTAGGGTGTATAAAAATTCGGCCTTCATAAAGATAATAATGCTAAGTTTTGTTTGACACTTTAGCGATTATTTACAGTGGTCTAAAATTGTACTCCATCATACTGAAAGGTCTTTCGAATATTTTGACCCTCTAATGCAGTAAAATATTAGACGCACTTCTTACTATGATGCAGTGCAATACGTAATAAGCCCAATCAAGCCAGAGCATATTATGTTTGTTAAGGCAAAATTTGTTTTCATTATTGGCTGCAATGACACTGCGAGGGTACGTAACTTATTCACTGCCAGCTGTTTTCAAAGCAGAGCTCCTCGTATTGACAGCGGTTTTACAGCGTGTTGACAGATCTTTGAAGATATGCAGAATATTGTGTTCTGTGACAATGTCAACACAGATCCTACCAAAAGAAAGAGAAGTCTTCTTTCACCAGTTCTTTAGTAATCAGCGGTAGAGCACGGGTTGGTTTCACCAAAACACCAATTTCCGACCAAAAAGCGGCGAGAGTAAGCTTTTGGTAAAAAGAAATGTCAAGTTGAACAGTGACTTTGACGTGAATATTTTTTGCTTTTGTGACACCTCAAACTATAAAACAAAAAGAAGACTGAGAAAAGGCTTTTGATGGAAAACAATTTTTTTATTTACTGATATACAACTAAGAAACACGGCATAGCTGGAGTTGTACGTCAGTGGCTTTTGTACTTGGCGTTCATCATTCACTGCGTCATCTTGTCTCACGGGCGCGACACAGACTTTCGAGTACCCACTGTGACACCCAAACTCTTTATACGATACATATACATACTTTATTCCAGTATGAGGTGCCTAAACTTGGCCGACCGCCAACGTGTTGGCATTTCTCTCCCTGATAATCGACGTGACAAACAGACATTCACCGCCGCATCTTTCCTTTTTATTCAAAGGCTGAGCTGATCTCAAATCCAGAGCAATGGAACGCCAATATTTACAGGGATCTGTTAGTCATTACAAGGGTTTACAAACTTGATATTCACAGACAAGCTGGGCGAGACCCGAATAGATACTCTACGTCGGTCGCAGTAAACGGTTGGATTTCAGTTTATGAAAATAATCGTCCACGGGAGTGAATGAGTTAAAGGGGACTGGAAAATTGACTATTTCTCTTCTCAAAGTCTCCAGTCGTCTCCAATAACAATGCAAAACCTTGCTTAATTAATTGCTAACTGATTTGTTTTGAAAAAATAGTTACTAGAAGAGTGAGAAAAGTCAGGTAGCAGTAAAAGGTAATGAATGTCATACTCGCCATTTGCGTGAGACAGAACTGGCGTTCCAGAACAGTGCAATTTCAACCAGAGTGTGCTGTAATTCTTCTTCTTTAATGTGTGCAAGAAGACATTTTCCAAATGTTACCCTCTTCAGTAACGTAGACTTGATGTATTAAAGATGTTTTGTTATTGCATAATCGCTACATTGTGATATTACCAGTACCTAAAAATATCGCAATATGGTGTCACGTGTTATTTCACCATTCCCAACCCAAGAATTTTTCTATAATTTAATGCACAATACAAGGGAGAACATGTTGCATATATTGGGCAAATTTGAGTTGTGTGTGAAAGGTTGTGTTCACAGATTGAGGTTTGCATGATGAGATGTTGAGGCGCTCACGGAGCGGTTTGTTAATTTATTTATTTTTTTGGGTGGGGGCCTGGGGGAGAGTGGGGATGGAGGATGTGGTTTGGGGTCCTAGAGTGGGTGCATGGGGGTGGAACTTGTGCAGTGGCTGTGGTCAGGTTAGGGAAATGGACGTCTTTTGGGGGAATGCAAAAAGAGCGGTGTTGTGTTTCCTCAGCTTCCAAACAGCAGCAGCAGAGAATGAGGGGAGCGCTCACAATTCTAGTGCACTAAGTCATCTTCCCATATGGCTGCGTCTTACGATTCATTCTAGCATTCTTCAACCTTTCACAGGTTTGAGCGTATGGAATATAGCTGTGTATTTTGCAGTTGCGGGCCGTACATTTAATAAGCATTAATATACTACACAAAAACGCATGATAACAGCATGCAACTGTACCATGTACTGTACATCGTCTGGAAGACTTCACAATATTTATTTAGTAATATGACTAAAACTAGGGGGTGCAGGGGGGCTGTTGATCGAATTTGTATGCCCGAGAAAGACGGTTGTGGGGTGGGGTAGTGTTGGCCGATTCAAATGCCCCCTCCGGGTGAATGCCCGTGGCCCCCACCCCGTTCGCCGCCTCCTTTGTACGCCCCTGGGTCCTGCTTGGCTTTATACGGGGGGTGTAAAGTCCCGATACTCACAATATAAGCCACAAAGAAGCCGAGAAGAAAATGGGCTTCCTGATGAAGTCATGAAAGTCCAAACTGTACCACCACACAACAGTTCGACTCTACTTGTTAAGTGTCATGGCATTTTTTGGGTGAAAAGTCTAACCAGCGAGACAAAATGGAGGAAAACAATGGCATCATTCATCATCATGTCTTCTGAAATTTAGACAATCTGTTCAATCTGCAAATGTTTCTCCCACTGTCTGACTTTCCTGCCGTGTGTGTGTGTGTGCGTGCGTGTGTGTGTGTGCGTGCATGTGTGTGTGTGCCTGCGTGCTTGTGTCTAGTCATCTGTGGACTGGTGTAAGTTTCTCCCAGTGTGTTTTTTTTTTTTTTTTTAATCACTCTCATCAGATTAGCCTGGCAGGGGCAGTCGAGGCCAAACGCTTCACAATTAACAGCGCAGAACTGTTGTGCGCACACACACACACACACACACATCCATCAGTTACTTTTCATTTGTGTCCACTGAGTAAAGCTGCATTAAATCATGTCGCTGATCCGTTCACTCTCTCGAGCTCAATCAAGTGGCGCATACGAAGACCACCGGGGCAACGAGTAGGCTGAACCGCGCCCCCCCCCCCAGCCCCCCACCCCCTGTGCAATTAGACCGAATGGTCCTTTTGACAGTCAAATTGTAAATTTGGTAGCTCGGTAAACAACCTTGACGTTCAACTACAGTGGTACCTTAACTTTAATTTGTTCCGTGACCAAGCTCGTAACGTAACTTACTCCATTCTGAAATAAATTTTCCCCACTGTAATGAATTTAAAGTCCTTTAATCCATTCCAGCCCCCAAAAACAACAAATACTTTTAAGTATTTTAAGAAAGAAAAATAGCACTGCATTGTATACAAACTTAAAAGAGAATGTAAAGAAATAAACTGGTTTTATAAATTGCAATTACTGTTTATGCTGTAGTATTCAAGTGTTGGATGTGTGCCTTTAAGGGGTGTGACCTAGTGGATGACTTCAGGAGTTGAAGTCGGCGGTAATTTCAGTGTGAGGGTCTGGGCGTGATTGGTGGCCTACAGCAGCTCCTTGAGAGAATTGACAGAGAGATATTGATTTAACAATATGTTTATTATTTGTTGTTCCTAATATTCTGACACTCTCAACAGCTCTTATTATTATGATGCAGTCATAAGAGTAAACGGTAAATAAATACCTCCCAGCCAATCAGATGCAAATCAAGGAAATGCTTAAACAGACTGAAACAAAATAATATTTTATATATTACAATACAAAACTTCAAATTGACTGTCTATTACAATGGTTTTCAACTGCATCTCAATGAATGGTGCCTTAATGTAATTTCACACTGATTCTCATAAGAGTGTGTGCCTATTATTGTGGCCGGTGAGTTTTTAAGATACGTAACATAGCGATGTATAGCAACAGGTCATTTTGACGGCAGTTTTAGCTCCATTGTCGTCTGGTTGGGGCAATTTGCGAACAAAAAGGCAAAAAGGTTTGATTCATCCAGGGTGAAAACTCCTTTCTTTTCCCGAGTCCTTCCCGAGGTGGCACATTCGTGTGAACGTCAGGGGGTAAAGCGAGCTCAGGCTGACTAAAGGTGTGGGGGGGGGGGGGGGGGGGGGGGTTAGGATATTCACATAAGCCTCCTACCTCTTTTGCTCATTCCCTCTCTCTTGTATAGAGTCCTAGTGCACCTGAAGAAGAAAAAAAAGGGTCGTTTTTGGAGACATAAAGACGAGGGATAGTTTTACACCTCCCCGGGCTGGGGCACAACTGCTGAGGGCCGGGTGGGGCAGTGGAGGCAGGGAGGCACAATGTATTTTACATGAAAGGAAGGGGATAGGGTTACCGCAGCGATAAGCACTCACACAAATGGAGAGAGAGAACTGAGTGCTTTGAGCGAGGGAGGGACAGAGGGGTGCGGGGGGTGACAGGTAAACGTGTGTGCCAGAGACAAAATGAAGGGGGACAGCATGGAGGACAGATAGAAATGCAGGTATGTTGTTCCCCCACGATATCGTGGTGCATCCTTCATGCCCCCTGCTGTATTGCGGCGTTTTAATACGAACCTTTTGGACATACTTTGCAAATTGTGTATGAAGGGTTCAACCTACAGCAAGGCGTGTTCCATAATGCAAGCTTTCACTTGGGCAACATCGGCATACAGGTGTGTTATTATACAGGTGTGCTTTTATCTGGAAGCCCCGACTTTTGTTAGGATGCAAGGCTCAAAATAAGTGGATTCACATCATAATTTGCAAGTCAAAATTCACCTTTTGCGCCTCATAAAAACACAATGAAAAGCAAAACTGCGAATCACAGTCAAGTTTTTCTGTTGAGTGCAAGCAGGGGACAGCATATCTGAGCCACGCGTGGCGAAACAGGAGCAGGTCGAAAAAACCCAGTGCTGCCGGGGGGGGGACCTAAAGGCCTGGTCATCTCTGCCCACCCTGGATCCCACAAAACCCCTGATATACCCCTCCCTTGCTTCAGGTCCCTGTGGGATTAACTAGCAAAAACTTGCTCCTCAAAATTAAAAAGTTGCTCCTCAAATGAAGTCATTGAATAGCCAAAACTGCTCCTCAAAGGAAAAAAAGTTATTTTGAGCCTTGGGCTGTGTTGTGCCGATATTGTGCCATCCTTCCCAAATGTTGCCAAGCAGACCGGGAGAGTTGTTGTTGCCTTGAGTTGTTAATAACGGCTTGCATTGTGTAATATGGCGTGCCATCTGTTGGATCACTTTTTAGACAATACGATAGAAAGTTCAGAGTACCAGCCATTTGATAAAGGTGAGAAACAAGACAGAATAAGAGAAATAACTTATAGCAACGTACGAAAATGGCTCTTCCCTCCTTGTCATCTTCATCAATAATCATTATTTATTTTATACCATTTCGCTATGTAGAACAATAGTTATTCTTTCTAAAATGTTTTTTTTTTTTGAGTGTCTGAAACGGTAAATTGGATGTACATTATTTCGTATGGGAAATATTGCTTTGGTTTTCATATGATTCAGTTTTAGTCAGACTTTCTGGAACGGATTTAATCCCGAAAACCAAGGTTCTTCTGTTCCTCTACATTTTGGCTCGTAACACAAAGCGAAAATCGACTTAGCGGCGGGTTTAGTTGCAGTATTTAGGCGCGAAGGAGTGCATTTTGGTCTGCTGAGAGACAAACAGCCGTTGTTTTACTGCGTCAGCCATGTTGATGTTGTTGTTGAGGCGGAGAGGCGTCGCTTACAGAAACTTGAAATGGTCCGAATGTCAACAAAAGCCCGAGCCGACTTGTCATTTAGTCGTCTAATGTGCTACCCGTTTTGTTTTCTCTCCCGTGATACACCCACGTCGTGCTACTGTTTTTTTTTCCCCCCCAGGCGTGTTTTAGGACGCCTCCCTGGTTTGCCTTCTCCACTTGCTGTGAAAATATTTCATCAGGGATGTTTTTGGGGGAGGCAAACTGCCCCCGACCCCGCCTCCCTCCACATGGGGTCCTGCCTGGCTAATAATAAATTGCTTGAGTTGTCCAGCGCTTTCACCGACACCCCTAATCTCTTCTGACACGTCGTCCTCCGTGCGCCCGTGTGACGGCCTCGCCAAAGTGTATGCGCACAGAGGTCCTCGCACACTCTATCAATCAGTGTGTTTATTGGGGCTGGGGGGGATGTATGGCCCTCTGCGGAGCATGATGGCGTGTTTCCAAAATGCTCTGTGGACTTACTTTTATTTTTTATTTACTTCACTTTATTGATCCCTGAGGGAAATTCACTTTACATGTTAGAGTGCAGGGGCTACAAAACTACCTTGTTGATTTGCTGGGTGCAGTGTTCGCCCATTACGGTTCACTTACGTGTGGGCCAAGTGGGGCAGTGACCCATCAGAGCCAGCAGAAGAAAAGCATACCGTGTCTGGCAGTTGACACTCCTTAATATGCAATTAGCATTACAGGACAGGAATGTAATGATGTCACTCAAAAAGTTGCGAGTTTTAGTCAGACAGCAGGAAATAAACACAAATAAAATTCCATACAAAAAAAATCTGCAGATTGATCAATTATTTATTTATTTATTTTTCGCCATTGCAAGTAGGGCAGTGACCCGTATATATTTGTCAAGTACGTTTTTCATCGGTTAGGCATGGAAGAGGGTCTCGTCCTGCTTGTCTGTGAAATTCAGGTTTGTAAACCACTGTAATGACTAACAGATCCCTGTAGATGGTGCGGTGGTGTCACTTTGGATTTGAGATCAGCACAGCCTTTGAGGAGAAGATAAAGATTAGGCGGAAAATATTGTCTTGTCATGTTGATTATGAGGGAGAGAAAAGCCAACACGTTGCAAGTCAAACAAGTTCAGGCACATCACACTCTAAAAGAGTAAGTATATGTATGGTATGAGCAGAGTATGTGTCATGGTATGTAGTACAAAGTGTGTGGCATGATCGGGAGAAAAGATGACACAGTCATGGAGTGAATGACCAATGCTATGTACAAAAACGACTGATGTTCAACTCGAGCCATTCGCGTTTATTTGTTGTATATTTGATAATAAATGATTATTTTCAAAACATCACAAGACCACTGTTCGATCCGCTGAATCCTGCTGTCAGTTTTTTACAGACTCAGGATCAACTCATCACCCAATTGTGACACGTTAAGTTGCAGTGGAATTTTATTTGTAGGACTCGCAGGTTGCAAAACAACTTCTGATTTTATTCTCATGGACTTTATACCCCAATTGGAATTTTAGGGAACATTCCAAGCAGCAAAAAAGAATAGAGCTCAATAATCGTCGCTTTAATAACCCATATCCGATTCCTCAGTGTGAAATGCTATTCATCAGAACAACTTCCCACAAAAGAGTGACATCAGTATTTTTTGGCCTCAAGTATGTCGTCTGAAAATTCCATGGCACTCCTCTGTTGTTGAGCGGAGGCACATGATTCCTGGCGGAGTACAACCAAAACCCTTTAACCCTGCCAATAAAGGTTGTGGAATTCTGGCGAACCCACAACATAATAGGTGACAAAGTTCTGGGGAAATATTCTAGGGAAGTGGTTCTCACACTTTATACACCAACTACAACCTCAAAAATTACTTACCTCTCCCAAGTACCACTATAATAAACAAAATTAGAATACTATAGCATAGTAGGCCTAAATGTTCATTAAACCTGAGGTAGAGGTGATATTCCCAATAAGTATACTGTATTTTTAAAAAAGTAATTCAATGTTCCAAAACATCCATCCATCCATCCATTTTCTGAGCCGCTTCTCCTCACTTGGGTCGCGGGCGTGCTGGAGCCTATCCCAGCTGTCATCGGGCAGGAGGCGGGGTACACCCTGAACTGGTTGCCAGCCAATCGCAGAGCACATAGGAACAAACAACCATTCGCTCTCACAGTCATGCCTACGGGCAATTTAGAGTCTCCAATTAATGCATGTTTTTGGGATGTGGGAGGAAACCGGAGTGCCCGGAGAAAACCCACGCAGGCACGGGGAGAACATGCAAACTCCACACAGGTGGGTCCGGGGATTGAACCCGGGTCCTCAGAACTGTGAGGCTGACGCTCTAACCAGTCGGCCACCGTGCCGCCTGTTCCAAAACAAACTATTCTAAAAGATTAAATACAAATGTATTGTACTTAAAAGTTAAATATAACTGAACTGCACTTAAAGTGCCTTGTTTTTACAAGCCTGCCAAATTTTAATGAATAAAAAAAATAATAATAATAATCACGCTGTGCAGTCCCCTCCAAAAGTCTGGCAAGGTCAATTCCTTTGTTTTTGTTGTATACTGAAATCATTTGGGTTTCAGATCAAAAGATTAATATGACACAAAAGTTCAGAATTCAAGCTTTTATTTCATGGTATTTACATCTAGATGTGTTAAACAACTCAGGACAGAGCACCTTTTGTTTGAACCCACACACTTTTTAATTGAGCAAAAGTATTGGAACATGTGACTGATGGGTGTTTCTAGTTGCTCAGGTGTTGCCTTTTAGATTGATTGCTTAAACATAAGAGAGTGCTTGTTTTTGGCTTTGGGTTTCACCTATGAAAACTGCATTTGCTGTTAAGCAATCATGAAGACCAGAGAGCTGTCTATGGGAGAAAAGCAAACAATTTTGAAGCTGAGAGAAGAGCGTCTTTTGATATGAAACCCAAATGTCTTCAGTATACAACATAAACAAAGGAATTGACCTTGCCATTCCAATACTTTTGGATGGGACTGTATGTAAAATAAGGCTCGCTGTATGTGCCATGCATGGCTCACCACAACAGACTGTAGAAAGAAAAACAAAATGTCTGTTCTTAGTCACAAAGACTTACAAACTCTCCTTGTCATTTTTATTGCTGTGAATGACTTGTAAGACGCATTATACAAACATTTCTCAACACAAACAGTTTTTCGTCTATTTGTGTCCAGCAACAGCACAAGCTAATTTTATGTTATTTTTATTGGCTATCGTTCCGTTTCACGTCACAACAACGGAGTCCAGGACTCCTTCCAAATAAGATCTGTCATCCTCAATATTGAACAGGTGTAACATTTACGATTGTCGGGCGCGTGCGTTTTCCGAGAAGATCGGGGATGAACACCTGACACCACAGAATAATCGCTTGGGATATTCTTTCAAAGACATCTGACTTTTAAGCCTTTGCTGATTTTGATTGCTAGAGAGGAAAAATGCTCAAATTAGGCCCGATTATCAGTATGCGTATACTCTCCTTATCACAGCCAATATAACAGGATAATGGTTCATCCAACAATTGGGCATTTTTTTACTTTGATCAAAAGCAGGGAAAAATTCCGTCAGATTATAATGTGTACCTCACTGCAGAGGTTCCACTATAAAATAGTACATTTTGAGTGCCCCCAACTTAAAACATTTTGAGTTATGGGCCATTGCTTGTTTGATTGATTTATTTTTTTTGCTTTTTGTTCCAAGCTAAAATTTTAGTCACGAGCGAGCTTCAAATATGCCACCGCTTGATTGACGTGAAAAATAAAAAATTTGCGCAATTAAGGCAATGTGATGCTCTGGCATTTGCGGGAAGGCGAGCCGCAGTCGTTAATGCATTTAATAAAAATGAGATAAACAAAAGCATACAAAATGAACACTCGCAAGGAGCTGCTGTAGGCCAGAACTTATGTCCAGATGCTCACACTAAACTGGCCAACTCCAGCTGCTGATGTCACGCACTAGGCCATGCCCCTTAAAGGCACACATCCAACACACAAATACTACAGTACATATGGTAATTACACTTTAAAAACAAAGTTGTATTTCTTCAAATGCTCTTTTATTATGTTATGTAGTGCAATACAGTGCTATTTTTCTTTCTTTTTAAAATTGAGTTTTTTGTGTGGCTGTACTGGATGAATGTGCATTTCAGTTTGTGCATTTCAGTTCATTTCAATGGCAAAAAATGTATTTGACACGCAAGTAAATTTAGTTACTGCTGGTCGTGGAACGAATTAAACTCTTAAGTAAAGGTTTAACTGTATTGTAGTTGGTAGTCACACATACACAAACACACATACACAGGTGGCTACAATTAACACCGACTGGTGTGTGGCATGCTCAGGTGCTCATAAAAGAGTGTGTGTGTGTTGCGTGGTGAGAATTTTATCGTTTGACCTGCACTTTTTACTACACAGTGAGACATTGTTTTCGCGTGGCTGAGATTCACTGGACACAAACGGGCACGCACATACAGACGCGCGCACACGCAATGCATTTTGACTTAAAGACCCTGGAGCGTGAATTTAGAGATTTATTTCGAATTCGAACTATATTATACATGTTTGAAGATAATTGCTGAAAACGTGTAAAGACCGAGACCTACTGCATGTGGTATTCAATTATCGTCAACCAGTTTCTCACCATTTTCAGTTTGATTGGGAATGGCTAAAACGATGCCTGGTGACGCACTCCCGCATCCGGCAGGTGGTTGCCCCTCCCCCACTATATAAGAACTTGAGCACTTTCGTTCTCATCAGTGGTTATCCAGCACAATTGCGACGTGCAGTTAGCTAGCTACTTATGCCTACACCCCAAAAAAGCATTTTCCATTTGGATAGTCCGCTGGCGTGGCCTCTTTAGGCCGCCTTGTCGCTGGCCATTAGTGTGTGCACATCATGGAGAGAAGGCGGAAGAGCAAGGGGGGGCGGTCAAGACATGACAGCCAGTGAGTGGACAGGGGCTTTGCCACTTTAGAGTGCCTCGTCGTCACGGCATGGAAAAGCCATGTGACGACCCGGTGGGATACATTCCAGCCACCGGAGACTTTAAACGGAAATATTTTCGCGGCTCAAACATGTACTTATGTGTAGGTTTAAGAAATATGCTCGATGAAGTAGCATCCATTTTTCCAGGTTGTAGTAGATTTATTTGATTGCCAGTTGAGGAGGGCGTGGTTTCAGCGGATTAAACAGACACACCCACAGCATGTGAGAGCGATGAGAATAGCTTGATTTTTCACAATTTTGAAGACTCATTTTACATGCTTGGTGATTTTTGTCTGTAATCATTCAAACTTATCAGGCTTGTTAACAACACTCTTCTCTGTGCTGTGTCCAATTTACAAGACATTTATTTTCACTCTACAGAGACTAAAACATTCAAGTGAAGTTTTTTCAGCTCTCGGGGCTTTAACTGAATAAAAGAGAGTTGACCGGCTAAAAATGTGAATTGAGTGACAGGTGAGAGAGCGAGTGCGAGGAGGAGGAGCGATGAAGGAGGGAGAATGAGAGAGGAGGAAGAGGAGGAGGAGGAGGGAGGGAGGAAGGCTGAGTGAAACGTTCCCCATTAGTGCACTTGAGGAAGACAGCAGCTGCGCATGGATGGACTGCTTCGGAGGACGTGGAGTCAAAAGCGTCTCTTTAACGCTCTTTTTTCCTTTTTATTGAGAGCTTTGAAACTTTTTAGGACTTTTTGAGAAAAGCTGGGACTTAAAGATGAAAGGAGGGAATTAATGCCTGTTTGTAGCACATAGCGAGACACAGACGAACGTGGCACCTGCGGGACGATCAACGCACTTTTAATTGGACCGAGTGTGTGCGTTTGTGTGTGTGTGTGTGTGTGTGTAAGCTGACTGGTGGATGACATCGCTGTTTAATGTGCAGAAGTGCACAACTGCAAAGTGACCTGACTGCACTCTTGAGGTAAGTCGCTCGCCTGTATAGTAAACTGACGTCTTCTGTGTACAGAACATGCCGATATTAGGCAATATGTGAAATAGTTGAGTATGTTAGTACAGAATTGATCATCTTGGGCCTTATGTTAAAAAAGGTTTGCACAAAGTTAGATTCTTAGGAGGAGATGACTGGGTTATCAGGACATACTGTTAGATTATTCTTAGCAAATTTCCAATAGTGATTAATGAGAATATTTGTGTTGGATCTCATTGCATTGTGCAGGTCAGTGAGTGTTCATTGTTAACAATATTAAATAGTATTTTATTATTATAGGACTGATGTAGTGTGTGTGTGTGTGTGTGTGTGCCATGTACATTGTCAAAATAAAAAAGTACAACCATGTAAAGGTGACATGACATTACTTTGAGTTCCTAAAGGCAAGCTGCGGTTATTTGTCCTTTTTAATTATCCGAAAGTGCGCGTGTGTATGTTTATATGTGTATATATATATATGTATATTTTTCGTGATCTGTCTGTTTCAAACCCTTATCAAAAGTATAGCAATATTCCATTCCCCAAATCCATCTAATTTGGCCTCACTTCTTCCCGATTGTGCTTTAAATTCTTTAACATGTCACGTAAATGCAAACATAACAAGCAAGTTCATTTCCCACACACACAAACAAAT
The DNA here is from genome assembly GCF_024500385.1 of Phyllopteryx taeniolatus. NCBI lineage: Eukaryota > Metazoa > Chordata > Actinopteri > Syngnathiformes > Syngnathidae > Phyllopteryx > Phyllopteryx taeniolatus. The sequence continues at coordinate 9,633,133 of NC_084519.1, forward strand.
ATCATTCAACACTGACAGCAGCACTAACTAATTGGGTGTAATTCCCTGAAATAAATGACACTTTTTAATTTAGTGCTAATTTAGTGCTAGTTTTGTTGTTGTTGTTCCTTCCCCTGAGGGATTCCACACAGCATCAGGCGCGCTGTGTTCACGGGCGCTCACCCGGCCGTCGGGTTCAAAGGTCGACCCTTTTTTTTTCCAAAAGTGGCTCAGGCGACACAGATGGCTCCTTCAGGCCTGGTGGCCACCTGAAGGAGGCCGACTCTATTAGATAACGGAAAGAGGGATTTCGTGTTATCATATGACACTTTGTATTCCTTTTCTACTGATCGAGAAACACTGCGGCATCAGCATTTTTATTGTAGTACCATTCATCCATTTTCTATAGCACTTGTCCTCATTAGAGTCAAGAAGTGGGGTACACCCTGGACTGGTCGCTCACAGCGCACGTACAGGCAGACAAACATTCACACTCACACCTCTGGACAATAGAGAGTCTTAAATGAACCGAACGGATGTTTTTGGAACGTGGGAGGAAAAACCCATGTCAGCACAGAGAAGAACATCCCACAAAGGAAGTTGAGATTCAAACTCTGAAGCTCCGAATTGGGAGGCAGCCATGCTAAACACTCCCCTACTCTGTTGCCCCATTTTTGCTACCTTTTTTTTTATTTAAGTAAAGACCAAAAATGTCTATCCTATTTTCTGAGTTATGCAGTGGACAAATGACTGTAAATTCAGCTATCTTAAAATAGTAAGAGCTTAGATTTATATAGCGCTTACAAGGGACCCAAGGATGCTTTCTTTTACTTACTTTTTAACCCTCAAGATGCAAATTTTACTTAAAAAAATCTTTCCTCAATGCTGCTCTTTGTTTTTGTTAGTACTTCGTTGTGTGTACGCCACCATGAATACAATTATGTGTGAATTTTGCTGCTGTGACAATTTAATCTCACTGAGTATGAAAAAAATATAACAACACACAACCCAAACCTGACAAAATACACTGAAACGTCTCTGGGGAAATAGGTATACGGATATATTTTATGTGTACAATGTGCTTTAAGGTTAGTCAACTGGCTGTATACGTATACAGTATAACAACAAGGTGGAAAATGAACAGTCATTTATTTGCTACTATAAATGTTACTGTAGCATAATTAGACCATTTAATACTTACCACATAGCAACATCTTCAATCTTCTGTTTTTTTTCCTCCTTGCTTATATTGTCGATATCTATGTATCTATAAATGCTTATTCATCATGAAATCTATAATATACATGTGTACATCTATGTATGTATATATGCATACATAGGTATACCAGTATAATATACTCATGTTTCATTGTGTTTAATTATTATTGTCTTCGTCATTGGGACCTCTTCGCTAATTCGCTAACACATGATTCTATCTCTACTGCCTAATAGTGAGGCATCCATTTTAAAGGGTACCAAATATGGTTCCGGTCGGGGAGGGATTTACTTTAACAACATGTATTATTGCATTAAACGACAGGAGAATTACTTAAGTGTTTGCAAAGAAAGATGTTTGTATGTTCCGTATATAGAATTAAATCTAACAGTGAATGTCTGAGGGATGTTGTCACTGAGGCCAAAGTGTACGCGCACAATGAACGATAAGCTTTGTCGGGGATCAAAGTGTGCTTGTGGTGTCCTGGGATTGTGTCGAGACAGAAACAGCCAGGATTGTCTGTTCCCCCTCGTGCATGTGCATGTGTGTGCGTGCACGCTTTCTCACGGCCGCGCTCTCTCCAACGGCGTGACTGACAGCCTTGTTAAATTTCAGCAAAGCATGAAACGCGACATGAAAGTGCGTGTAAAGTGATCCATGCGAGGTCCCCAACCACCCGCCCCCTGCCCCCGCCGCCCGTCTTAAACAGCTAAGTGCCACTTCTTATTGGACTCTCTGCGTGGAACCTCTAATCAGAACCATGTCACCCAAATAATAACAGCCACACACACACACGCCCACACATATTTGGGAATTTTACTGTGAAAATTTGGGAATTTCAGGCGTGTGATAAATAGCTCTCAGGATGTCCTAAATAAGATGAACAGTTTGAAGTTGGAATAGTTTGACATGGTAAAGAAAAATGGAAGAAGGTAAAATTTTCAATGAACATTTGGGAATTTTGAGAATATGATGTTCTTGTTCCCAAGATGCATACGCTGACTCCGTCAAGAAATGAGGGCGGACATAAATATGTAAAATATCTCAGAATTTGATCAAATGTTTCCAAGATGTACTGAATGTGTCACACAGTTTGAAGTTGGAATAGTTTGAATGAGTCCAGAAATGTGGAAGATGGAACTGTATATGTAAAATGTCTCTGAATTTGGGAATGTTGTCATGGAAAATGAGGACTAATGGAAAAAAATTGGGAATTTTGTCATGAAAAATGTGGAATAATTAAAATGTGGACATTTTGTCCTGAATGAGCTAAACAGTTTCCATTTGGAATGGGAAAGATGACTTAGTGGATTGTGGAAAGTAATTCCTAACGTCCTGAATATTGTGAATCCAGTCAGGTTTGAGTGGTTCGAATCGGCTGAGAAATGTGGTAGCAGTAGGATATAAAACAAAAAAAAGTGGGCAGAATAAATAATAAATATTTTGTGGTTGCAGAATAATGCGTGAATATTCTTGAGAATTCACACAATTAGGCTCGGAATTTGAATATGCTTACAAAATGCATTTACTCACACTTTTTTATTTCTGTGACACTGAACTTGTTGCAGTTAGCAGACACCAGAGCTAACGTTACCATCGACCATTCTACTACAAGCAAGACTAACTTGCCACATACTTTGGTTGGTCCCGACAACAATTTTGTACAGGTGAAGCAGAGTTCAGGCTGGATTACACTGATCTGAAACGTTTTTTGAAACTCGTGTCCCAAAATAGAGATGTGCGTCTATAGCAATGTTTTTAGCATTAGCATCCCTAGCGCATGGACAGCAAAAATGCCTTTCTTGATTTGTTTTGACACTCCGCGAGTTTAAAAGCGCATTGCCTACACAGACAGGCTTTGAGTAGGACAGCAATCGAGAAACATAGCCTATTGTGTCAAGTATTTGCATTCTATTAAAATACAATGAATTAATTACCCCACCACAAATTAAAATATTTAATGTGCATCCAATGCTAGGCTTGTCTTATTTAAGTATATGAATAATGGACAGGCAGAGAAAATACTAAGTGACCTATTGAATTTAATGACATTCATAGTGGACCCCCGCAAATTTGCGGTGTGGCATTTGCAAATTCTCCTATTCGTGGATTGTTTTGGGGCTGAACCTATTGCCCGTTATTGGCTGAAACCCCTCTGTATTTGCAGGTTTTTTGACCCAAGTCTCTGCTTGCAATTTTTTTTTCATGGCAATTATAAGAAATGACAGTATTTGTGAATTTTGGTTATTCGCGGTCAGGCTCGAATATCTGCGTCTAATGTGTTTCATTTTATGGAATTGTGCTATTTAATTTGTCTTTATATTTATTCTTTTATTTACTGTTTTATATGCACAATTTAGAAAACCCTCCCAGAGTCCTTGTCAGCTCCACAACGTGGGGAGATGTTCAAAAAGGGGTTAAAAACTTTTGTATTTAAAAATTCTCATCTTTTTAAAATCTCCATTCTTAACCTTGCTATTCTGATTTTGTCGACTTGTACCTCCTCCGGAGGTTTGTTGTCATTTCTGAATGCTTTTAATATTGTTTTTTAAACTTTGGTAGAACTTTGAGATTTCTTTGAAACACAAAGATAGAAGACACAAATAAAACTTATGAATTAACTAATTATCACGCTTCCCACCAGTTCCGTAATGTGCACTCAAATGAATGTTGCACGTTCAAAAGATGCTTTTGATGGCTATTTAAAAAAGAAAATACTATAAAAGTGGATGACTAATGACAAAATGTGGGTGAGGTCAAAGTCGACGACCTGCTTTCTAAATAGGTGCTTGGCCAGGCAGTTTCTTCACGCTGACCATGACTGCGCTCATTTGCAAATGTCTTGAACACACGCCGCCTATGTCGATTTGTGCATGCGTGTCTCCACGTGTGTGTCCAGTACGCGTGGCCTACACCTCAGCAGCGTGTTGACACAGTGATTAGAGGGCAGCTGGTACACATTGCCTGTGGCTCCTCCCCCCATTTACTGTCCTAATTAGTTCCTGTTCCAAATAAGAGGGAGGAATTTTAATAGAGACCCGCTGTGGCAGCCGCGCGTACACACTTGCGCGTACACACTCGGCCTGTGTGCATTTAAAAAAAAATTTTTTTTTTTAACATTCATAAAGTATACACGCTCCGGCATGCGTTGATTGACACGTCTCGTTATAGTGTCGGCTGCCTAAGAGAGGTGAAAGAGAGGCCCCCGCTCCTTGTGACCTAACGCGACCCCGTCGTTCCCTTTCAACCCTTAAAGAGGAGAGTAAGGGACTCGAAGCGGGCATGGTGTGGGGTCAAGGGTGAACAAGAGAAAGATAATGTCTAAACTTGGAGGCCACTTAAAGCTTCTGTCAATTTTGGGTTATTTATGTAGAATACTGTATATATCTGTATATTATACAGCTGGGTGGGAGGCGGGGTCAAAGATAAGTATGCACTTTCAATACGTTTTTTATATACAGGTATGAGGTACTGTGAATGATGACAAATAATTTGATGAAAGTGGAAGGAAGGATGACAGAAAAGAGGTTTTAAGCAAAGGAAGGAAGTATGCAAAATAAAAAGGGGATCTGAGGGAAGGGATGAAGAAAGGTAGGAGGAGGAAAGGAAGGAGGTCAGAAAGGAAAGAAGAATAAAGCAGGTCAGGAGTGGAAGGAAGAAAGGAAGGAATGTGATCAGGAAGGGAAAAGATGCCAGGGGAAAAAAAACTAAATGTGCATATTAATTTTTGGCCCATACTCCAAGCAATATAATTTCAAATGATTTTGTTCTTTAATGTTGAATAACTGAATCTTTCTGCTCTGGGTCATCTGCAGGTGAAGAAATCAAACAGTGATTCTCATGTTCCAGACCCTTCGGACAGCAGGTAAATGAACATTAAGGCGACAGTATGTACAAACACATGTTGTAGAAAAAACAAAAAGGCAGTTGTGTCTGTAGTTTAATTATTTCCATGGCCCCACTCGTAACTCAGAACACTCGTATCTCATATCATCTTTCCCCATTGAAATGAATGGAAATGCCGTTACTCCGTTCCAGCCTCCCAAAACACATCAGTTTTTTTATGACAATAATAGCACTCTATAATATTGTACTTTATAAAAACATGCAGTAATGACATATTCAAACAAAATGTAAAGAATTAAACAGTTTTTGTCACACTTTATGCTTCAATTAAATGGGCATGGTGCTGCTCCCTCTGGTGTGCACGCCTTGGCCACCAGGGGCAGTATAATACATCCATCCATCCATTTTCTGTACTGCTTATCCTCACTAGGGTCTCGGGCTTGCTGGAGCCTATCCCAGCTATCTTCGGGCGAGAGGTGGGGTACACCCTGGACTGTTCGCAAACCAATCAGCGGGCATATATAAACAAACAACAATTCACACTCACATTCACACCTATGGGCAATTTAGAGTCTTCAGTCAACCTACCATGCATGTTTTTGGGATGTGGGAGGAAACCGGAGTGCCCGGAGAAAACCCACGCAGGCATGGGGAGAACATGCAAACTCCACACAGGCGGGGCCGGGGATTGAACCCGGGTCCTCAGAACTCTGAGGCAGATATGCTAACCAGTTGTCCACTGTGCCGCATCAAAATAATACAGACATATGAATATATATAGACTCTTAATTCTTCCTTAAACTGCATTAATATTAGTCATTTGTTGCTGAGGACAAATAATATATGCCTGTGAGTATTGTTATATTTTGTGTCTACACAGAAACTTCTCCGTTTGTGTACAAATATCCATTACTTAAGGGTTATAACGCATAGATGCTGTATATGGGGTTTTTCATTGTCTGTTCGCATTAAGCTAGCAGAAGGCAATAAACTTCCAATTGGAGTGGCATTAACCAACTTGAGGCCTCTTTTTGAAGAATCGTTCACTATGCCAAAATGCTGCTTTTTGTGAAGTGAGTTGAGTTCACTACCACCATACAGCGGTCATATCTCAAAATTTGGCCCGCAAGTCAAAGCAAAAAAATAATAATAATAATCGTCCCCCGTATCTCAAACTACTTCTAAGTCAGGTCACCTGTATCTCAAGGCACCACTGTATTTATTCAAGACAGATTGAGAAATACAGAACCACACATCTTTTGAAGAAAGTGAATGAATCTCACTATACTCACCATAAAGACCTCAGTGTGTGCTGTGGTAAGGGTGGGATGCATGCACGTTCTTTTGACATTAATCCTTTGGTCCATTTTCCACATCCACGCGGGTAAATATCAAGTAATGCGTCTCAATACACACTCTTAATGTGAATAGCAGAGAAGAAGAGTTTATGAAACACCAACTGCTGCCATCACAAAAAAGAAGGTAAGTATGAATAGAAGTCATTTCCTTCTGTTAAAAGACAGGGGGGGGGAGTACTTTTCGACCCATTAGAAACAACTGGTTCAGAACACTGATTAGTTCTAAGATGTACTATTTGGATACGATACAAGAAAAAAAAATTTAGTGAGTGAAAGCCAAGTTAAGAATGTTTAACTTTCGCAAGCCAAGCCTCGTCTGGTGCGAGTGAAATGTTTAAAGCTGTCACTCTGACTTGCGGGTTTGTCAACCGGGCCTGGAAAGCAAGGCACGGGACAGGAAGGGTTGGACACGCCTTCTTGAACCGCGACACACGTGCGCGTTTGTTTGAATTCTCCCACCATCCTGCCATCTCTTCTGCCTTTGATGTGCTGCAAAAGTGTGACCAGCCCGCCTGCAGGCGACGTGACTCACTACACACACACACACGCGCACGCACGCACACACATGCACGCACACACGCACAGCTAGCTGTTCAGACCCACTACACGCACTTGAGTCAACATTCCGCCATGGCACACATGTGGTTGTGGGTTTTGCGGCAGCATGTAAAGTGAAAGTCATCAGCAAGTGTTTCATGTTTTTTCTCCTACTCCTTTGTGTTTATTTACAACCCACATGAGCTGCTGCCATGGTAACCATCCATAATAAACAAAAATGTACGACAAAAGGGTTTACAGACACATGCAAAATGGAGTGCATCCATAAGTGCAGTTCTTCACTTCCACTTCTCTCCTTCTCACTTTCGAACCCGTACAGGTCTATGGAAATGCAGGACCTAGCCAGTCCTCATAATCGTGTGGGCGGCGGCGATTCCAGTGGCTCCAAGCTGGACAAGAACAACCTCGGCAGCCCCTCCACAGTCACCGCCAATGGAACAGGAGGTGAGCGGCCCTGTTATTGTGACAGTTGATCGACCAACCTAAAAGCTAAAAACAAAACCAAAAAAAAAAACACTGCTTCTACGGCATGTCATCACATTCGTATATGAAAAGGTTTGTTGGTCGTTTGGTCCAATGGTTCTCAACTTCAGGGGGTACTTGGTTTATGACGGAGTTGTGTTCCTACGCCGGCAAGGCAGGCAATTTTGACATTCATATAGTGATAAACTAAAGATCTGTGGACTAAGTAGCAAGCCTTGTGAAACACCACCAGTTTTCTGCTGTAACAGCAAGTAATTGTGACAATGTCAAGCACAGGTGTCAAACGTACGGCCGGCACATCATTTTTTAACCCTAACCCTAAAGCAAATTATGTGTCTACTTCATGTTTCTTGCTAAAATCTGTGCAAAAATTATCTTCCTTTTTAATAGCATTGAGATATTGTATGCTTTTTTTTTTACCAAACCCCTTTGTAATTTAACTTGAACAATAGTTCAAAAACTTTTTTCCTTGACATGTCATTTCAAAACTAGTAATTCAGCAATTTATTGTGTACAGTGCACCCCTGCTATTTGCGAGGGATGGAGACCGAGCCCGACTGCGAATAGCGAAATATATGAATAAGTGACACACCTTATAATTGCCGTGGAAAAAAATGTTAAGTTTTAAAAGTTATATTAAATACCTATATGAAAAAAATGCGAATATGCACAGTTTGCCATGAATAACGGGGTTAGGTCCCCACCCCACAAAAAAAAAAGGAACTTTGGAAATGCCGAACCACAAATACGCAGGGGTCCACTGTATTGTTTTTTTTTTGTTTGTTTGTTTTTTTTAACTTCTTTAAACATTTTGAAAATTGGAGATGTCACACTGGCAGGACAGTGTGTAGTGGTTAGTGCATCTGCATCCCAGTCAGGATATTCTGGGTTCAAATCACAGCCTGTATGCCATGTGCATGTTCTCTCCAAGCGTGTGTGGGTTTTCTGCATGTACTTCAGCTTCTTGCTTCTTGGGCTAATTAAAGACTATAAAATTCCCTAAAGGTGTAAATGTGAGAATGAATGGTCCGTGACGTACTTACGATCTCGCAGTCATTGGTAAATCAGTATCCTGTTAGCTTCCTGCTCCATGCATAAAAGTGGTAAAGTGAACATATAGAAAAACTTGGGCGATTTTCTGCTTGAAAAATTAATAAATATGTGAGTGATACTTTTACGCTCCATAAAACGGTGGGTGGCTCAAATGACCATTGCTGTGTGCCTCACTGCACCGGATTGATTCTCTATAATTGCAAAATTAACCTTCCTAAAAGTATCCCTCACATTGCATTTACACATTTTTCAGGTTTTTCTGTCCATTCATTCAGGAAGCAGGCCCCAAACTAAGTTGCCAATCACTGGCGAGATTGGAAGTATGTCACAGACCTGGTGGACATAGTTCATAGAATTATGGCTTGATGAAAATACATTTTAGCAATGAAATGGAAAATAAAAAGCAGGGCCATCTGCTGCGCTGTTGCCAGAGTTTTAGGGCCCATCGTTTTACTCTTGATGACCACTTTTATACTCATTTTTTACGACTGTCTCATGCTTCTCTGCTTAGGAGCAAAGGATGTGATTGAAACAATAGAACTTTATGAAATCCATTGCAAAGTCATCAGTCAGAGAATTTATTTGCCGTTCCCTTGACGTGCCAACAACACTGGCACAAGCAGTCAAGTGTAAATACACACTGAGGCACTTTTGCCGCTAACCACTTGGCAGCGTGCGCGGATGAAACGCTCCAAAATCCCATTGGAAACTATTTCTTCAACAAGAGCATTAACACGTCACGTCCGTCAACGCCTCAGCTCTTTCAGACCACCGTATTCTCCTCTTTTAGGCCCCCTCTTCCCTCTCTTCTCCTCAACGCTGACCTTAGCATCCTACGCTGACACATTTTAATCATTTGGCGATGAGCTCACAGGTAGCGGGGCCGAATCCGAACTGAGGCGAGACGGCAAGCCTGCGGCCAAAACAAACAACATCGCTTGCATTCCTCTCACCTGACGTCAGACGGCTTTGACCTGCTGTGTGGGAAATTGGATTGGGGTGGGGGGGGGACCGCAACCCGTAACATCTATGCTGATTTCTGTTAGCCCGGCCATGACATTTAGCATTATATGTAGTGAACTTTCGATAAATGAAATGACATGGTTTGGTTGAACATTTTGGTATTTAAATGTACAATGTTTTATGTGCCAGTCTTACAATAAACTTTAACTGGGAGTGACAAATACACAGCTTGAACATTTTGCCTCTTATTTGGAGAACTGTGCAAGCAAGTCTTTAATTTCCTCAGTTTTTTTTTTTTTTTTTTTTTTTTAATAATGTCTCTGTATATTGAGAATTTTACCTGTCGCAGCTGGGTCCGGAATGTATCCCCCATGATAGATTGGGGCTCACTGTACATTTACACAACAATATCCAACTTGAGCTGCTTTCATTTATGCATATGTTATGCACAGTAAAAGTGGATAGAAACATAAATATACATTTTAAAATCGGTTGCAGAGACTAGAGATGAGGGAAATATTGAAAAAAAATTCTATTTATGGGAATTATGTTGATTTGCTGCTCAGTTTACCCTCCTGTTGTGTCAGTTTCTTACCAACAAGATTGATCAATGTGACATGCTGTACGTTGAATCATTGAAAAATATAATAGCACAATGCAAATTTGAATTGTACTTATTAAATATATTTTTTGAAACCGTAAAGTAAAAAAATAAGGCCAACTGAAGAAGTTTAATCAAATCTCTTTTGATATACAGTACATATTTTCTAGATTTTCAAAAAGGTCAATTTGACCCACCACATACAATCATTTTAATGAAAAATAAATTAGTCTCCTAAAATAAACAATAACTATTCTCATAAATTCATCAATAAAATGTAACAATTTGAGTCTTTCCAAACTAATCAAAGCAGCTAATCTTCCAGTGTAAAGTTTTAAAAAAAAGTCCCATTACAACGTTTGTAGGGCAGACAATCCTTTCTTGCAAATGGGGGCATGACAAAAACAAAAAACATATGAATACCTTTAACCCAAAATTTTGCTTTTTAGTAACCGTAATTTTCCATACACACGTATGACAAGTCGGAGTATTTTTATCTAACATCTTTACCCGATGTGCTAAAGTTATAAGTAAGTGTATGTTTTGACCTTATTGTGGATGCCATAGTATTGGAATTGTTGGCTTTGAAATGCTTCTACCTTCATAGTTTAGTCTTTATTTGATGCTAAGCTAACTGTATTTATTCATCTAACAATGGAAAAAAAACACTAAAGTGTCATAGACCCTGCTGTCGAAAGCCTTTATTACAAAATGTCCACCTGCTGTAAAACAAATGGGTTGCTTATAAGGCATCAGTTGGCAGCCGTCATTCTTGTCCTCACCGTCTTCCCACCTTGCATCTCGTAGGTGAAAACATGACCGTTCTAAACACGGCTGATTGGCTGCTGGGCTGCAGCAGCCCGCCCCCAGCGCCAACCTCCAAGGACTATGGTACAGAGGTGCATGTGTGTGAATTGACCGCAGCCCTTACTATGCCTATTTATACTGTACAGTATAGACTGTACTTTTAAGGCTAACGCCGTGTGTCTATTTGCACTGAATTGGCTCGGATTGCTGTTGAGTTTGCTGGGAAGTGTTTTTTTTTGGCTTTCTGTTGACTGTAATACTGATTTGTTTTTTGGAATGAAACATTGGCACAGTTCTCATGCCTTAGGACAGTGGTGGGGAAACTGCAGCCTGCCGTGTTAATTCTAAAATACAAAATGTAAAAAATGAAAACGGTCAGAATGACTAATTATAATCTGCTTTTAATTGCTACATTAGATTTTTTTTTTCATAATTTTGCCTTCCAATTTGGAGGACTGATAGGAAAAAGATTTCCCCACCACTGATGTAATACTTTCAAATTTCTGTTCATCAACAGTGGTACCTTGAATTACGTATGCCCCAATTTACAAGTCATCATTCATTCAATTTTTTGCTTTGTGTTGCAAGTGAAGTTCAAAGATTAATGGAGCAATTAAGGTACTGTAATGGCCTCACATGTTGGCATGGAGAGCTACAATCCCAGATGCACTTTCAGCTGTTTATTGAAGAAACAGTCAAACAATAACATACAAAATGAGAACACTCGCAAGGAGCTGATGTAGGCCACAACACACGCCCACACACTCACATGCAGACAAGCTGGCCAACCTGACTGCATATACGTAAGAAAGGCTGTTTTTTTCAGCGGGTTGGAACAGATCAATGGCATTTAAATCTGTTTTAAAGGCGAAAATTGATTTGAGCTGATAAGTTGAGTTAGGAGTAATCGTGGAACATATGAAACTCAAGTCAAGATAGTAAGTCAAGATACCACTTTACTCCATTTCATGGTCAAGTAAATCATCCACAACTCTTCGAGGGAACTTTGCAAATGACATTTTATGCACAGACTTTAAAAAGCCACGTTTCCACCAAGTTTAGTTCTCCACAGTACGAGTCGATCGGCATTGTGGTTTGGAAGTTACTATGGTACATTTTGACAAAAACCCCAAAGAATGGCAGTAGTACAGTATACAAAATGAATTGATTAGCATTGCTTGGTGGAAATGGGGCGAAACAAATTCTATACTGTATGTGCATGGGTTTCTGTTTGTTTGTGTTCCTCTATACTAGCTTCACATAACACCTACATTTCTAACACGTCTTTTTTAAGTGAAAACAGAGCCGATGAACAACAGTGATGCAGTGACCACGACAGGCGACGCAGTACTGGACACGTACGCCGGCTCAGGTAACACACACATACAGTATACACATACACATTTTTTCGAAGGTTTGAGGAACTTACCATAAAGTGGAGGTGTCAACTGGCACATGCACAAACAGCGTCATCAATTTGAGCCGAGCGGTGGCCTCGCTGAAAGCTTTAATCCCGCAAAGCATTGGCTCGGCTTGGATGGCGTTGCTGCAGTGCTGGCAAAAGAAGCAGACATTTTATCACTTGGACACACACACACACACACACACACAATGTGTGTGTGTGTGTGACATCTCAATGACAACAAACATTTTTTACTTGGAGGCCACGAGGGAAGACCAATATAGCCTTATTGTTTTTCTATTACATAGTACATAGCTAGTATATACTATACACAGAGCGGATTAGTACTATACTATAATGCTGTATATAATACAGTATAATGAGACCAGTTTTCAATCATATTCTAATGTATAGAGAGAATAATTTTGCATTTCTATACATCTTAATGTGACTGTCATGCAAGGGGTGGGCAAAGTGTGGCCCACGGGTCACATACAGCACACTGTGCTCTTTAATCCAGCCCCCAGAGCATTAATGTAGCAATTCATTTATACTTAATTTTTTTAATCATTTATCTCATTATCAAATTTGTTGATTGATGATTAAGCAGTGTGAAAGGTGTGAATGAATCTGCACACAAACCCATATTTTGACTATTTAGACCTTCATAGAGTGACCTCTAAGTTAGTATAAAAGTATCAATTTCATTTAAAGAAACACCTTGGTTTTGTCAAACGAGATTCCAGAAAAGCCCCCTGTGACAGCGACTTCTGTTTGACCCAGTTTTGTATCTGCTTTGTCCATATTTGGCTAAGATCGCCCCCTTTCCTCTGATTCGTTGCCTCCTTGTAGAAGACCCACTTGTGAGAGCACACGTCTGTTATGTTGACAGTGCTGCCTCGGGAGTGGAGAGGTAGAAGGAGATCTTCACGAGTGAAAAAGATAAGCTTGAGAAATTTGAATGACCTGAATTCAGGCCTCTTGGCAGAAAAACGTCCATAACTCAGCAATGTGTGGACGATTTAAATTCATATATCACGTTTACTGAGGCCCCGTAGGGCCAATCTATCCATCCATCCATTTTATGTACCGCTTATCCTCACTAGGGTCGCAGGCATGCTGGAGCCTATCCCAGGTATCTTCGGGCGAGAGGCGGGGTAGACCCAGTGAATAACGTCCCAAAAAAAAATGCAATATACGGAATACGCAATATACGGAATACGAAAATATTTGTGAAATTAACCATTAGTGACAATAAACCATCAGATGCAGTTCTAAAGAGGCAAAATCAGCCATCACAGTTTGTCTAAATTCATCTTTTTACATACAAGGTTTTAATGGATAATTCCATATTCCAAAGTGATTGTTTTGGCTACAGTGCATCAAATCTAATAATATTTATTACTATTATTATTATTAGGGATGGGTGAGTACCGATACCGGCCTTATTTCAATGGATCAGGTACTCGTGAGGGCTGCCGATACCAGCCACTGATACTTAAGGCAAAAAAAAATCTGACATGAAGTCGTCGTTACACTATTGCGGTTTGACACATTGGCGCATTATCCTGTGCGTCAGAACAAAAGAGAGGTCTCTGTTCACAATTACCTGTCATTGTGTTAATTGAAAGGTTTTGTATAAAAAAATATTAGTAGTGTGGGTACTCGGTATCAGTGAGAACTGAAAAGTCAATAATCGTACTAGTCTTGGTCTGAACACCGCTAATCATGGTTATTTGTTTGCAGTCATTACTAGCAGTGGATACAGTCCTCGCTCAGCGCACCAGTACTCTCCTCCCCTCTACCCGTCTAAGTAAGTAGCCTCTTGTCTGAAAACTTTCACCATCATTTCACCATGACGTCATACTTACTTCCGGGTGAAAAAGCTTTCTCCGATGGCACCACTAGTGAACAAACGGTTCTGTGCCCTTTGACCAAGGCAGCGATTGAGCCACATTGTCTACCGCTGTAGTATGAATGTGTGAGGTGTCAGTCAAAAAGGATATCAATTGCTTGAAAGGGAGGTGGAACAGAATTTATATAGAATTTAGTTTGTTATATTTAATTAGGTTAATTAAAAAATAGATGTGGTAGAAGTTCACATATAGTATACATGATTATTAAGAGACTGGCTAATTAATTGGATTTTCTGTTGCTCGGATAAATGGGACATGTGTGCTCTTTTGACACTAAAATGGATAGTGTGCTCTTGAGCTGACGTTAGCGAGCGATCCATTATGTTGTTTTTAAATGACTTGTAAACAACCAAACCAAACATTTTATACATAACTGTGAGAAAATGCTTTCCACAAACCCGATGACTTGTGAGAAAATGTCTTCAAGTTTTGGTTTCCAGTCTTTCCCTTTTGAAGCGGCTACTATGCTTACAGGCATTCTTGCGATCTTCTCTGTACAACTGTTTACAACATTCACAGTTATCACCCGCCCCCACAGATTCCGGTGGATTCATTTTGATTTTTGAAGGGAAAAAAAAAATAATTCAAATACAAACATATATTTGATGTCTATCTGGAGGCACAACCCCAAATATAACCAGTTTATCATTTTAGTCCAGGTCTATAACTTTTCTGCCACCCGGAAGTATCTTGGCGATTATTGTTGACAAACACACGAAATCATCTATTGTTGGTTAATTTCCTTCTTCAGGCCGTACCCTCACATCCTGTCCACGCCGCCCGCCCCGTCCATGCCAGCGTACGCGGGCCAGCCGCAGTTCAGCAGCATGCAGCAGTCCACCGTCTACACGTACTCTCAAACGGGACAGGCTTATGGACTGTCTGGCTATGGTAACAAGAGACAAACACTGATTTCACCACGGAGTAAAATGACAGAATTGCATCTTGTCTTTTATTTGTTTTTTACATTAGACCTGGGTGTGATGCTGCCAGGCATCAAGACGGAGAGTGGGTTGGCCCAAAGTCAGTCTCCTCTCCAAACAGGCCTCAGCTACAGCCCCGGCTTCACCACGCCCCAGCCCGGCCAGACGGCCTACTCGCCCTACCAGATGCCAGGTCGCTACCTAAAAAAATTTTTTTTAAAACTCAGACAAGGGCTTCCTCTGTTTTTTCCCCCCTTAGTGTCTTTTGGGTTCTCCTTCCAGGTTCAAGTTTTACCCCTTCCTCAGGCCTCTATGCCACCAACAACTCAGTGTCCAGTCCCGCCAACTACACTGCAACTCAGCAGGTACCGCCAACCTAATTACAGTGGTACCTTGACTTACGAGTGCCCCAACTTATGAGTTACAAGCCATTGCATCGTTGCAAACCAAAATTTTTGTTATAAGCGAGTTTTAGATATGCGACAGCTCGAGTGAAGAGGGGAAAAAAATGGAGCAATCAAGGTACTGTAAAGCCCGCACATGTGGGCCAGGAGAGCCACAGTTGCAGACTTTTATTGTACGACACAAACAGTCAAACATACTAATACAAAATGAGAATACACACAAGGAGCTCCTGTAGGCCACAATTCACACCCAGACGCTCATACTGAAATAATCGGCCAACTTGCTTTTATACTAGAACACCAATAATTTTGACATGTAGAGTGGACCTAGTATTGAGATTTGTGGAACACTACCAGTTTTCTATTAAATGGCAGTAATTATGACATATATGTAGGTTATGATGTAAAAATCTGTGGGCCTACTATTGAGCCTTGTGGAACACTACCAGTATCTAGGAGGAAGTCCTCGTTTTTGACAGAGTTCCTTTCCAAAATGTTTGTCAAAAGTTTAAAACCACGGCCATAGCGGAAATACAGATGCAAACAATTTAGTATTCTTTAGCTTAGCTTTTTTAGCAGGTCTTTGTCTCTTAACTCTGTCCAATCATCATCACCATGGTGACTTAACAGTACAGAGAGCCTTAGAGCAAATAAAAATGAAAGGAAACAAAGCAATTGTTCCCTACTTCTGCTTTAAAAATAAATTTTAAAATCCTAAATATGAACTTTCCCACACAAGCTTCCTTGGCAGTCGTCAGCATCGAAGCAGATGTTACGTGAACGGATCCAAGCAACGTCATTGGGACGAGCTAAAGCTTTGTTTTTCCTCAAAGGCACATTTGCAATAGCAGTTAAAACAAAAAAAAGTATTTTTACAGACGAGGAAATCAAATAATACAGTGACTTTACAATAGGGACACACAGACTTTGTTGGGAATATGTGGCCATGTCTGTTGGATGGATTGTATCTTTGGCAAGAAAAGGGCTTCAAATGGGGGTTTTAAAGTGTGTGTTTGTGTGGCACGCTCTAGTTTACAAAGCCTCAAAGATTTAGAGGGAGGACTCGTAAAAGCGCCTTCTTCACTGGGCCAGTTAAAACCATCAAACTCAGGCTTTTGGAAGTCCAAATGAAGGGAACACGAGATAACAGCGAGGGGAACACTATCTTGTTAAAAAGACACACAACATCCCTTGTGATCTTGTTCTCTCTGCAGGAATATCCCTCGTATACAAACTTTGGCCAAAACCAATACGCCCAGTATTATTCCGCCTCCCCGTACGGGACGTATATGACCCCCAGCAGCATTGACGGCAACGGCACCACCGTCGCCGCCTACCAGTTGCAGGACCCTACGCCTGGAATGACGGGCCAGGCAGCAGAACTTCACCCAGGTGCGTGGCTCCGTGGTCTGGTTTCCTTCCATCTTATGTGACGCTTAAACAAGGGGTGAGCAAACGTTTGTGCTCAAGGGCCATTTGATTTTTAAAAAGGACAGGTCATTTGTAGATGAGATTATATAAAAAAAAAAAAAAAAAAAGAAAAAAAATTGTTAAAATGTCAAAGTAAAATGGTTTACTTTAATAATGAAATAATGAATTCTCATTTTTCATTGGATTATGTTTAATTATTTAATTTAGTGAACATGCAGTGGCATAAATGGTCGCTTAAAAAACAACAACACACGATATAGCAAAGATGCGATACAGTATCGCCGGGTGTTCATAAAGGTCAAGAACTTGAGAGGAAGGCTTTACAAATAGTCGCTGTCAGCCAGAAACCCCGTATGTCCGACTATTTCACAAATTTATACTATTGGTCTGTCCCAACGTCATCAGTTATTTTTATGCATTATTAACCACCTTAACTGTTGAAAATATCTTGAGAACAAACCTATTAACTCTCTTGAATGTTTACAGTATCTGTCAAAGAAGTGTTGTAAAACTCCAACCTCACTCAGCGGGAGACGCGCGGCATTGTCGCCTCAAATTTGAAAGTCTGGATGTTTTTTTTAGATAATAACGAGTGAAATTAGTTTGGTTAGATTCATTGGAGTAAGTCTGTTTTGTTAAAAATGGATAGCTGTAATGCTTCGGCGCAGAAGGAAGCGTAAGGTATAAAGGTGCAGTTTGTGTGCAGATTCATTTACGCCTATCACACTGCTTAATCATCTTATTGTTGATTTATTGCATCACTCATGCTCTTAGACCTTTGAAAAAGAGTTTGGGGAAGATGTTTTGTGAAGTATCACAGGCTTTTTGTTTGGGGGTGCTGATGGTGGGGGGGTGTTCTTCCGTGTGTTCCAATACCTTTGCCCATCTAGTACACGTGCAGACCTGCTTTTTTTCCCCTCGCTGTAGTTTATCTTGGCTGAGCTTATGGTAAAAGAGCTTATCGTTGCACTCTCACTCATTCTCTTCTTGTGCCTTTCCACCCCCCTCATTTCCCCCACTCTGATTGAGACATAACAATATGAGAGGCCAAGCTCGGTCGGGTTCGAGTTACCGCAGTGTGGTGGGAAGCATCTGGCCTTTGCTGGATGTGTGGGCACGCATGCAAATATACTGTACAGTAGATTTGGACAGTATCTTAAAAAATAAATAAAGAAAAAAAAAAATTAATTCGCCATTGTCTGACTTGTTTGTTTGCAACCTGAAGGGGACTTTGACACGGTGCAGAGGCCTTCCACACCCATCAAGGACCTGGATGAGCGAGCGTGCCGGAGCGGTGGATCTAAGTCGCGGGGCAGGAGCCGTAAGAACAACCCCTCGCCTCCGCCAGACAGCGACCTGGAGGTAATGTAGTAGTGACCTTAAACATCACTTACCTGCTTTTATACGGCCACCATTTCCTTTAATCCACCCCCTGATGAAGTGTATTTTTAAAATTGTTTTATAATGTTTATATTCCCTTTGTTTTTGTAGAGGGTTTTTGTGTGGGATCTGGACGAGACCATCATCGTCTTCCATTCTCTGCTCACAGGCTCCTACTCACAGAAATACGGCAAGGTAAGACACTCAACCTTCCAACATTTCTTGACTCACATCGAGTAATAGTAAGCCACCCCCTAATACCACAATTGCAATTATAGAAACCATCAGCAATATAACAGCACACAACTGTGCTACGAACATCATCTGGTGCAGTACAGAATCGATATTCGTCTAATATGGCAAAAACAAACTTTTCAATAAAACACATGACACTCGAGATATTTCATGTGCACAGATCGTTACAGACGTGTTTTGCTAGACGAACAGTTTGCTGACATGATCGAGGGTCAGTGATGTGACCATGTGAGGACGAATTTGAAATCTGATTGGTTAAAGAAACAGTCCCATTGGTAATACAACAGAGTTGTATGTGCCAGCACTACTGTGATGGCCCTGGGCAGATCAGATTGACATGGCAACACAAAGTGGTTGAAATCTGATTGGACAGGGGAAAAAAATCTAACGTCCTAATGTACTGGAAGCCGTGCAGCCAAGAGAAATGCTACGAAATGAAGAGAATAGACTGTTGAGATAAATGAATATGGCAAATATTAACATTTAGGTTATAGCACTTAAGTGTGGATGCAGCACTTGTATCGGATCTGTGTGTGTTTCCTTTAAAGAAATGCTCAATACCAAAGGACGATAAGACAAGTCGAGTCTTGGCTCAAGAGTGAAGAACACTGCGCGTTCTGCCTCGCTTGTAAACAAACGAACAAACGGGTCGCATGATGTCATCACTACAACACGTCCTGATAAGTCGACTTATCGTCTCCCAGTTGGGAGCTGGCCAAAAATTTGCACGAATGTGCCTGAATGTATGCCTTAAAATAAGAGCATTGCGCCCCCCAAACCCCCACTTGTATGAGATATAGTGGCAGCTGTGTCTGTTCACACCTCTCCCAAAATAGTGTTTACGCTGTTGGCATAGCAACCACAGGACCCGAGTTGCCTCTCTCACACAGGCCGCTAGGATGCATTGGCTCAGTATAACGTTTCCCTTTTTATAAGGACAAATAGAGAGGAGTGCAACTCTCATACTGTGTCGTAAAGTTTCTGTCCACCCTGTCATTATGGGATAACTGCCTTAAGAAACTGATGTTTTCAGTGACATCACGACCAGCATTTTCTCTTTCTTCAATGGAGGCTTGAAACAGTGGATAGTTGCAGAAGGAATATTCATACTTATCTTTCATCATTTTTATCATATTATCTGTAGTCAGGTGTCACGCTTAACATGTCCACTCCGTCATAGTGAAATATCAATTGATATGAAAACCTTTTCAGAAATTCGAAATATATTTGCTAAACAGTACACAGTCCGCTTGCGAACTGAATCCTTTTAAGTGAAGGTCCACCATGTGCTCATTAAATGCCATTTGAGCCTAACTGCGAGGTGCAAGCGAGCTTCAGATTGCAGGAGCGAATGCCACAACATCCGCCCAGCATCCCACGTCTTGCTCACAATTTGAGATCTCTTGTCATGTGGCAAAAATATTTTAGCATTAGCTGGTCTCAGCATTCGTACCCATTCAATCCTCAAAGGGGATGAAGACATACTAGAACACATAATGGAGCATTCCCTCGCTTTGTATGTCACTTTCTCACACTTGGGAATGCCCAACCTCTCTCTGTCTCTAGCCCACTTTCACTCTCCCGTCTGTTGGCTTGCTTCTATTCTGGTGCACTGACAGCCTCCACCCCCCTGACCTATCGCGCGTGATGGTTTTTGCAGCTGAGCCTCACACACACATAGCAAGCCAAAGGGAATGTTGATGGGACAGAACAAGTGCAACCTGTCTGTCATCGTCTGTGGTGATGAGCGTGTGTCTCTAAATCTTTTTTTGAACCAAATTTTAAAAACTGTTATTTTGTCCCCGCTGAGGACCCTCCTATGGCGGTCACGCTGGGCCTGAGGATGGAGGAGATGATCTTCAACTTGGCCGACTCGCACTTATTCTTCAATGACTTGGAGGTGAGGCGCTAAAGTACACTTGTAAACTGGTTTTGGTTCCGACAAATTGTTGAGTTTAACGTGACAATGAGCAACAGCCGCATGCTGCAACAAAGCCACTACTTCCACCAAGTGGGGAAATGTGAAACTACATTCATCATGCGGGAATTTTAAGTCCTACAAATGTGTAATGCATTTACACCACACTATAGATGGATTATACGCTAGTGAAGGTTTAAGATTAAAGTTAAGGTAAAGAGTTAGTCCAAGAGATTGTAGTTCTAGTGCATACACTCATCTGTTATTTTTATTCACAACGCGTAATACCTGTACTTACCATTTCAATGTGATTTTATAGTTTAGTCTGTTTTTGAACTAAATTATTGTGTTGGAGTTGTCGGGTTTTGCGATTATATGACATCAAAGACCTCTTTGAAAGACGTTCTCAATAACTAGGATTTTTTTTTTCCCAAAAAAAATCCCTCTTAATTAACTTACAATAGCCCAAATAAAAAAATATTAGCGTTGCCCTGGAACCATAAATAAATACAAACTAATTTTACTCAATTTACAAAAAAAGGAAATAGTCTGGTTTTGCGTTTGAACTCTTCAATTGTTCAATGTGTCTGTATGGTGTTCCCTAACAAGCAGCTGAACCGCAAAATGGGTCGTGTTTTTTTTTACTTCCAAGGACACACACTTCTGTGCCTCCCCGTGACTCTTCCAGTCTCTCTGTAACTTTGTTGCAAACTGCTATAGATGCTGATGCTCTGAGCTCGAGTATTGACTGAAAATGTAATAAAGTTGTAATTTTCAGAGAAAATTGTTAGAATCTTAAAAGGATCAGTCTTATTTTGGGTGGGGGAGGGTTGGGTATTATGAGAAAATAATATATAAATACAAAAAATTTAAGTTCAATATTAGAGTATTATTTTGCTAATATGGTCATATTTGTCAGAACTTTTGAAATCTATTTTTGTTAGTAATATTCTTTTCAGAAATAAATGTGCAATATTACAATAATTAAATTGTTATAATCATTAAGTTTTTTGTTTTTTTTTAACTTGGAATCTTAAAGAATAGTCTTCAAGGGGAAAAAATCATCTGTGTATGGGAATTTTGAAATGGAGTAATTGTTTTTTTTACTGCTCTTTAACTGTGATCAAATACTATTGTGTCATGTGTGTTTGCAGGAGTGTGATCAGGTACATATTGATGACGTATCATCTGATGACAACGGGCAGGACTTAAGGTGAGAATAAACTCCTATTGGTATCAATATTATTGCAGTCTATTGGCATATAATAATAATAATAATGTCAAAATTATGAAATGTGCACATTTTAACTAATTGAATATGTTGAAATTCACTAACCCCGCGACCCTAGTGAGGATAAGCGATATGGGAAATGGATGGATGGATGGAAATTCACTAACAGAGTCAATTTAATGTAAAAGCCGATTGTAAGCTGTTCTAGTTAAGACTAATTCAACATAATTTTTTTTGTTCCAGTGGAGCCAGTCTTTCCTTGAAATAAGACATGTCATTATTATTATCAACAGTACTTACAGTTTTGCAACTGATGGCTTCCATGCAGCTGCGACCAGCGCCAATCTGTGTCTCGCCACGGGCGTCCGCGGCGGCGTCGATTGGATGAGGAAGCTGGCCTTCCGCTACCGACGTGTCAAAGAGTTGTATAGCACTTACAAAAACAATGTGGGGGGTAAGACCAGCAGACAGATTTGTACTAAGGGGAGCAAGGGGATGCCTATGTTGAGCATTTATTATGGACGCAACATTAAACTTACCCTACAGCAGAGATTCACTCTACATAGACTCAAATATAAAAACATCTTTATGAACCTTTTTTTTGTTTACATTACCCGCGCACGTGATTCCTCGATGTCCTAATGCGTCCACGTCATGTCGCAGGTCTGCTGGGTCCCGCTAAGAGAGACGCCTGGCTGCAGCTGCGAGCCGAGGTGGAGGCGCTGACCGACTCCTGGCTCACTCACGCCCTCAAGTCGTTGTCCATCATCAGCTCCAGGTACCACCTCCTGCACGCTGCTCTGGAATTGTGAGCGTTACAGTACTGAAATGTGCTGTGGTCCCACAGGAGTAACTGCGTCAATGTGCTGGTGACCACGACGCAGCTCATACCGGCACTGGCTAAAATTCTCCTCTATAGTCTCGGCTCCGTGTTCCCCATCGAGAACATCTATAGTGCGACAAAAATAGGTAAGACGCCTGAACAGTATGCAACTCAACTGGAGGTTGGACAGCGATGGCAGCTGGAGACGAACTGTGGTCGCTATGGTAACAGCATCACAACCTAGTAGACAGAGGAAAATATTCAAGTTGTTTGCACTTTTAAACATTACTCTTAAACCGTCCAAACTCACTTAAAATGATAACACCAAGGTAGTAAATATAAGTAGCGCAACCAGTCTAAACTCGGGTGAGACATTTGCTGATTTAAGACATGTACAGACACATGCACAGTAACGCCTGTATCTTAACTGGATATTAGATGGGACATTGGTCGCTATGGTAACAACTTGAGGAAATAATGAAAAGCAACACTTGGTGATAAAACTGTACAGCCAGTCCCAAGTCCATTGAGATATAAGCCGATTTAGGTCACAATAACTCATTCACTGCCATTGACGGCTGTTGAAGTCAAATATCCATGTTAACATGGAGGACCATTAAAACCTACACCTTAACTGGACAATGGGTGGGAAAATGGTTGCTATCGTAACAACTTCACTTGGGCACACTATATAGATAAAAAGAAGTCGTGATTGGAAAAATAATGAGAAGGAAAACTTGGCACGAAAACTACGTATCCAGTCCAAACTCCATCAACAAATCAGGCGATGCTGATCACATGACCTCGACACGGGACAATGCTGTGTTCTGATTGGACACCAGTGCGTAAATAGGAGTCTCACTTTTTGAATTAAACTACCTAACTAAATAAAGGTTTTGACACTATTCTAATTTGAGGTTTGTCTGTATAATTAAGTGTAATTTGAGCAACTTTATTTCAAAAGTGTTTCTCAAACTGGTAGACCTTCGCATTAATCAGACCCAAAGAAGTAGCTCTCACTTTAAAACAAAATAGGTAACCCCTGCTCAACAGTATATGCACTTTAATCCAAATGTAGCATGTTGAAGTCATCAGCACCTTGTATATTGTGAGTAAAATTAGTTGTTGTTTTTTTTATAAATTGAATAATCACCCAAACAAGGAAAAGCTGTGAAAGCCATTCTACAGAGGCGGGAGTAAGTCACATACTGTATGTGCAAATCACAAGCTAGTCTCAAGTCATAACCTTCAAGTCTTAAGCAAGTCCCAAGTCACTGTGGGAGAAAAATCAAGCAACTCACCACTAAATTTTAAGTCGAGCAAGTCATTACTTGGTTTAAGGAAGTCGCAAGTCAAGTCAAACAATTTTGTTCCAGTCACAATATAGAGTGGTAATAAAATGTTTTTTCACAATTGTTTCCCTCATAAATCATAACACTAAAAAAAATATTCACACCTTATAAAAGTTAAATGAATAACAACTGAGATTATGATTGATTGAATTTATTGCGCTGAATTGTTTTAAAGTTGTATTTTAATTTAACTGGACTTTATTTCTGAACAAACTATGCTCTGTACTTTGTGATGACAGCCTTGGTTCTTGGGAGAACACAATTCAGCAAAAGCCAAGACTGTTTTCTGTTGGTCAAATATAATTGGATGTGTACCTAATGGGCTAATGGAGAAAGAAAGAGATTCATAATTAAGGGAATAATACATGACATAAAAATGTGGCCATCCAAAAAGGTTATGTGAACAAAATCTGCATTCCTTCTGGGTCCTCTACTTTAATTAAATCACTCAGTCGGGTTTGTTAATTTATTTAGAAGCACTGACTCTGTACAACTGACAATTGTCATTAGATTAAAGGTTATGTTTCATATGTTATGGTCTCAATTTTCAAAACAAAGTGCAGACAGCTTTATTTACAGCGTTTATATCAACGGTGAAACTTCAATAAACATGTTCAGTAGTATGAAAATTATATTCACACATAGCTACTTACAATTTGTACTGTACTTACTAATAGTGGAACGCACTTTTTTTCAACATTTTTATCACCGTGATCGTAATGCAAAGTGATCCCATAAAGCAGACCTATAACGCACCTGGCATCTTCTAGCGCCGACTTTTTTGTCATGCCCGCAAATGTCTCTGCAACTTGTTTAATATCCACAACGCTAGCAACGCCGCTTCATTTCTGCACTCTGCGGTTGGCAGTATATTTCAGGCGCTACTTTCTACTCTACAGTGCATGAGCGAGAGAGGGGGGAAAAATAAAATGAATTAATGAAATATGAACTGAAACGAAAGAGTCGGACAATTATTATAAACCGTCCCACCCCTAGTTATGTTACTTAGCTGTACTAAAACGTTCACAATCGCATAATTTTAATCGGCCCAAACCAGCTTATGAAACGTAATGTTTGACCAGCTAGCTAAACTGTTAAATTAGCTTACCTGTCTTTTTGAGTTTTTAGTGACGGATGAAGTTCGATGTCGTTGTTGTGTCTTTAATGCGCGAGTTGCAAGCCATGCAGGTTGCCATCCTCTTTTCAGATTTCATCGACAACATAATCCTTGAACTCAAATTTTATTATCTTTGGAGCTCCTTTCCATCGTTGTTCATGCAGGTGGCTACGTCATACTGGCAAGTGCGCAACAACGCAGACTGTGTTGCCAGGTTGGCCAGAATCCATCCATCCATCCATTTTCTGAGCCGCTTCTCCTCACTAGGGTCGCAGGCGTGCTAGAGCCTATCCCAGCTATCATCGGGCAGGAGGCGGGGTACACCCTGAACTGGTTGCCAGCCAATCGCAGGGCACATACAAACAAACAACCATTCGCACGCACAGCCACACCTACGGGCAATTTAGAGTCTCCAATTCATGCATGTTTTTGGGATGTGGGAGGAAACCGGAGTACCCGGAGAAAACCCACGCAGGCACGGGGAGAACATGCAAACTCCACACAGGCGGGGCCGGGGATTGAACCCGGGTCCTCAGAACTGTGAGGCTGACGCTCTAACCAGTCGGCCACCGTGCCGCCAGGTTGGCCAGAATGTCCCCCCAAAACATCGCTGTCTTTCAAAAGAAAAGGCAAACTGTCTCAATTAAAATACATATTTCTAAACAAGATGACTTGTCAAGTCATGTAGTCAAGTCAAAGTCAAGTCTCTTGGCGAGCTAGTCTCAAGTCAAGTCTTTCTCAAGTATTTGGCAACAAGTCGCAAGTCATAAAACTGCCACTCGAGTCGACTCGAGTCAAGTCATTTGACTCGAGTCGACTCGAGTCAAGTCATTTGACTCGAGTCCCCCCATCTCTGCCATTCTGTGTCTCCAGGCAAAGAAAGCTGTTTTGAGCGTATAGTGTCCCGCTTTGGCACTAACATTACATATGTTGTGATTGGCGATGGCAAGGATGAGGAGCATGCAGCCAGCCAGGTAAAATGACTTTTCTACTCCTTTTGTTTTCACCCAACCCCTTCTTCCTCCTTGTTTCTTCTGCAGGAAAAGAGAGTTGCTTTGAGCGCATAATGCAAAGGTTTGGCAGGAAAGTAGTGTATGTTGTAGTGGGGGACGGTGCGGAAGAGGAGCAGGCGGCCAAAAAGGTAAATGGACCTCGCCACCTGTGACCCCGCCCACTTGGCACAGTGTGAGCGCTCTGATTGGATGACGCCTGCCTGTCTTTGCTCTAGAGGTTTTTACTGGTGGTCCTTGCTGTGGATGGGTTCTTCCAAGTCTGTACAATTACTGTCAAAGATTGGTAAAACCTCCCAACTCCAACACAATCCCATCGGTGACGCCGGTTGACTTCCAAGTTGTTCTAATTTAAAATCAATTCACCCCATAGGGAACAATGTAAGCAGAATTAATTCATTCCGCACTGAAACAGTCACCTATGGAAAGCTGAGCATTTTTGCCATATCTTTCATATCCAGCTTAAGGTCCATCTATTATAACCCCGATTCCAATTAAGTTGGGACGTTGTGTTAAATATAAATACAAACAGAATACAATGATTTGAAAATCATGTTCAACCTATATTTAATTGAAAATACTACAAAGACAAGATATGTAATGTTCAAACTGATAAACTTGATTGTTTTTAGCAAATAATCATTAACTTAGAATTTTATGGCGGCAACATGTTCCAAAAAAGCTGGGACAGGGTCATGTTTACCACTGCGTTAGATCACCTTTTCTTTTAAAAACATTCAATAAACGTTTGGGAACTGAGGACACTAATTGTTGAAGCTTTGTAGGTGGAATTCTTTCCCATTCTTGCTTGATGTACAGCTTCAGCTGTTCAACAGTCCGGGGTCTCCGTTGTCGTATTTTACGCTTCATAATGCGCCACACGTTTTCAATGGGAGACAGGTCTGGACTGCAGGCAGACCAGTCTAGTACCCGCACTCTTTTACTACAAAGCCACGCTGTTGTAACACGTGCAGAATGTGGTTTGGCATTGTCTTGCTGTAATAAGCAGGGGCATCCATGAAAAAGACGTCGCTTGGATGGCAGCATATGTTTCTCCAAAACCTGTATGTACCTTTCAGCATTAACGGTACCTTCACAGATGTGTAAGTTACCCATGCCATTGGCACTAACACAGCCCCATACCATCACAGATGCTGGCTTTTGAACTTTGCGTCCATAACAGTCCGGATGGTTCTTTTCCTCTTTGGCCCGGAGGACACGACGTACACAATTTCAAAAAACAGTTTGAAATGCGGACTCATCTGACCACAGAACACTTTTCCACCTAGCATTGGTCCATCTTAGATTAGCTCCGGCCCAGAGAAGCCGGGGGCGTTTCTGGGTGTTGTTGATAAATGGCTTTTGCTTTGCATAGTAGAGTTTCAAGTTGCACTTACGGATGTAGCGCCGAACTGTATTTACTGACATTGGTTTTCTGAAGTGTTCCTGAGCCCATGTGGTGATATCCTTTACACATTGATGTCGGTTTTTGATGCAGTGCCGCCTAATGGATCAAAGGTCACGGGCGTTTAATGTTGGTTTTCGGCCTTGCCACTTACGGGCAATGATTTCTCCCGATTCTCTGAACCTTTTGATGATATTAATGGCCGTAGATGATGAAATCCCTAAATTCCTTGCAATTGTACGTTGAGGAACATTATCCTTAAAGGTGAACCTCGCCCCATCTTTGCTTGTCAATGACTGAGCAATTCAGGGAAGCTCCTTTTATACCCTATCATGGCATCCACCTGTTCCCAATTAGCCTGTTCACCTGTGGGATGTTCCAAACAGGTGTTTGATGAGCATTCCTCAACTTTCTCAGTCTTTTTTGCCACCTGTCCCAGCTTTTTTGGAACACGTTGCAGTCATAGAATTCTAAGTTAATGATTATTTGCTAAAAACAATAACATTTATCAGTTTGAACATTAAATATCTTGTCTTTGTAGTGTATTCGATTAAATATAGGTTGAACATGATTTGCAAATCATTGTATTGTTTTTATTTATGTTTAACACAACGTCCCAACTTCATTGGAATTGGGGTTGTAGTATGAGTTTGCCTTCACTAGTATGAAAACTCATTGCACATAAAATCTTTAAGCTCACAATGTTGAAGGTAACATTTCAACATTCGTAAAAGCCATGCAGGTACGAAGAGGTGTGAACCTTTGTATGCGAAAATAATGTAAAACTACTCAGTCTTGGAAGATGAATGACAGGATTCGTGGAGCGGGCCAGAGGTGTTTGCAGGGGGGGAACAGCACCATCTAGTTGTCAATAGATAATTGTTGGAATTAAGTGTAGCTTAGTAAGGAAGACAAATCACTTTCCCAGCATCTACTTTCTAAAATGTGCGTAATTCACATTATATTGCTCACATTGTACTGACCTTACTTGCTGTACTTACCTTCGCGTAGTTGAAGTTCTATGGTTTTAAAAACCCAAAGTAAAACAATCCTAATTTCGATTCTCAGTGAGCTGACGTCACCTATGATGATAATTTGAAGTCCAAATTAAACTTTTGCTGCATGTTCCGACTTGGGAGGTTCCAGTTTAAACAATGCTTGTGTTAGCCGTGAGGTTTGCAGGTTCTTCGCTACTTGCAGCATGTAGTGCAAGAAAATATGTACAGTTCATGCTTTCCAGTATACTTCAGGGAATTAATCCTGATTTAGTTGGTAGGTGTTGGGAGTAAGCATTTTAAGGAAAGTACTGGATTGCTTTTTTGGCCAAGGTTAAAAAGAATTTTGAGGAAAAGTCATCAATTTAGATTTTTGGCAGTTATCATTACAATCTGAATTTTGAAAAATATAATCAGAAGCACAAAAAAAACATTTTTCCATCTTAAATTTATATTTTTCCTATTCTAAACAAAATACACATTCCAAAATCCATTTTAATTTTTGTAATGGATTCAGAATTTCCCCCCTAACATAGTTTCCTTAACATGTCAGTATTATTGATGGCAAGATTCAAGCATATGCAGCAGAAAGATGTGGCCACTTGACAACAAAGCAATTCTTACCTCCTAATGCTGTTCTGCATGGATTTCGTTTGCAGTGTTTGTCTCATCGCTGGTATTTAGCTGCAAACTCATTCTTTCCCTCCCACTAACTGTCATCCAAAGCACAACATGCCCTTCTGGAGGATATCCAGCCACTCTGACCTGCTGGCGTTACATCAAGCACTGGAGTTCGAGTACCTGTAACTGTTCAAAATAAGGACTTGTCACAATGGACGTGCGCATACCTTTTTGTAAAACTATTTAAGAAGAAACTATACACTGCAATTTTATTTTTTTTCCTCAAACGCCTGGATTTACAAACTGAATGGTCTTAAAAGCAGCAATGGAGGACTGAGAGGTGTTCCGAGAATCCACACACACACAAAAAGGACTGTCCAGACTTAAAAGCCGGAGGTCTCTGTACAGACAGCACGTAGCCACGCCAGCTGGTTTTTTGCGTTTTCCTTTCTGGTCCGTCCGATGCAGACGCCTGTGTAAATTATTTGCAATAAAAGTGAAGGGCCGAAGTGTGGGTGATGTGTTGAAGTTTTTTTTTGGGTGGGGTGTTGTTTTGGTGCGGTGAATGGGGTTGTTGAGTATGCGCAACATGTGTTGTGCCTTAATGTGTTTTCATGTCTGTTCTTTTCAAAAGTGTAAATATTAAACGAGGATAAATATTTGGGTGTTGGCTTTGATTGTTCACTACGATCAGAATCAAAATGTTGACTTCCTAGGGCCGCATACAGAAAAATCGACAGTTGCAAAGAGCAACTTTGAAATCCAATCCATCAAGTTTATATTAAACAGCTCCCAAGGTGTGTTTAACAGTTTTTATTTGGAATGGGAACAATAGGAACGCTTCTTCAATGTCTTAGTCAAATAGTTTTTTGTTGGAAAAGTGGAATTGTGGGAATTTTTATAATGTGGAAAATAGTTCTCAGAATGTCTTGAATTTTCTGAAAATTTGGATCAGTTGAGAAATGTGCAATGAATGTCAAAAAGAGGGGCAAATAAACCAAATTGTGCATAGTAACATGCTCTTCAGCATTTACACAATGAGTATTAAAGGATACTTTTAAAAAACGAGACAAGATTTTCAGTTTCAAACTTTTATTGTCTTTTACTTCTTGGCTTTGAAGTATTCCTCAATGACATCCTTGGCTTGAGACTCCTTGCCATAGTCCTGTAGTGGGAATTCAAAACAATGTCAAAAAAAAAAAACTCAGTCCAAATTAAGAGGTGGGCTGTTACGACTGTGGTGCACTTTGCGGTAGCCGGCAGTGCAAGTCGCGGTGGGACCCTGACAATGCTAGACAAGAAGGCACCCAAGTTCAAATGGAGACTTCAGAGCTATGCAGGCACCGTTTGCCCACAGGTTGTTGCCATTTTCAGGGACCCCAGTCACCACATTTGAGGTGACGGGGCTCGTACCGTGGCGGTCCTTCTAGCCAGTTAAAACAACAGCTGCATGGCACGGCAGGGGCACAGCACCTGGACTTGACTGGCATAGGAAGCTTGACATAGGTCACAGTGGTGATTGTCGTGATACACAGGTACAGTTGTACTCCCCCCCCCCCCCCCCCCAAACACTGACATGAGTTAGTCAGTTAACACTGGTTTGGTTATCTAATTTCAATTAACTGGTACAAAAATAATTATTTGATACAAATAACAGTTCATCTACAGTGGGTACAGAAAGTTTTCAGACCCCCTTAAATTTTTCAGTTATATTGCAGGCATTTGTTAAAATAATTTATGTTCATTTTTTCCTCAATGTACACACAGCACCCCATATTGACAGAAAAAAAACGGAATTGTTGAAATTCTTGCTGATTTATTAAAAAAGAAAAACTGAATTATCACACAGCCAGAAGTATTCAGACCCTTTGCTGTGACACTTCATATATTTAACTCTGGTGCTGTTCATTTCTTCTGATCATCCTTAAAATGGTTCTACACCTTCATTGGAGTCCAGCTGTGTTTTATTATACTGATTGGACTTGATGAGGAAAGCCACACCCCTGTCTATATAAGTAAGACCTTACAGCTCACAGTGCATGTCAGCGCAAATGAGAATCATGGAGGTCAAAGGAACTGCCTGAAGAGCTCAGAGACAATTGTCATTCTGCTGCACTTAAGGTTCCTAAGAGCACAGTGGCCTCCATAATCCTGAAATGGAAAACTTTTGGGACGATCAGAACCCTTCCTCGAGCTGGCCATCCGGCCAAACTGAGCAATCGGGGGAGAAAAGCCTTGGTGAGAGAGGTAAAGAAGAACGCAAATATCACTGTGGCTGAGCTCCAGAGATGCAGTTGGGAGATGGGAGAAAGTTCTAGAAAGTCAACCGTCACTGCAGCTCTCCACCAGTTGGGGCTTTATAGCAGAGTGCCCGACGGAAGCCACTCCTCAGTGCAAGACATGAAAGCCCACATAGAGTTTGCTTAAAACAAATTTAAAAAAAAAAAACACCACCTGAAGGACTCCAAGATAGTGAGAAATAAGATTCCCTGGTTTGGTGCGACAAAGATAGAAATTGTTGGTCTTAATTGTAAGTGGCATGTGTGGAGAAAACCAGGCACTGCTCATCACCTGTCCAATACAGTCCCAATAGTGAAGCATGGTGGTGGCAGCATCATGCTGTGGGGGTGTTTTTCAGCTGCAGGGACAGGACTACTGGTTGCAATCGAAAGAAAGATGAATGCGGCCAAGTACAGGGATATCCTGACAGAAAACCTTCTCCAGACTGCTCAGGACCTCAGACTGGGCCGAAGGTTTAAGGTGGTCTGAAAACTTTCCGTACCCACTGTATGTCAGAGACCTATAGTGACAGTCGGAACAATGAGATGCTCTTCCACTAGAGGCGGAAGGTCCAATTTACCTACCTTTTTGGATAAGCATCCGCCCCTTGCCATTCATAAAACAAAATAGCTTAAGTGTTGAACTGATAGGACCCACATTTCACAACAAGTACATATGTAAGTAAAATGATATTTG
Source organism: Phyllopteryx taeniolatus (assembly GCF_024500385.1). NCBI lineage: Eukaryota > Metazoa > Chordata > Actinopteri > Syngnathiformes > Syngnathidae > Phyllopteryx > Phyllopteryx taeniolatus. The sequence goes on from NC_084519.1 coordinate 9,665,156, forward strand.
AGTATATATATACTTTTTATGAAATCTTTATAACAGTTAATTATGCTTAGTGGCTGAAGCACTACTGGATGAATAAGCCTCAATGACTTATTATATGCTGATTAATTTTTTATTTTTATTTTTTTAAGTAGATGGGCCGCAACTTTTGGCTACAAACACATTCTGCCACAAATACTTCAGTTTTACGGGATAGCAACAAGAAACATACTTTTTTTTTGCCAACCTTCCTATTATGTCTCTTTGGTACACCAAAGATCTTTATGGGTTAATGTGATTCAATTCATACCTTTGTCAAAAAGATCCATTAAAAAAATAATAATAAACAAATAACTAGGAATAGCCCCACCCATTTTTTATCTTAATAAAATTAAATAAAAAAAATATTTTTAAGTTTAAAAAAAAAAAAAAGAGGATTATTCATAGTAACGAGAAGTTGTGGGTGTAGTGTGGCTCATTACCTTGACGACAACGCAGCTGCAGCCCACCACTTTACGGGGTTTGCCCTCTCGGTCAATCTTGCACAGACCAACCCACTCGCCAAGCTTCTTGTTGTCATCAACCTGCGAGACAGAACCCGCACGTTGTAACTTGTGTGCCCAACGAGTGGAATAGAACAGAAGGGCAGCAATTTGGCTGCATCTCAGACACAAATTGGGTAACAGTGGCAAATGTCATCACGGCTTTCAGTAGAGGGAGCCAGATTATCATCAGCGATGCAACCAAGGGCCTTAAAAACAAAATCTCCAGAATTTCCATTTTAGTTGCTAATTTTTTTTGTGAGAAGTTACTAGTCATATTTTTGAAAAATAGTCACCTTAGCGACCTGCCTACCTGCGACTAAATCACCAATTTGGCTAAACTGACTATAATTAAGTAAACTAGCTCCCTTATTCGCAGCCATGTTGGCATAAACAGTAAATGTCAGTGGGGAAATGCTATGAACTATGGGAGCTGCTCAGAAGAAGAAGAGGAGAGAGAGAGAGAGAGAAAAAAAAAAAAAAAAAAAAACCCTAAACATATACATATGAATAACACTGAAATCCATTTGTCACCCAGCCCTACCAAATACATCTTCAAACTTTATTGGACAATTTCTCCATCAAGATCTACATCAACTTTCAACATAGCAGCAAGCAAGAAGACACCTCACCTTAATCAGGTTGATCTGATGCTCGGCGCAAAGGGCCTCCACTAGCTTGACGTACATGGGCTCGTCGCAGTTGGCGGCGAGGACGCACAGGTGGGCCTGGCGCCTAAATGAAATTCAAGAGTTGTAAGCATTGCATCCATGAAATTAAAATGCTAAACACCCAAATATATATTTTTTTAAAGCCAACATCTCAGACAGAATTGGGTAACAATGGCTTTTCTCCTCAGGGTGGTCAGTAGAGGGAGCCAAGATATCATCACTGATACTTGCAGAGAGTTAAAATAGTGGCACCTTGACCTACGAGTTGAATTTGTTCGCGACCACGCTCGTAACGCAAATCCGTCATATCTTGAATCAACTCTCCCCATCGAAACAAATGAAAATGCCATTTATCCATTCTTGGATGCGCTAAAAACATTTTTGTAACATGCTTTTTTTTAAAATAAAACTGCACTCTATAGTGCTGTAGTGTATAAAAACATAGTAATAATTAAATACAATTTAAAGTTCTTGAGTTTTTGCAGCATTTTTTACTTCATACTATTGCACTGCTCCTAGTTTGCACATCAGGGCTAACAGTGACAGTGTAATAAATGCATAATACCATTGCATCTAAGTTGCAGTAATATTAGTCGTTTTTCTCTGAGCATAATGAATATATGCCTCTCGGCATTGCACACAGTATATGTTTACTTTTCCCCCCCCAGTGATTTAAAGGTTTATAACTACTGCAAAATTGAAGCTAGTTTGGTTAGCCTGTTTTGGCTTTTCGTATTGTGTTGAAATTAAGCTAACAGGCTTTTGTAAGACTGGTTTTGTTAGCTACACAACTAATTTGTTAAACGTTTAGTTTTACAGTCGATGTTAATGGGGAATGGCAAAAAAACAGATTGAAGCGTACACTTGGTGCACTTTTTGTAAGAAATGTTTGCTACCTGCCAAACAACACACTCAGGGAGGACAATCGACACCCGCTTCATCTCACCACTCATTTTCATAGGACCCAAGATTAGAAAAAAAAAAAGCTCAAGCACAAGTCAAATTTTTGCTCGCAATGGAAAAAAAAAAAAAAAAAAAAAAAAAACAACACAATGACCGCTGGTGGCTCAAAAAAACTCCTGAGTTGGGGACACTCGTAAGTCAAGGTACCAGTATACATTTGTAAACGCGTTACGACATACTTGTCCAGGGCTTTGGCAGCCTCGCGGATACCGCGGGCAAGGCCATCATTGATGAGTGCGGTCTTCAGCACTTCAGGGAGCGCGGTGTTGACATCCATCACACCTCCGGCGGCAACGCTGTCACAGAAGAGGGGGACAACATCAACAAAAATAAAATATAAAACAATCAATAAGTTGGTGGTGAGCTTCCAGCTTGTCAGAAGAGGTTTATCACCCATTGGAGAGTGAAGGGGTATCCGACAAAAGATTAAAAGTCATCATTCAAGCATGTAGGAGCTCAGTTGAAGAGAAATGGTTAATCTTTGACATTTTCCAGAAAATTAGCATTCCCCCACTATATAGCAGTTCATAGTTCACACCCCCACTTAATGTTCAAGCAATAATTTTATAAAAAGGGGTTTTTACAGTATATAGGCAAGTCTGAATTCAGAGTTGCACACCTTCAGTGTAGTACTGAGGTATCCTGAAAGACATGCAGCATAACTATTTGCAAGATTCCCAACAAAACTCCAGCAAGTGTCTTTCCCACAGAACAGAGACAAGATGCCTGCGAGTATTAATCTGGGGTCTGTTTACAGACACTTCCAAAAGTATTGGAACTGCAAGGTCAATTCCTTTGTTTTTGTTGTATACTGAAGACATTTGGGTTTCAGATCAAAAGAATATGAGACAAAAGCTCAGAATTCCAGTTTTTATTTCATGCTATTTACATCTTGATGTGTTAAACAACTCAGGAAAGAGAACCTTTTGTTTGAAGCCACCCATTTTTCAAGTGAGCAAAAGTATTGGAACATGACTGATGGATGTTTCTCGTTGCTCAGGTGCTGCCTTTTACAGATGGATTGTTTAAACAGGTAGTGCTTGTTTTTGGCTTTCATCTGTGAAAACTGCATTTGCTGTTAAGCAAACATGAAGACCAGAGAGCTGTCTATTGGAGAAAAGCAAACTATTTTGAAGCTGAGAGAAGAGGAGGATCATTCAGAGCTACTGCACAAACATTGGGCATAGCCAATACAACAATTTAGAATGCCCTAAAAAAGAAAGAACCTAGTGGTGTACTAAGGAACAGAGATTGAACGGGTAGGCCAATGGTATCAACAGCAGTCGATGACAGAAACATTGAGCGGTGTGAAGACACACCCAAAGACACCAGTCAGTGACATCGCTCCAAACCTCCACAGGCCAGGGGTGACGGCATCACAATCCAATGTTCGAAGAAGACTTCAAGAGAAGAAATATATAGGCCATACCACAAGATGCAAACCACTCATCAGCAAAAAGAATCAGAAGGCCAGATTGGATTTTGCAAATAACTACAGATGAGCCACACACGTTTTGGAACAAAGTTTTATGGACTGATGAGCAAGATTAACATCTACAAATGTGATGGAATGGCCAAAGTATGGAGAAAGAAATGATCTGCTTATGATCCAAAACACACAAGCTCATCTTTGAAGCGTGGTGGGAAACTGATCTTAAAGAGTGATAACAGGTACTTAGGAATATTTTTTAAAAAGTGTGATTAAAGCGTTGTTTGTCTATATCACAGATTTTCTAATGCAGGTTGGGACTTCAATGTATCCTCGGCGTTCAACGGGGGTTGACAGTTTCTGCAATAAAAATGAGTATCCATCACACTGCGAAAAACGTAATAAAATGGTTAGTAGGAAAGTGGGAATTAGTATTTTTCCATCCCTTTACACTCCCCACCTATAACTAGTAGCGCTATATACGTACATATTGCCATATATTAAGATTTGTTGTCGCTGCATGTTAGCGACGCGGGTAACACACACGACAAACAACTTCGTTAAAAATACGCAAAGAAGCCTCTCAGTTTAAATGAAGCAATACCAGTGGAAGGAGGTAAAACACAACTATATATTTAGTACAGCGCATATACACGTTACAGTCATAATGGCTCAGTTAGTCGATTCCACATGAGAGCGACAATATGCTTACCCTTCCTCGGCCATTGTTGATTAGGGATGGACGGCGGACCTAAACTTCTGTAATAAAGCACAAACAACATATAATAGTTCATTTCCATCGCCGATTAATGGCTTTCAGCATGTAACAAAGCAGGATGGTAGCGAATTTGAGCGGATTATGTCTGGCAGGTGAGCAAACGCACCCCTTCCTCCTCTCGGTTAGCGGGTAAAGAGGACGTCATAAATCGGCGACACAGTTTTAATGCAGCAAGGAAGGCCCTTCAATTGACAGCGTCCGAATACTGCCTGTTTAATTTTCATATTCTATTCATGAATATGAAACCAAATCGCGACTTTTCATTATTTGACATAACAAGAAAATGTCTACGTTATTAATTCTGAATACAAATATACTCTAATCTCTACGTAATATTACCCGTAGGGCTCTATGCTGGCTATTTGCGTTCACCTCGCTTTCTTTAAAAAAAAAAAAAAGAGAAAAAAAATAATTTGCTGTTTTGATGCAAATATAGTGAAACTTGCCAATAGTGTGGATTTTTGTCGGAATTTCCGACTTCAGCTCTTCAAACATATCAATAATATACTGTTTAAGTCAAATTCCATCATTTAACTTTATTTGTGATCGACAGTCGGATCGGTGCAGCGTCTGCAGTGATGCGGACTTTGTATCGATCCGTTGTGGTAAAGAAGGAGCTAAGCCGAAAGGTGAAGCTCTCGATTTACCGGTCTATCTACGTTCCTACCCTCACCTATGGTCACGAGCTGTGGGTCGTGACCGAAAGAACGAGATCCCGGATACAAGCGGCCGAAATGAGTTTCCTCCGCAGGGTGTCCGGGCTCTCCCTTAGAGGTTATCCGGGAGGATCTCAGAGTATAGCCGCTGCTCCTCCGCATCGAGAGGAGCCAGATGAGGTGGCTGGGGCATCTGATTCGGATGAGGTGAGGTGTTCCGGGCAAGTCCCACCGGGAGGAGACCCCGGTGACGACCCAGGACACGCTGGAGAGACTACGTCTCTCGGCTGGCCTGGGAACGCCTCGGGATCCCCCCGGAAGAGATGGATGAAGTGGCTGGGGAAAGAGAAGTCTGGGCGTCCCTGCTAAAGCTACTGCCCCCGCGACCCGACCTCGGATAAGCGGTAGAAGATGGATGGATGGATGGATGGAACTTTATTTTTGGAAACCTGTAACAAAGCTTGCTGATACTCTATTATTATATTATTATTAGTAACATTTTTATAAACCAGTTGCTTTCTTTACATTCTCTTTTATTTTTTATACAAAATAATGCTACTTTTCTTTGTTTAAAATGCATAACAAAAAAATGTTTTTTTTTGTTCAGAGGACAGAATGGATTAAAAGCATTTCAATTAATAACAATGGGGGGGACATTGATTTGATATAAAAGTAAACTGAGATGCGAACTTTGTCACAGAACGAGTTAAACTCGTTAGCCAAGGTACCACTGTAATAAATTTGTGGGATGCAGGCTAGCACACTGCATGAGACAGATCAGCTCCTAAAATGAGCCAATTTCATGGCAAAAGAAAAAGAAAATTCTGTAAAAAAATGTTTGGAATTCTTGATCCTTGCGGTATTTTGACAAAAGCATGACACAGACAATATGACACAGACCTAGGATTAGATACCTGTGAAACAAAATTTGGAGGAAGCAGACAGTCCTAAAGGAGCTAAAGTCCTTCTTAATTGTTGTTTATTGATTTGTGTTTTTTTTAAAAAGTATCTGACAAAAACGAAATATCAGTACATAATTCAACACATATTTTTGGGCAAAAGAAAGTGGTGGAGGATTCCTGTGGCTCGGTCACATCTCGTCTCAGAGTTTGAGAAAAGCCTCCAGTTGTTCCATCTCAATTGCATTATTGAACGCCTCCATGTCCTAAATTGGAAAATGACAACATGCACATTACATGTATTCATTCACAAAATGCTGAGAACGCTGAGTCACAGTGCTTCTTATTTACACGCATGCATAATAATAATATTTAAGAGTATCTCCTTTAGATAGTGCGGGTGTTTATTATAAGGTGTTTATTGGAGCGGAGGCATTTATTTGTACCGTCATATTTTATATTTAGTAAGATTACTTAATTTCAGCGAGTATGGGGTGGTCATTGGCCGAAAGATATTCATTAGACAGGAGGTGTTTAAGCAAGGTATATTTGAACACAAACGGTGGAGGAACACATATCGATAGAAAATACCAGTTCCACAAACCTCACAGGCATATATTCTTTATCATCCACAAAAAAATGACTAATATTGCCGCATCTTACTGAGTCACTTAGATTAGTAGAAGAATACATCAGATGGTTGTCAAAGGTAAGGTGTTTATTGGAGAGGAGGATTTTTTTTCATAATTTTAAAAAATGGAATGTAAATGGGCATATGGATATGGGAGCAGCTCTTCTTTTCCCATCAACATTTCTACCACAAAGTCAATACAACGATTGAACAGACCAGAGATAATTTTAGGGCGTGTTGTGGTCTACCGTTTTTTTTGCTGTCATGTACTGCCCTGCAGTACCATTTTGGAGCCTGGATGGCGCTTTGCGCCCTCTCGTCCTCTTTCTCCCCTCCCCTCTCTGTTTCAGCTTCTCCTCAAGCCACGCACCTGTCTCCAATCAACCCTCATCACCACCTACATTTAAGCCTGCCTGTTCCCGGAAATCCTCGCCAAAGTATTGCAGCCTCTCCTAGCGGTACCACGGCCCATCGTACTCATGTAAGCTACTCAACTCCTCGTTCCCTTGTTAACTCTTGTGTCTCCTCGTTCCCAGTGTTCCTGACCCACGTCGTTCCTGCCAGCCCCCTGTTCTGTCCACTGCCTGCCACCTGTCCATGCCGCCGACTGTCAACACATCCAGGACCACTTCCATAACTTTTGCTCCATAAACTGTTCAATATTCTACATCAGCGTCTGCCTGCTCTTGGGTTCAGCTACTTCCCACACCTGACAGTTGCAGTGTTGTAATAGTTCAAATATTGATTTTAGTTCCCACACACCCGTGACTAGCAGAGAGGAATTGCAGAGTTGGGGGGAAAACAAAAAAATAACCTTACCCCGCAGTATGTGTCCCCGTTGCATATTTGTGGGGGCAAAGCGGTCGGGTTCCCTGCTATCTTCCTCATTAAATCTTTATCTGCAGGATTCTGGGCAATGTCCACCCTCTCAAAGGGGATCTTCTTGGACTCGAGGACCATGAAGATTCTTAGCTGGTCATTCCTTAACTGGAGTAAAACAAAATAATTAAATCAAATAAAAAATTGGACACAGTTGGCAAAAGTCATGAGTAAAAGGGAAGAATACTCTACCGAATTGGAGCCGCTTACACTGGAGTAAAACACCTTGACTGGCATGGCTGCAAGTTTAACAACAACAACAACAAAAAACTCTTGATTTAAAGAAGAGACGTCCAGTAGCAGAATGTGTGTGTATGTGTGTGCGTGTGAGAAAGCAGACTAGGTAAGCAGGTTTGGACATGACAAACCTGTGTGTATGGGCACACCCACTTTCCAGTTGTGACTTGTTGGCACACACAAACAGACAAAAATGAAGAAGCGCTTCACTATAAGAAATAAAGTTTTATTGTTGTGGGCATTTACAAACATAGCTAATCATAATAAAAAAATAAACAATTCCAGCACTAAAAATGAGGGGAAAATATTCATGGGTGGGGGCTGGGGGCCGGGGGGCTTTTACTACTTCAAGCCAATGAAGTCATAGTTGAAAAAATAACACAAGAGTTACTGTATTATAAGCAGCCCACGTCCTCAAATTGAGGAAAGGGGATTTACTGTATTTACGACTGAGAGCATGAGATGCTGATTAGAGGGAAGGCATTTATTAAGGAGTAATTTATTTGTTCAAATGCCCTTTATATTAGTATTAATTTACTGTAATTTCTCATGTATAATGCGCATATTTCCCCCCCAAAGATTGTCAAAACTCAATAGTGCGCATTGTTCATAGGTATAAGGGGAAATGGAAAAAACTTTACCATTTTATAAATGCATGCCGCCATCTAGAGGTTATGAAAAAGCTGTATACTTTCATTCCAAAATGCCACCACCCCCTCGAGGTTATGAGAAAGGTGTACATTTTCATTCTAATATGCCACCGGCACCTTGTGGTTATGAAAAAGATGTAGCCTACACTTTCATTCCAATATGAGAAGGGTACGAATGACTGCATGTATGTACAGTTGTGCTCATAAGTTTACATACTCTGGCAGAATTTGTGATTTTTTTAATTAATTTTTTAATATGACTGATGACTGAACAACAACCATCATTAATTTCTTTATGGTTATGTTTTGTTTAATGATAATGCTTTTCTGAAATGCTTGACCGTTTAATTTGAATCCCATTAAAATAAAATTAAATGTGTTTCGCCTCGCCCTTCATCCATCCATCCATCCATTTTCTGAGCCGCTTCTCCTCACTAGGGTCGCGGGCGTGCTGGAGCCTATCCCAGCAGCGTGCTGGAGCCTATCCGATGACAGCCTATCCCAGCTGTCATCGGACAGGAGGCGGGGTACACCCTGAACTGGTTGCCAGCCAATCGCAGGTCACATACTAACAAACAACCATTCGCACTCACAGCCACACCTACGGGCAAATTAGAGTCTCCAATTAATGCATGTTTTTGGGATGTGGGAGGAAACCGGAGTGCCCGGAGAAAACCCACGCAGGCACGGGGAGAACATGCAAACTCCACACAGGCGGGGCCGGGGATTGAACCCGGGTCCTCAGAACTGTGAGGCTGACGCCCTAACCGTGCCGCCCTCGCCCTTCATGTTTTCTTTAAAGAATTGTACACATCTTACAAATTCTGCTATGTGTGTTTCCTTATTTACTAAATAAAAGTAGGGCTGTGAAATAAGAGCAAGTAAATAAAAATAAAGTATTACTTGATCAAATAAAGTGCTTAACTTCAGAATAATTATTTGAAAAAAAACTAACAAAATACAGATAATACTTCATGTTCTGATCATATGGGAAGAAGCAAAATCATGCATTGTAAAAACGCATTACACATAGGTAGAAGGGTTTTCCAGAATTATGACGTCAACTTTGGGGGTGCGTATTATACATGGGTGCACATTTTACACGACAAATTACGGTACTTTAGACTATGTCATGTTTAATAAAGGCATTTATAGAGGGCTTTAATTTTTACAAATACATTTTAGTGAGCCATTTATTAAAGTTTGTGAGTTTATTAGAAAGGAGGTGTTTTTAAGAGGCAAGATGTTTCATATTTTCCATAAAATGCATTTACAGTAATATTTAATATTACTTTAGAGAGTATGCATGTTTGAAAAATGTAACATGAGAGAGGCGGCCTTGTATTTGTACAAATTAATTTGATAGTTTTCATAAAAATTACATCGGAGCATGAACCATTTATTGTAATTATTAGAGAGAAGCAATTCATCAAAGGCAACATGTTTAATATTATGTAACACATTTATTTGTGCAAAGGCATTTAATCTTACCTGACTTCAGAGAGATTGAGGGTGTTTACTTTAGGTGATGTGTTTAGTAGAGAGGAGGCTTTTATTTGCACTCATGCATTTTATGATAATTGGCATATCTGAGGTAAATATGGTGTTAAATTTGATTTTAAAAAGCTCTTTCCAATACGTACTTTATGTTTAATAGTACGGATTCAATTGCAAAATTGTGTCCGAATAAACTTGTCACACTTCATGAAATCCGCCTAGCAACAAGTGACCTCTGTGACGTGACCAGAAATCTGATCAATCCTGCTGCAGCGCTTGGTTACTAAAAAGCAATTAAGGCATAATGTATTATTTATAAAATAAGAATAAAATAAAATATTAAAATTTTACCAATCCAGCAATATTAAGACAGTGTACAAAGCTGAGGAACGATATCGTTGTTAATATATTTTGTAGTGTAAAGTGTGGCATGTTTAAAGACACAACATCAGGAGTAAACGAGTGGTTCCAGCTCATAACACACTCGGCCGGCCAGGTCCTCAGGGACCGTCTCCACGAAGTTCTCAGAGTCCACCTCAGCAGTCTTGTCCGTCGGAAGGCTTTGAGCACCTCCCTCGTTGGTGGGTGTGCTGCTATCCCTGAGAGAGGTAAAACGATGACAATTTGGTCACCCATTTGAGATTTAGGCATGAAAGCATCTTCTTTTCCCTACCTGTCCTCAAGCCCTCCGTTGCCCGTGTCTTCTGAGTAAGCTTTCGTGGCTCCTCCAAATCGGTTGCTGAACTGAATCAAGGTACCTGCAAGGGAAAGCAAAACATCAAGTCAGAAAAATAAAAAACAACTAGCTCTAAGTCGGCGGCACGGTGGCCGACTGGTTAGAGCGTCAGCCTCACACTTCTGAGGACCCGGGTTCAATCTGGGATAGGCTCCAACACGCCCGCAAACCTAGTGAGGATAAGCGGTAAAGGAAATGGATGGACTCCGGTATCCTCCTACATCCCAAAAACATGCGGGGTAGGTTGATTGGAGACTCTAATTTGCCCGTAGGTGTGAATGTGAGTGCGAATGACTCTTTGTTAATATGTGCCCTGCGATTGGCTGGCGACCAGTTCAGGGTGTACCCTGCCTTTCACCCGAAGATAGCTGGGATAGGCTCCAGCACGCCCGTGACCCTAGTGAGAATAAGCAGTACAGAAAATGGATGGATGGATGTTTTATCATATTTTTGTACAATACAGTGCTATTTGTCTAAATTGTGGTGGCTTTTGGGGGGCTGTAATGGATAAATGGCATTTCAACAAATTTCATTTGGGAAAATTTATTTATTGTATAGTGCTTTCTATTTATTTATTTTATTTATTTATTGTCAATTTTCAGCTAACTTCTGGAGAGAGGAGACATACTTACCAGCATGCTGCCTTTGTCTTCTCCAGACCAGATAACCCACAATGACAATTAGCAGCAGGAGCACCAACCCACTCACCAGTCCTGAGACCACTGACGAAGAAGATGCAGCTGTGGGCGATCAGATAGAACATATGTTTGAGCCCAGGAAAAACGTATGGGAAACCTTCAGAGCTCTTTGGGTCTTACAGACAACGTTGATATAAAGAGACATAGAGGGTGTGGACCAAAAAGCCTTGGAGGAGATGTTAACGGCGTAGTGACAGATGTAAGCTCCTTGGTCTTTGTCCTCTATGTCGGGGAATTCGAACAAGGCCACGTAAAAAACGGTGTGTCCGAACGCTGCCTTGGAAGTGGTGGCGTTGGTGTTGGTGTTCTTCAGATAGAACATGCCGTGAGGGTACAGGGAATGGACGGAGCATGTGACGGAGAAGCTGCTGCCTCGTGTGACTGACACCTCCCGAGGGGTGTAGATCACCATCACTTGGAAGGTGGTCATGGATATGAGCGGCTTCTCCAGCGAGACTGGAAACAAAGATGGAGAAATGTCGCAGTGGAAGTAGCAAGCATACAGAAGACGTTCAAGTAGAAGCAAGCACCTTTGATGATTAGTTCCATGGGATCTCCTTGAGGATAGTAGATTATGTTACCGTCCACTTTCTTCTGGTACTCGCAGAAGTACGAGCCCTGGTGGCTGAAGTTTACTCTTGGCAAGCTGAAGGTGGCCCCCTCACTTTCGCTATACTTGTGGAGCTTCAATGACCCCTGTAACCTTTTCAGCAAGAAGGTGCCGCCTATGTGCTCAGTCAGGATGGTGCAGGTGAACTCCACATTGTCACCCCAGTTGACCACCGCGGATGGACTCACTGTGATCTGAGGCTTCTCCAGAGCGCCTGAGAAAATAGGGGTGGCACGATAATGAATGTTTTTTTGTAGATTAATTGTGTCTTGCATCAACACAGGTAAAAGGGCATACGGTTTATGATGGAATTCCATTCCTACTCTGGCAACGTAGCCCGTATTTGTAAGCAAGAACATGTCAGTTTCTCACTCTGGTCTAGCTTTCATATTAGAATGCAAAGTAATTTTGACATTCATGTACAGTGGTCCTAGTATCAAGATTTGTGTAATATTACCCATTTTCTAACATAAAACCAGGAAACGTCGACTTTCATTTCGTGTTAAAATCTGTAGGTTATATTATAAAGGTCTGTGGACCAAGTAGAGAGCCTTGTGAAACACCACAAACAACTGAGTTGAAAGGGAGGACATTTGAGGGGGTCTTCGGTTTACGACTGCGTTTCATTCCTATGCCAGGGCCGTAACCTGTATTTGTAAGTAAGTCAGAACATGCTGCAGTTTATCACTATCATCCGGCATTCCTATTAGAACATGCCTATGAATATTCTCATTCATCCAGGTCATTTCCTTCTCAAGGCATTGACTCGATTGCAACTGGACTGTTCTGTTTGTCTTGGAAGATGTTTAGGCTTCTCATCCAAGCAGGCTTCATCAGTTCATCCAACAAGGCTTAGGTCGGACGGACTAGACTCCCCCCCCACCCACCCCTGCCAAAAAATAAATAAATAGCCTATCCTATGAGAACACGAAGTAATTTTGACATTTATCTCCAGCGGACCTAGTATTGAGATTTGTGGTACACCACAAATTCTCGACTGTAACACCAGGAAATGTAAAGTGAGTAGCAAGCCTTGTAAAACGCCACCAGTTTTCTACTGGAACAGCAAATAATTATGACATTTCTGTAGATTAAAATGTACCTGTGCGGACCTAGTGAGACTTGTGGAACACTACCGTATCTATCTACAGGGGGTCCTGGGTTTATGGGAATTTTGTTTCGAAGGTTCGACCAGTGAGTTACCACGGTAAAATAAAGGGGAACAAAATATTATTTCCTATGGTCTTTCAATTGTCTTTCTATGAGGCTTCTTACCCAAACAGATGACTCCAGTGTCCTCAGAGTGTCCACAGTTATTTTCCCCGAAACCCTGATGAGTGCAGTGTGTGATGGCCAACTCCTGACCTTCGCAGACCACGTTGTCCAGCCATATTGGGCCAGTACCCCACCCGAAGTGCGCGTTGGAGGGGGCCGACACGGCATGGCCACAGCCTAGCTGTCGGCACACCACATCGGCAGCGGTCAGCACCCACTCATCGTCGCACACAGTCCCCCACAAGCCGCCGTGGAACACCTCCAACCGACCGGAACATCCACTCCAGCCGTCAACCAGCTGTATCTTTTCTGCGAGTGGAAACACAAATGGACAAATAACAGAGCGGATCAACATCCAACTTGGTTTAACACAAAAAAAGTGGTTGCGTAGCGGAAGGTTGCTCTCAACTAAAATTTCCAAGCAAAAAAATTGACCAAGCGACGGCTCGTTACTCGAAAAACTTGAGGTACTCCTCAGTCAAGGTGTGACTATGTATGATTGTATGAATTGCTTCACCTGCACAAGAAACACCCACGTCATGATCATGCTCGCACGTTGACCTGGTGAAACCCTTGAACGAGCACTGGTGAAGAGTGGTGGCATTGGCGAAACAGGCATCACTGGCCTCCACCACGGGCCCACTGCTTTGGCCGTAATGGGCGCCGCCATGGACGCTCACCACGCGACCGCACTGCAAATGATCGCACACCAAGTCGGACTTAGCAAGGTCCCAGTGGTCGTCGCACACCGAGTGCCACGCGTTGTCGTGCTGGACCTCCACTCTGCCCGTGCACTCAACGTCACTGTTCACCAAGCGCACTTCCAAGCTGTCTGCGGGAGGCAAGTAACAGGACTGAATGAATGGAGGTTTTTGGCACTACCACAGCAATCTTTAGACACAAAGCACATACAGTAATGTTAATAATTACGGTAACATCTATTCTAACTTCAGTTAGCCCGTCTAGGGTATTTCGCATTATACTGCATATCAGTATTAAACTAGCAGCCTTTTGACAGTAAAATTAAATGGTTTGGTCTAACATTTTGGTGTTTAAAAAAACAATGTTTAGTTCTCTTCTGTTTAATGGGCCTGTTTTACAGTAAATTTCAACTGGGAGTGACAAACATTTTGAAGCACGCTATGCCTCTTATTTGGAGAACAGTGAGAGCGAGAGAGTAATAACAAAAGGAATACTTTGAAATGGGATTTTCAAAGTGTTAATAGGTTTAAATGTGTTTAAGGTATATGGGAAGGGTAAAACGAGGGGTGCAACAATTAATTCATTAATCAGCAACTCATCGATTATCAAATTAATTGACAACTATTTTGATCGTTTAATCATTTAGAGACCTTGATTAACTTAAAATTGTCAAAATCCTGGGAATTTCAGTTTCTTACCGCTAAATATTCTCGGATTCCATTAGTCTCGATGAAAACAGACTGATTGTCTTTGTGTTTAATCAAAATAAGACATTTGCAAAATCTGCTTTTACTTTGGAAAAGAATGATAAACGTTCTTGCCTATTTTCTGACATTTTATGGACCAAACCAGGAACTGCATCACCATCAGTTTGTTTTTGCATTTTCCGCACTGTCAATTTGAAATAATGTCCTGTTTTGTTTTTTTTTTGTTTTTTTTTAATAAAGGGATCTGATTCATCAATTAATTGAAAATATAATCAGCAGATTGATTATTAAAATTGTTCATTAAACTTTAAAATAACTGTTTCTTTATATGATCTCTCTATATTGTGGGTTTTCACCAGACCCAAGTGGATCTGGAACATATCCCCTCTATAAATGGGAGTATTACTATATGGAATTTCCCCACCAAATTTCACGGTAACTGAAACTGACTTTGATTGGCGCTTCTAAGGCAGATGTCAGATATTCTGATTTTCTTTTGTCTTTTAAATCCAACATCAGCATCCACGCAAATCGTTTTCATGATGTAGCCTGTCACCTGAGCAGATGACACCGGCGAGTGACGTGGTGTTGCACGATCTCTCCTGGAAGGAACTTTGCGCGCACTGCGCCAACGTGGACTCCATCCCGCTGCATTCGATCTGCTCGATCCAGACGTGTCCCGAGCCGGGGCCGTACTCCGTCCCTGAAGTGATCTTATGGACAGTGCCGCAATTCAGCTGCTTGCACACCACCGCCGCATCATTGCTGTCCCACATTTCACTGCAGACGTCCCCCCAGCGGCCATTGTTGTAGAACTCCACCCTCCCTGTACAATGGTTGTGGCCACCGGTCAACCTCACGTTGCCTGTGGAAGTAGCACCGACATGTTCAGTATAGTGCTGTGAAAATGCATTTGCCCTATTGCTGATTTCTGATTTTCTTGCACATTCATTAAATAAGGTGGATCATCAAGCCGATTTTAATGTCTCACAAAGACAACCCAAGTGGAGGTTGACAGTTACTTTTTCACATAGAGGCCTTGCTAAATAAAATTTTCATTTAGAAACTTCATTATGTGTTTACTTGGTTTTCTTCGTGGGATTTTATATTTGTTTGAGCTGATCTGATTGAAAATCAGAAATCAGTAAGGGGGCAAGTACAATAATCAGAAAAAAAAACTCTACCTTAATAGAATAATTCAAGACTATTTCTGTAAATATTACAATTTGTGTAAAATTGTGATTTGTCACACTGTCAATGTATTATGAATTCTTTCTCAATTTAGTTTTTAAATTTAATTTAGTTTTAAAATTTGTCTTGTCACAATGCAAAAATTCAGATTTTCTTTTAATAAAATACAACTATTGAAAATTATAATAATAATATCCATCCATTGTCTGTACCGCTTTATCCTCACAAGGGTCGCGGACGTGCTGGAGCCTATCGCAGCTATCTTCGGGCAGGAGGCGGGGTACACCCTGAACCGGTCGCCAACCAATCGCAGGGCACATAAACAAACAACCATTTGCGCACACATTCACACCTACAGTCAATTTAGAGTCTTCTGTCAACCTACCACGCATGTTTTTGGGATGTGGGAGGAAACCGGAGCAGATTTTTTTTATCCACTTAATATAATCCATACATTTTCTACACTGCTTATCCTCACTAGGGTCGCAGGTATGCCGGAGCTTTTCCCAGCTAACTGTGGCTAGGAGGCAGGGTACACCCTGAACTGGTTGCCAGCCAATCACATGGCACATATAAAAAAAACAATCATGCACACTTACATTCATACCTACGGACAATTTAGAGTCTTAAATTAACCTTCCATGCATGTTTTTGGGAGGTGGGAGGAAACCGGAGTAGCCGGAGAAAACCCACGCAGGCATGGGAGATCATGCAAACTCCAGAAAGGCGAGGTCGGATTTGAACCCAGGTCAACCAGTCGCCAACCAGTCGCCTACCGTGCCGCCCACTTAATATCATATCATATCATATCATAAATAAAATAATTCTTTAAAACCGATTTTATATTTACTTGTGTTGTTTCTGTGAGATATTAAAATTGGTTTGATGATCTGAAACAGGTGTGATAGCAAAAAAAAAAAAAAAAATTGCGGGAAAGGGTGCAAATACTTTTTCACGGGTCTTGTACAGCGCACATCGATACACACAAAACACAATGTGCTTCGGTAGTAACATTTACCTGAGCATTGGACAGATGCCTCCTCGGCGAGATCGTGGCCACTTCGAACATACTCCCGCAATGAGCACTGCGTGATTGAAGTCTCCCTCCCGTTGCAGCCAATTTTGTACACATGTACGGCACCACTTTGCCCGAAAGAGCCCGACACCTTCACGGGATCGCCGCAGTGCATCTCCCGGCACACTACTGCCGCTTCATGCAGCCCCCACTGGGGGTTGAACACCGACCACCAGTGGCCTTGCTGGTGGACCTCCACCCGTCCCGAACACTGGTTGGTACCATTTATCAGTCTGATGGTTGCTAGAAAGACCAAGAAAGCCAATCAGGAATGAGTTAGGTGCAAATGTGGAAATACAGCTGACACTATGAACTCAAACTGACGAGCATTAACTGGCCGTCATACTCAGCCCACACGCTATGGCTTCCTAAGATTTTTTTGTGGGTCTACTCATGATAGATCTGACTAATACGTTTCATCTTCCTAATTGAAACGTGCTTCAGGAGATAGATTTTCTCGAAAGGATCCCTTAAAATGGGCAAAATGACACTAAAAAATGCCACTTTAGACCAAAATTGCAAAATGTTGCTCCATACTTGGCAATTGAACACGATTTCTAGGAGTTGTTCATCTCTGAGGGACCCCTGGAAATGGCCAAAATAACCTTCCAACCCAAATGAGGGACTTCCTGTGTCTTTTTAGGGATGAGTTCTTGAGACATTTTAGTGAAATTACTTATGATAGCTATGGCTATTAAGTTTCATTATCCAAGATGAAACTGGCTTCTGGGGCTGGTTTTTCTTGGAAGGACGCTTGAAAATGGCCAAAATTATGCCAAAATGGCCATTTTAGGCCAAAATTGCAGACTTTTCTGCCATGGGTTCTTGAGACTTTTTTGTGGGTCTACTCATGATACATGGGTCTCGGACATTTCATGTTCCAAACTGAAACTGGCTTTGGGGGCTGCATTTTCTTGGAAGGACCCCAGGAAATGGTCAAAAGGACCCTAAAATGGCTGCTTCAAACCAAAACTGCAGACATATTTTTAGGAATTGGTTCTCCAGACTTGTGGGTGTACTAATCATTCACATGGCTTGTACATTTTATGTTACTTCATGAAACTGCCTTATCTTGAATTTTCTTGGAAGGACCCCTGGATATGGCCAAATTATCCTAAAATGGCCGCTTCAAAACTAAATAGCAGACTTGCAGTCCCTTTATAGAAATGGGTTCTTAAGACTATTTTGTGGTTCTAATCATGATAGACGTGGCTCAACAAAATCAAGTCCGAACTCAAACTGGCTTTGAGGGCTGATTGTTCTTGGAAGGACCTTTGGAAAGAGCAAAAATGACGCTGTAATGGCCAATTCAAACAAAAATGACAGACTTCCTGTGTCTTTTCGGGAATAGCTTCTTGAGACTTTTTTGTGGGTCTACTTCATGACAGACATGCCTACCCAAATTCATGTTGCTATGTAAAACTGGCATCAGGGGCTGAATTTTGTTTGAAGAAATGGCCAAAATGATCCTAAAATGTCCACTTCAGACCAAAATGACAGACTTTTCTGTGTCCTTTCAGGTACGGGAAATTTTGGAAATTAAAGCCAACAACCGCAACAGCAAACAAATGATGAACAAAATCATCTAGTCATATTCAAAGAAGGGGTCCAAGGCATTTATTGCCATCACCAAGATTGCTCACCTGAGCACATCACTGCAGCGTCTTCGCCGTGATTGCAGTTGTTATCGCCGAAGGATGAATGCGCGCAGTTGCTCAAAGACGACTCGTTGCCCACGCATTCCACGTCATCCAGCCAGATTTCTCCCGCGCCTTCGCCAAAATAGGCACCTGATTTGGCCGTCATGGCCGTGCCGCAGTCCATGGCTCGGCACACCACTTGAGCGTCTCGAATGTCCCACGAGTCGTCACACACCGTCCCCCAAACGCCATCGTGGTAGAATTCCACTCGGCCCGAGCATCGGTCCGTGCCGTTGACGAGCCGTACTGTGGGAGTGCCTGCGGACGGATTGGCATGCGCACGGTCACCGCTACGTTTGATTCCATAAAACTAACTATTGGCTTGTCCCCTTTTGGCTTGCCACAGCGCATCCTCCTTTTCCATGTAACCCTATCACCTGCATTCTCCTCTCTTACCCCAAATGCCCTCATGTCTTCCCTTACTTCATCTATCAACCATTTCTTAGGTCTTCCTCTAGCTCTCTTGCCTGGCAGCTCCATCCCATCATCCTTCCACCCATATACTCACTCTCTCTGCTCTGGACATGTCCAAACCATCAGTCTGTTCTCTCTAACTTTGTCTCCAAAACATCTCATTTTAGCTGTCCCTCTGATGAGCTCATTTCTAATCCTATCCAACCTGGTCACTCCTCGAGAGAACCTAAACATCCTTATTTCTACCACCTCCAGCTATGCTTCCTGTTGTCTCTTCAGTGCCACTGTCACTAATCCGTACTTCCTAGCTAGCCTCACCACTGTTTTACACGCTTTGTCCCTTCATCCTAGCAGAGACTCTTCTGGCACACAACACACCTGACACTTTCCTCCACCTGTTCCAACCTGCTTGAATCTGTTTCTTCACCTCCTTACCATACTCACCATTGCTCTGGACTGTTGACCCCAAGTATTTAAAGTCCTTCACCCTCGCTATCTCTTCTCCCTGTAGCCTCACTCTTCCCCCTCCACCGCTCTCATTCATGCACATATATTCTCTTACTTCTGCTAATCTTCGTTTCTCTTCTTTCTCCAAATTACAACAGATATTGCAATGAACAAATTCTACATAGTGTACAGTACTTCTGTTCATTACTGCATTATTATCATCTTTTGACACTTGTTTGGCAGTTCAAAATGTGTCTTACCCACACATGAAAGCGAAACCCCTTGGCACTTCTCGGTGGTTTCCTGGACGCTGCACTGAGAGAATGAGGTGGCACCACTCGGACAGGTCCCCCTGTATTTCCTGAGCTGGCTTTCGCCGAAGTACTCGATGGATTTGTTAAGACCTCCGCAGTTGAGCTCCTGACATACCATGATGGCCTCCTTGGTGCCCCAGTTGTGATCACACAACTTGCCCCACTCGTTGTTGTGGCGGACCTCCAGGCGGCCCGAGCAGAGTGAGCTCCCGTTGGTCAGTCGGAGTGTTTCTGGAAGAAGAAGAAAAAAAAAAGACATGCTTTTTCTTTGTTTTTTTGTGTGTGTATAATGCCACCACAGAAGGGCCATGTTTCAATACTTTTGGAGGGGAGTGTAGTAAGCACCTGAACATATGACGCCGGCATCCTCGCTATGGCTGCAGTCGTGCTCCCCAAATCCTCTGTGCGAGCACTCACTTAGCGACTTCTCCTGGCCTGTGCACTCCATATCGTCCAGCCACGTTTGCTCGTCGCCGCTGCCAAAGAAGGCCTTGTACTTGACTTCCAGGGGAGCCCCACAGCCCATCTCGCGGCATGCCACGGTCGCCTCCTGGATACCCCATTTGTCGTCGCACACCGTCCCCCACTGGTCCGAGTACAAGAGCTCCACTCGGCCCGAGCAGCGGTTGGTCCCGTTGACCAGACGAATGGGTTGGCTGTCTTTCAGGCACAAAGAAATTGGACTCAAAAGGGAATATATTGTGGAAAGTTTCCTTTTTAATGGCTTGCGTTAAACAAATTAGTTGGTCTTCTGTATTGCAGCGGTGGGTACTTTGCTTCAAGTAGATTTTTCAAGTACTGTATGTGTACTTTCAAACTATTTTTAACTTTTACTCCCTACATTTGAAAACTGGTAGAACTTTCTATGCCTTACTTTGTCAAAATAGGCTAGTTACTTTTTTCCACCTCCACGGAGGATGACATGTCTTAAAAAGTCGATAAAGTTAACCGCGGTTACTTATAAGGCGGAAAATCAGGCGATGATAATGATAAATGATTAGTGGCAAATGAGTTTTCTTGTGCCAGCCTAAAACGCACTAGCATCTGGCGTTCAAAAATTCCCCATATACTCGGTCAAAACGGGTATTGTATATAATTGATTTGAAAATGCACTTTTTTTTTTGTTTTATTATTGAGTACATTTGAGTTTGTATTTTTTTTTACTTTTACAAAGGTTTTGATGAACATTTTCTTTAAGTATCTGTACTTCTTCCAAGTACGGAGTCTGAGTACTTTTGTCACCTCAGCTGCATTGTAAAAAAATTAAATCAATAAAACAAAGATTGGTTTCATAAAGTATAATTAATGTATGCAGTGGAGTATTTGTGTTGGATGTGTGCCTTTAAGGGTCATGGCCTAGTGAGTGAGATCAGGATCTCGAGTTGGGTTGGCTGGTTATAGCTTGTGTGAATGTCTGGGCGTGAGTTGTGGTCTACAGCTGCTCCTTAAGAGTGTTGTCATCTTCTATTTGTGTTTGCATCCGCGCCTCCCACATGCGAGGGCATTACAATAACATAATGGCTCTTTCTTTTTTCACTTCACTTGAGCACCTGGGTATCCAGAGCTCATTAAAATCTTGGCTCTAATGTCAAAGCAAAAACATTTAAATGAAAAAATTGACCAGTTGACGGTATGAACTTGAAAAACTCGTAAATCAAGGTTAAATGAATCCACATTGAATCTCGACACGGCTGGCTTACTGTAGCAGGAAGCGGTGGCATCAACGCAGTGGTCTCTGATGGACTTGTGCGAGCATTGCGAGATGGAGCTCTCGTTGCCCGAACAGGTGGTTTTCATCCCTAAGAGGTCGCGCGATTCTCCAAAATACAGGTTTTCAGCAGAAACCAGAGGATTTCCACAGTTGAGCTCCTTGCACACCACCTTGGATTCGGGCACGCCCAGGTCAGCGCACACTTTGTTCCAGTGGCCGTCCAGGAAGAGCTCCAGTCGGCCGTTACACCGATTGCTTCCGTTGATCACTCGCACGTGATCTGCAACGCACAATCACATGCTACTAGCTTTATAATATAAAATAAATGACATTCTAAAACATCCACAGAAATTACTGCAATATATTCATGAAATATGATCATTTTTCCTCCTTACAAATTTACAACTTTATTCTTAAAAAACGACAACTTTATTCATAAAGTACTAAAAGTCACTCATAATATGATAATTTTTTCCCCTGGCAAAATTATTACTATTTTTAAGCTTCGACTTCATTCTTCATAATACGATTATTACCCTCGTAAAATGTCAACATTACTTACAGAAAAAAGTATTTGTTGTAATATAACATCGTTGTCCTGTAAAATTATGATTTTATTCTGCAAAATCTGCAAAAAAATGACAGTCCCTAATAATAGCCATGAAAAAAAATTCTGAAAAAATAAACAAAAATAAGTGCGTGATTGTGTAAAAAAAGAAAATACAAATAAAAAAGAAAACACAAATAAGCGGAGTTTTTCCACATATAATGGGCATAAAGAAAAATTTAATCTGGGAACAGGTGAATTCGCAAACGTCGAACCACGAATATGTGGAGGTCCGTTGTATGACTATTTTCTTTATCTTTCAATGTTTTAATAATATTTCATGATCTTGTTTTTTTTCCTTCTTTCACTATGTAGTTTGTATTTCATACATCACAATCAGGTCTTATGAAATCTGCTTCGCAAAAAGTGGCTGTACAAGTACAGTACGTTATTTATTTTTTTCCCCTTGTAAAATTACTATTTTTGTAAAAATGACAATTTAAACATCCATCTATCCATTTTCTGTACCGCTTTATCCTCACAAGGAGCCTAGCCCAGCTATCTTTGGGTGAGAGGCGGGGTACACCCTGAAATGGTCGTCAGCCAATCGCAGGGCACATGGAAACAACCATTCGCACACGCATTCACACCTAAGGGCAATTTAGAGTCTTCAAACAGCCTACCATGGATGTGGGAGTAAAGTGGAGCACCCGGAGAAAACCCACGAAGGAACCCCGGTCCCCAGAACTGTGAGACAGATGTGCTAACCATTTGTCCACCGTGCCAGCACAACTTAAACAGTACAATTAAAAAATGATAATAATAAATAAAAAGTTTTTTTAATTTTCTTTACCTTTCAAAATTTGTATAACTTTATTTCATCATCTTTTTTTCTTCCAATATGTACTTTGCATTTCAAACAGAGCAGTCATTCAGATGCTAACGTTATGCGTATAAAAAGCCATTTATTCACTCACGACTCAGTCTGACGAAATCTGCCTAGCAACAAGTCTTTAAAGGATTATTGATTACTTTTTTTTTTTCCTTGTAAAATGATTACAGTACTTCATTTTGTGAAAACTTTCAACTGAAGTGAGCGTGTGAATGGAAGGCAAATCTTACCCGAGCAGACCACACCGGCATCTTCGCTGTGACCGCAGTTGTTCTCCCCCAAGGGCCTATGCTGGCACTTGAGGATGGACAGTTCGCTTCCGGTGCACTGCACGTCATCCAACCAGATTCGGTCCTTGGCCTGGCCATAGTACGCGGCTTTCCGGATGGCCAGTGCGGAACCGCACTGCAGCTCGCGACACACCACCTGGGCGTTGGCCATGTTCCAGTGGTCGTCACAAACGGTGCCCCAGATGCCGCTGTGGAGGACCTCCACTCGGCCGGAGCAACGCGACGAATCGCGGCCCGCCAGCCTCACCGTAGCGCTGGAGCATTCTGGGAAATCGAAGTTGCTTTTAGAAGACGCCTTTTAAATTCAGAGCACCCCTGCTATATCGCAGTTCATCGGTTGTACCCGTTTTATCGCAGATTGTTCTTTTATGGGTTTTTAGGGTTTACGGGCAAGTTGGACTTCAAAGTTCCGTGCCTTCAGTGCAGTACCACGTTGTGGTACAACATACCACGTGGTACAACATCAGCTAAGAACTGTATCCAAAAATGCTCCCTTAATAAAGACAATGGTAAGAGCTAGCTCAATTTATATTTTATTCATCCGTAAGGGAAATATACTGTTCCAGTAGTCTGCACAAACACCACAAGGCAAAGCAGAGATGCCAAATTAGTACTAATAATTAAAATGTGGAAAAATATTAACCATGTTAAGTATACAGTGCGTACTGACCTGTACAGATGAACAGAGATAAAATACCTGAGGTAGAAATAAATGACAAACTGTGAGATATAATTGATCGTTTGTAACTTTATACATTTTTAACTTGAGCTACACCTACACAATTTCATGAAATCCAAAATTAAAACAATACAATGAAGATAAACTACTGCTAATACTTTACACAAATGGAGCTGAAACTTTACCTTTGAAATGTTTCAACTAAATAAAATAAAAATAAAAAAAGATTATTTGGGTACGATTACAAGTGGTGTCTCATGATCTATTTGCGGAAAATGTAAAGCCTTATCTCCCGAAACTACAAAATGATGTCCTTGTAACAATACAACATGGTATTATTTCTTATAAATTGTATATTTTTGCAAGATCCCGGATACAAGAGGCCCAAATGAGTTTCCTCCGCAGGGTGTCCGGGCTCTCCCTTAGCCATAGGGTGAGAAGGTCATCCGGGAGGGGCTCAGAGTAGAGCCGCTGCTCCTCCACATCGAGCTTCCTCCTTCCTAATTCACAACTATTTTCTTATTCAACTGCAACTTTATTTATCGTAATGTACGACCATATTTAGGTACAATTACGACTTTATTCTTGTAATAAGTGATTTGTCATAATGTAACTTCTTTCCCCACATAAGTCATAAATGATTTTTGTAAAAAAAATAAAAAAAAATCTCTTAATAACATTATTTTTTTATTCCTGTAAAAACTAAGTATTTTTGTCAAAGCCAGACTTTCTCATAACAATACAACTTTATTCAATTTAAATGAAGAATTTGTTGCATGTAATTAAAAACTATTTTCTTCCCCCCAAAAATCTGATGTCACCCCTGTCAATATCACAACTTTATTTGTGTAAAATTACAAGTGATTCTTCATGAAATTACGATGATTTAATTCCATCAAAATTATGAATATTTTTTTGTTAAAATGCAATTTCTCGTAACAATACAACTTTATTCTATTCTTTTTTTTCCCTCATGTCTATTTTCCCAGAGATGGGAAATGTATGTTTTGAATATTTTTCTCGTAATTTACTGGCCACCCCCCCCCCCCCCCCCCCCAAAAAATAGATTACTTTTGTAAATATTACAATTTTGGGTAAAATTACAAATAAATTCCCCTCATCTTCTGAAATTATCCCCCTCAAAAGTACGACTATTAAAAAAAATACAATTTTCTTGAAAATTACAATTTTATTCTCGTAATTTTTTTTTTTCTTAAAAGAGTTCAATCCTATTTTTGGAAAATTACATTTCTATTCTCATATATAATACTTTATTCGCGTAGGTCATAATATTACAACCATTCCGCTAAAAAATAAAATAAAAAATACTTTCTTAAAAAAGTATGACTTTTATTCTCATAAAAATACAATTTTACTCGAGTAAACCAAGCTATTTTCGCTTATAATTTGTGTACTTATAAAGATAACTTTTTTTAAGATATACCGGTATCTTTTTTTAAAATTCGTTTATTCTTATAAGATTATAACTTTGATATACTACTACTGTTTTCTGATGAAGGTAAATCAAAATATACTTCATCTACAACTTAATCCAATAGATTACGGCATTCATAGTAAGGGAGATAGGGAAAAAAGTAAAAACTTACCAATTGAAAGATAGCAAAGTAGTTTTTTGGCACAAACAGAGGTCATAATGTGTACTCAACGTAGTCCAAAACCCTGCCACAAATCAGGAAGAAATTGTTATGCATCACTGCCAAAATTACTGCTATTTACAGAAAGTCAAAAGTAGAAAACGTACCTGTTATGTCCTATTAATTTACGGGACAGGACGCCCACATAAACATGCAGTAATTGTTAGAAATAAGAAGTGTGTGGACTCGGACCGCAACAGTGTGTTGACATTTGGATAAATCATTAAAGGCGGACCATGACAGATGATTGTTTGACCCAATGTCTGCATAACCAAATGGAGATAACTCCTTAGTGCCATCCGTATCGCAGTTTTCAATTATTGTATTTATCTACATAACATTGGTATTTATTATTTCAAGGTATTTCCTGTCATATGGTAAGTTTACTCAAGTAAAATTAGATTTTTTTCCCCTCTAAAATAGAAATAGCTTACTTGTAAAATTTGACTTTATTTTATTCCACAATTTAAATTGTAAAATATTCTCCTTTATTTTTTGGAAAAATTCCAACTTTAAATTGAAATTACAAGTGACTTTTTTCATATAAAAGTAAGCTTTTTTTCTCATTATATATGAATATTGTCTCTTGAAAGGAGAACTTTATTTTCGTAAAATGTCCAACTTGATTCACATTAAATTACACGGTGTTTCTTGCAATAATACAACTTTTTTTCCTTGGAAAATTACAAAGTTGTTCTTGGAAAAAGTCTGTCATTTTTGTGCCATAAAATTACAGGATTTCGTTCAGTAAAATTACCTCTTTTATTCTGGTAATATACAGTGCGTACGGAAAGTATTCAGATCCCCTTAAATGTTTCAGTCATTGTTATATTGCAGCCATTTGCTAAAATCATTTAAGTTCCTGAAAATTCAGACCATTTGTCCTGTAAAATTACAACTCTATTCCATTCAAATTACACCCACCCTCCCACTTGTCATATGAATTTGTATTCCTGTATTGATTGCTGGGTAAATCATTGCAACGCGGGTTTTGATGGGAAATAACGAGTGTCGGGGGACAAGAGGACACCGAGCGATGCTCCAGTCAAAGTGCAAGCGAGTCATTGCGAAAGTTTGGCAGACAGGAGGGAACTCGTTTTGGCTGACCTTCAGTTGACCGTCATTCACCAAACAGACGGTAACAAGTGCAGCAGAACTTCTAAAGTCTAACTGATTGGGGGCGTAGCCTAAGCTTTGTGAAGATTTTCACTCTTGTAAATAGCACAACTTTGGGTAAAAATACATTTGATCTCTCATATTAGGGTTTTTCTTTCACAATTACTGTTTTTGCAAAAATCTGACTTTCATAATAATACAGTATATCTTTATTCTATTTAAATCAATAACTTTTCCTTGTTATGACTTTCTCCCCCCAAAAAGTCTGGTATTATTCGTTTGTCAACCATTACAATTTTACTTACAAAAAAATTAGAAGGGATCTAAAAATATTTAGATTTTTTGCTCTCGGAATTACAATGATTTTTTGAAAATTCTGACTATTTGCTTGCGAATATATTTTATGCTAGTAAAATTGACTTTTATGATATGACTTCTCTTGTAGAATTGCAACTCAAGTCTTGTAACAAAAAGTTCTGGTTCTAAACTATTTTCTAAAAAAAAAAATACAACTCTTGAAAATATTACAAATTTGAGTAAAATTATGATTATCATATAACATTAGAAATGTATTGTTATTTTAGTATGACTTTCCCTCTCAAAATTGACCTTTCAAAAAGAAAAATACATATTCGGATAAAATTCTAATTTTTCAAAATTCTAATTTTCTGATAAAATTCAAATTTTATTCTACAAAATTTGTTTTTGTACACATGAGAATTTTGGTGAAAACTTTTCAGAAAAATAGAACTATTTGCTTATGCGATTTCTTCTTATTAACATTGGGGAGAAAATGTTTCACAAATTATGTACCCACCAATAATTTTGCATTAGATGTTGTAAAGTTATAAACTTTATTACCTTGCAAAGTGGCAGACTGACATCAAATCTCACAAATGTCAAAAGTCACAGTACTATTTAACATGATGGCACAGAACACGGAAAATATTGTACACAGCAGTGAAATGGACAAATCATATACATGCTTAGTGGCCACAACATTAGGCACACCTGAACCTAATCCAAAACAAGAAAATTCTGCCTTGACGAAGACAATTATACACTAACAATGGATCCTCTTCTGGATTTTCTCATTTGGATGAAAGCACAATTGAAGTGCAGTGGCTCAACCTAGAGGCCGGCAGGCCGAATACTGAATTGCAGTTTCAGCAACCTTATGACATTAAAAGAAAAAAAGAAAAATTGAGAAAAACAAAAAATAAAGGAGACATCATTGAATTTTCTTACCTTATTGCGCTACATGAGAGGAACAATATAGTAGGAACGTTAGTTCTCAGTAAAATGCTGTTATCGAAAGCCGTGTGAGCATTTATTCGATACCCAGTTTAAGGTAAGTTTTAACATGCGCTTTTTCCTAACAAGAAAGACAGTTCAGACAGTTCTTACTATTTTTTTCCCCACTACTAGTGCCGCTTTTGCCCTTGTCGTTCGCCCTTAAGCCGGATATTGAATAAATGCTTGAATGCCATCCATCCATTTTCTGAGCCGCTTCTCCTCACTAGGGTCGCGGGCGTGCTGGAGCCTATCCCAGCTATCATCGGGCAGGAGGCGGGGTACACCCTGAACTGGTTAAATGCTTGAATGGCTTTCCCTAAAGCATCTGCGTGCTACTAGTATTACTATTGACACACTAGATGTTAACTAGCAGATTTTTATAATTTAATGACTCATGAGTAGTACTCGTAACATGCTGTTGTCAACTAGTGCACAGTTATGCCTCCCTAGTAACATGTACTTGTCCTACTAGTAGAGTGGTGCCTATTTTTCTATTGAAATTAATTTTAAAATGGCCATTAATCCATTCTAGCTTTCACCCTAAACACTGTTGTAATGTGTATTTCAATGAAGAAAAATAGCACTCCATAACATTGTACTTTATAATAAAATAACAGTAATGACATCATTAAACAGAAAAACGCCAAAGTTGAGCCACTTGTTTCTCAATGCCAAAGTTCTCTTTCTAGTGAGGAAAAAGACCGTACTAGTAAATGGGCTTTAAACTGGTTATCAAAGATATTGAAAAACAGTGGTGTGGCTAATATTGTGGCTGGTGAGCGCTCAGGGTCACAAACAATTACATGATTGTCAATCGTCCCTTTTTTGAAACGTCTCTTTTATCAACATGTACAAGACGTTTTGGAGGAAGTTCCATGTTTGGCATCCACGGTAAGAAGACACAAGAGGAGGTTTCACATTTCTTTTGAGTATTGTCATCTAAGACTCGGAATCCTGCAGTACAAAAACAAATAAAGAACATACTCCTTATCGTTTGGACAGGCGAGAAAGTAAATCACATAGTCACTTATCACATTAAGTTAAATGAAACTTGAAAGGTCTCCTTTGGGATTAAGGTCATGTAATCACATCTCTACAAAGTGATTTATTCAATTAGCCGGCAGAGAATTCCAGCGTGATAGATAAAAACCTGCTAAGTAGCGACCATATAGTTATTGAATTGCTTCTATACGTCACCAAGCCTGAAGTAACCGTCCGTGTGAAGAAAACATTTTCGCAAAAATCCCGCAGGATGGCGAAAAATCTGCGATATAAAATTTTTAATTTACGATCAGAGATACTGCAATAAGTGAAATGTGATGAGGCAAGGGACTACTGTAATGTTCATAACACCAGTAAGTGGAATCCTTTACTTTGACAGATGCTTGAGAAGTGACGCCCAGGAAGGAAAACACAGTGTTGTTCTCTTTCGACTGGAAGAAGTCCTCATAGTCCTGTCGGGAAGGAAAAGGTGTGTTAGATCTTCCTTGTTAACGTTTGAGTCTTGTACAATTATTCCACCTTGTTTACATAATACACAGGTTTTAAAACTTTTTTTTTTTAAATAATCTGAGAACGGTAGTTCCTTGAGATACCAGTTTAATTCGACTCGTGACCACGCTCGTACCTCAAACCATCTCTCCCCATTGAAATGAATGGAAATGCCATTTATCCATTCCAGTGTCCCCCAAAAAACATTTCGTAACATGCTTTTTAATGAGAAAAATAACACTTTATAATATTCTATTTTATAAAAACATATCGTAATGACATACATAATTAAATAGAAATAATTACTTTTGGACACAATGCATTGTGCTGTTCATTCTGGTGTGTGCACCGTGGCCACCCGGTGGCAGTATAAAACAAACATACATATATACTGGAGTGGAGATTCAGCTTCTTATAAAATTTATAAATCGGGTGATCAAATCCCTGAATTCATTTACGCCGAAAAACAACATACTACATAAAAGTTGTCATTTGGGAACCAATTTGACGAGCATGTCGCTATGGATTACCTCGGCCAGAGAGAGTGACGCCACGTAATCCGGGCCAGGATTATGGCGGGATTACAGAGGTGGCATGCAGTCTCAAGAGAAAATAGACAGCGTAAACTGACAATAGCTAGCAAAAGGTAGCTCCTTTGTCCCAATGAGCCAAATAGGGGACCTGTAATAATCTCTTCAGATTTGCACACTAATCTTTTTTCATACCTTGCATGTAATACAGTTTTAGTCTCTCCTGCAGATAAAATGTGGCGCGATTGCAACAATAGTCCCCAACATTTTTTTTTTCGTCACAAACCGGATTCACGTCAAGAAATATTTTGACCTTCCAGCATAGAAACAAATAAAAATCATTTCACAAACACACACAATGTATTTCTGGCAACGTGGAGCAACATTTTAAAATATTCTTTATTTTACCCCACAGTAGCGATCATCATTGAAGATTTGCGGAGGCAGCGGGTTGCCTTTTTCCGGCCGCTTGTCCCGAGGGATGTGCCGGTACATCCAGAGTCTCTGCTCCTCCAGCATGGCAATGTCCACTTCCTGGAACTCGATTCGATTGGCCTCCAGGAAGCCCACTACCGCCTGCTGCTGCTTTTTCACCTGCACAGAAAAAAGACAGCCAATAAATAACAAGGTCATTACAATAAAAACGACCTGAAAACGTTTTGGCGGGGCATTTTTGTTTTTGATTCCCCTCGCCCAAAAAAATTACAAAAATACATCATATAGTCTTGATATTAATTCTGATACTGATAAACACAGGCATTACATCCATCCATCCATTTTCAACACCGCTTATCCTGGTTAGGGTCACGGGATGCTGGAGCCTATCTCAGCTGACTTCGGGCGAAAGGCAGACTACACCCTGAACTGGTCACCAGTCAGTCACAGGGCACATTCACACCGTCTCTGAGTGGGAACTGAACCCACGCTGCCTGCACCAAAGCCAGGCGAGTGTACCGCTACACCATCAGTGACACAGGCATTACAAAATTCTAATAATACATACATACAAATAATTTGATTTCATTTTCTTTGAATAAACCACAATAAAGGATTAACAAAAACATCCATCCATCCATCCATTTCCTGAGCCGCTTCTCCTCACTAGGGTTGCGGGCATGCTGGAGCCTATCCCAGCTGTCATCGGGCAGGAGGCGGGGTACACCCTGAACTGGTTGCCAGCCAATCGCAGGGCACATCGAAACAAACAACCATTCGCACTCACAGTCATGCCTACGGGCAATTTAGAGTCTCCAATTAATGCATGTTTTTGGGATGTGGGAGGAAACCGGAGTGCCCGGAGAAAACCCACGCAGGCACGGGGAGAACATGCAAACTCCACACAGGCGGGGACGGGGATTGAACCCCGCACCTCAGAACTGTGAGGCTGACGCTCTAACCAGTCGGCCACCGTGCCGCCTAACAAAAACATTATACAATAAAATGTTATTCTGATTTCATTTTAATTAATTATAACAGAATCGATAAAAACAAGCATACCATACAAATAATAAAACAAAACATTATTTGATTTAAATTTAAAGAACAACTGAGTCAGTTTGTCTTAAAAATATTAGATCATTACCAAAAACAATAATTTTAAGTTACTTAAATTATAAATTCTAACACAACTGAGAAAAGGGCATACAAATAATTATGCGTACTCACCGGTACCAATACTGAGTGTATTGATACCACTGGCACTTTTGAGACATAAAATTTTAACTAACACAATAACAGATAATTGTGCACAAAGACCTCTTTCTGATTCACATGATAACGACGGTATTGGTAATTGCCAATCCCTAATTTTGATTTAACATAAAGATAATCGGTCTGGTTTCCCGGAGGACTACAGAGATCAGAGCATATTCACTGCTGATAGGCTGAAATTCCAAGGTTTTGGGAAATTTTTAATTAAACAAAGTCTATAAATGATTAATCGATTACCAAAATAGTTGTCGATTAATTTAATAATCGATTACTTGTCGATTAATTGTTGCACCTCTATAAATAATCAGTGTATCATGGTGAAATAAATTATACCATAAAAATTATAAATAATTACATGCAAAGAAAATACATTTGATATTTTTCATCAAATGCAGAAAACATTGAATTTTATTGGGGTAAAAATACAGTTACAGTAGAGTAATGAGGCTATTTGGGCATGCGGGCACTGTATTTTGGGACGGCGGCCACAATGACCCTATTGTTTGCCAGTCAGGGCTCGATTGGTACACTCATGCACCCAAACAAGGGCGACCCTACGGTGCCCGCTCAATAGCAACGTGGCGCAGTGACAGCCAGGCAGTCTGATGGCAAATAATTCAGTGTGTGTGTGTGTGTGTGTGTGTTTCTGTGTGTCTGTCATGATTTTGGGGTGCGAGATTCAACACTTGTGGGTGAGTTATAAAAATAGTCCACCCCTAAACATATATAAATACCTCATGCTGGATACAGCATGCAAGTGCATTGTTTGCACTGTGAATGAAGGGATTACCTTGGATTAATCCTTTCATTACAGGACAAAGGGGGACAAAGCAGGACTCCTGAGGGCAAACGGAGGATGCAAAAGACTAAATGAAATGAAAAACATTGCTTTGCTTACAGGGTGATTGAAAAGTAACTGCCTATTTTAAAATACTTATAATTTATTCATATGTTGTAATATTTTTCTCAATTTTTTTGGTGTATTTTCCATGATTAAAGGAGAAAGGCTATTCTACCAAAACAACGACTTTGGAAGAACTTGAAGGGCAAATACGAGAAGTTATGTCTTCCATCCCACGAGAGTTCCTTGTAAAATCAGTTAATGTGGTTCCCAGGCGGCTTGAGAAACCGGTGGCTAATGCTGGCGCCCATATCGAATTTTAAATAAAACTCCATGAAATACACTTTCTTCTCATGTTCATTTGTAAGAATTATAGTTCAGAAATAAATTACAAGTACTTAAAAATAGGGGGTTTCTTTTCAATCACCTTGTACTCGACAGCTTAAGTGTCTGTAAAGTGAAAATAAATGTCTTCTAAATTTGTCCCACCACAGAGTGTAGTTAAAAACACGGCCAAATTTGGATTTAAAAAAAAATAACAATCTCTTAAGTATATAAAATGTGGCTTCAAAATCATCCCAAAAAAATCTGCGTTCTCAAGTGCAGCAACCCTGCCTCGCACAATCACTGTCAAATACCACTACTACAACTTGAAAAATGGATGCTACTTTGGCTACCACGGGGGTCTGCAACCTGTGGCTCGAGAGCCACATGTGGCTCTTTCAACCTTCTGCTGTGGCTCGCTGTGAATTTGGAAAATACATAATGACTGTTTCATTTCAATTAGATTTTATTTTACTTCGTTCTTTTTTCAAATGTAATTCTGAATTTGAAGATTTTGGTGCTCGTGTATCATTAAAATAAAAAGTTTTTTTTGTCGCTCAAGATATGCGAATTTACAGGGTCTTTGAATACTACACCGTCGTGATCAGGGTAGTTGTACTAGTAGTTATTATATAGCGGTTAACTTATTTTTACACCTGTACAAGAGTTGACGTAAAAAAGCATGATGAGTGAAGTCTTCAGCAAGCCCTTCTGTATCCCTCCAGTATATTTTTTTAATGATAGATCTACGTCATTGGTGTCAAACTCAAGACCAGGGGGCCAGATCATGCAAATCATGCTCGTCAACTTCCGTGACCCAAATTCCCAATTGTTATAATACTAAACAATAATGTTGAGCTATTGCATTTTTCTGTTCCCAAACCCTTCTTCTACAGTAACTTAAACAATACTTGAACAAACTATTATCCTTGTCTTCTGATTTCAAAACTAGTTATCCCTCAATTTGTTGTGTAATGGTGGTAATAATATGTTTTGGTGATTAAAACATTTATATGGTTTCACTGTTCTAACGGCCCTCTGAGGGAAATCATAACTATAATGTGGCCCGAGACAAAAAAAAAAAAAAAAAGTTTGACACCACTGCCTTACGTAATCAGGGTAATTGTTTTTTACAACTATGTAAAGTTTACTTTAAACATTGATTGTACATTGTATTGTATTGTATTATATAAATATTTTATGATGGCGACAATTTCAAACAGATCATTCATGGCTTCTGCAAAACACATTCACTGTCATTGACTGCTTTAGAAGTCAAATATCCATGTTAACTAGGGCAGTGAATGAGTTTAATGCCATATATATTTGTTTAAGATGCCATTTCCAACCCAGTGGGGTATCTCAGGCCCCCCTAACTAAACTTAAAAAGCATTCAGAGGCAATTTTTGCCCTCACAGGCTTCGCACTGGCATTACTGACCCAAATGATGAAATCATTGAGGCGTACAATACCTGACTGAACTGTGATCTTGTGTGGGCTCTTTTTGCCTTTCTGTGACGAGTGTCAGTCAATGTATATATAACTTCTAACTACTTCTTTTGTTAAATGACCAAAGACAATGTACTGTTACAAATGTACTTACTGTACCTTTCATTAATAATCTACAGAAAGAAAGAAAGAAAAAGAAAGAAAAAGCAAGAAAAAGGAAACTCATACTCACCGCCACAGACCCACTTGACGAGGCGACGTAAACCTTGATGATGACCATTTTAATCCCACATTACCGGGTCGCCGAGAGAGGACGACGTGTAATTGACGTTATCGCTAAAAAATAAAATAAAATACAAAGTAAAAAAATTAGCGAAAGAAGACGTATATTTCAACAACGAAGTGTGTTTTATTGCACGATAAAGAAGACGCCAGCGTTTTAACTAAGCCATCGCGCGCGTGTGCTTGACAGCCTGGCAATCCTGAACGCACCGCATCCAGTGATGATTTTCAATTTAAAAAGACAGCGAGCTATTTTCTTTACTTTTCTCCTTTTAACGCGTTGAATAATTACATATTTTGTACATGGGGACAAATTTGACCCTTTAAATATATATTCATAGACGACATTCTGTCAAATCTATTTAGAATCCACTGAAATATCGACAATACAGGACCATGTATTTTATTTTGAAGGTTTGATGCGTACTACTTTCAAGTACTTTCATGTAAACTTCATTTCAGGTGTAAACGCCTCCAGACAGGTTGTTTTAAATCAGGGGTGTCCAAAATAAAATTTTCCCTCCTAGGGCCGCATACAGAAAAAAAATAACGTTCAATGGCCAATTTAATTGATTAATGTTTGAATTATTTATTAAGCACAACTTTTGTACAACTGAAGCTCCTCATTGCAGCGCAACATAGTTCCGTGGCCACAAGATGGCGGCAAAACGATACTTTTATTGTTTTGGCCTGGGCACAAAAACAGTGAGCAGGTAGATATATAGATCCTTTATTCATCCACAAGATAAATTCACTCCTCATACTACTTCGACAAATATGTGAATTAGCATGAAAATATGAGGGTTAAAGCAATATTTTACAATCATTTTTGCTTGAACTCCAAATTGTTAAACATTCAACGATGAGATTCCGCTGTATATGCACACACACAATTTTGCGGTTGAACACTACTTTGTATAAACGATAAAAATACATCAACAAAATAACTGCTGCAATTGGTGGGGCACTCCTCCACTTGTCTGAATCTGCTTTTGAGGCAAGGATACAGTTCCCCACTAGTGTAACAAGTGCAAGTGTCCTGTTAATCTTTATCCTTTGCGTATTTTTGATTAAAGATTGTCAGGAAGCTTTTATTAAGCTTATTTTTATTAATTCTAATTAATTAATTTGATAAATTATTCTTATGAACAAACCCATTCACTGCCATTGACGGCTGTTGAATTCAAACATCCATGTTATCATGAAGGACTGGCAGTGAATGAGCTTGTATTAAGACACCAGGGAATTGATTTAACTTGCACGCTGCCAGAACTAAGACAAGGGCGTGCAAAATCTTCTCGGACCCCCCCGCACCCAGGTCACCAGCTCTTCCAGCTCCTTCCCTCAGGTAGGCGCTACCGATCAATGCAAACTAGAACTAGTAGACATTCCAACAGCTTCTTCCCTCTTGCGATCAACTTCTTAAACACCTGACCTACAATTCCATTACAACATGCTGGCAATTTTTTGACTTCGTTGTCACATTTCTGTGGGGCCAATTATGTATTACTCGTGCACTCACTGTAGTTGTCTCGCCATGCTGCACTATTTGCATATACTGGCCACTCTTGCCAGAGTAGCATCTGCTCCATTGCACACTGTTTGAGGAGTATCTGTAACATTTGCACAACCAACATTGTCCCAGATTATCGCACTACTCGTCACTTTAAACCGCATACACTCCTTGAAGTCTCAGGGCCCCTTGCACAAGGGTCATTGCACCGGTCTATTGCAATATTAGTCATTCGAACTGCTCTCAGTGCTAGAGGACTCTGCATCTTTTTGTACAATTGTTTTTTGTCAATGTCTTTGTCTCCAAAGTGTTCTATAAATTGACTGTTTGTTGTACTAGAGCGGCTCCAACTACCGGAGACAAATTCCTTGTGTGTTTGGAAGTACTTGGCAAATAAAGATGATTCTGATTCTGATTCTGATTCTGATAACATTGGTGTTGGAAAAGGAACTTGAACAAAAAACACTGCAGGCAGTAAGCGAGAGTACAGTAGTTTTCCATGTACAGTATGTAGGCGGTTACTAACCTGCCCCATTATTTCCATATAGAAAGACCACTTCTTGGTCGTAGTACAAAGACCTTATGTATTGGTCATATAAAAGTGTTCTATAAATTGACTGTCTGTTGTACTAGAGCGGCTCCAACTACCGGAGACAAATTCCTTGTGTGTTTGGACATACTTGGCAAATAAAGATGATTCTGATTCTGATTCTGATTCTGATTCTGATAACATTGGTGTTGGAAAAGGAACTTGAACAAAAAACACTGCAGGCAGTAAGCGAGAGTACAGTAGTTTTCCATGTACAGTATGTAGGCGGTTACTAACCTGCCCCATTATTTCCATATAGAAAGACCACTTCTTGGTCGTAGTGCAAAGACCTTATGTATTGGTCATATAAAATAGGTGTTTTCTTTATTATTAAAGTACATGATTTGGACATAATGACATGACATGAAATGAAATGACAGAATGGAATGTTCATGGAAAAAAAATCTGTTAGTGACTTTTTTTTGTTTTTTTTGGTCAGTTTTAATTGAGTACGATGACCATGATGCTGTCTACAACTCATTGGCGAGCACCACACTACACTAGACAGTGCCAAGTACAAACGCTGCATGCGATGGCCACACTCGACAGACTGTTACTCTAGTACTAGTGCCAAGGTTGCTGATGGCTTTCATGTGCTGGCTGTAAAATCTTCTGCAGAGCAAAATGAAGCACTCGTGATGCTCAAATACGTTACTGGATAAGGAGAAAACTTGAGCAATGGGTTCCGATGGCCTTCAAAAGTCATTGTTTTTAAAGTTGCAAGTACTGTTTGTGTGTGTTGGCTTATGCCACGACAGTTAAAGAAAATGTGTCTATCATACAAATTAATGCACAGGGCCTTCTATCTATCTATCTATCTATCTATCTATCTATCTATCTATCTATCTATCAGTCCACCATAGCATCCATCCATCCTTCCATTGTGGTTGTCATTGTGCTTATTGGTACAATTACATTTAGAGCACTTACTTTAATAGTATTATATTTTGTTTCATGAGTGGCGGCAGTGCTATTACATAATTGTGTTATCAACATTATTGTTTGTTTTGCATTTTCATGACAAACGTCATAGAATTTACATACATTTTTCTCTCAAACATGTATGTATGGAAATTAACATCTGGTATTACAATCATTATTGTTTTTTAATTTACGCTTCGGGTTCCTTTTTAAATGTGTTTTAATGAAATTGTCAAAATGGATTGTTACCGTACAAGTAAATATTCTTCTTCTTAAAATATTATCATATGTTATGTTATCATATGTTATCCAAAGGAACCACACTGGAAACATTGCAGTCATTTAATACACTTTATTAACAGAGAGACGGGTTATGTGACGACTCCTTTTCATAAAGCCTGCACTGACAACAATGCCAAGGCCATGGGCAAGAAAAAAATTATTTAAAAAAAAAAAAAAAAAACCATCATGGTCAAAGCATATACTCCCAGTCAGTGTAGTCTATAATGCATTGTTTGGGGCAAAAGGAGGGCATTTAGTGGTTGAACAGGCCAAGCCCTGTAAAGACATGGGGGAGGGGTAATGACCTGATCAGCCTCTTGGGTGCTATAATTACAATTCCCTACATCACATGCCTGCATTTTTTTTTGCATTATTATTTTTTCTACCAACAGTTCCAGACAAGACAAATCAATGCTCGCTCTTGAAGAGGAACCTGCAGTTTGGGCAGGTCGCGACCCTGTGGGAATTGAACTGTCTCTTGAGAGCCCCGCAGAGGCAGAGGGGAGAGATTAGCGACAAGGGCGTGGCAAAGAGGTTTGTTTGTGAGCCGAATGAGCGCTCGTGATCATGTTTACCCTTGAAAGGGCCGATTTAAAGGCACGCAAATGTGATTGCCGTCGACCTTGGTGGCTTCGCTGCAGCAGAAACATGGCCCCATTGTGAACCTTGATAGTAAATAGGGTCCTGCGTGACCTTGTTTGCCTATGCCGCTGCAGGACATAAACGTATTAAATAAGTGCATGTAAGGTTAACATGCAGAAATGATACAAAATGAGGGGCAGCTCTTCTTTGTAGATGGAGGGGAGGGTGTCGCCCACAGCTGCTGTGGCCTCTTGACCTGCTGGGAGGGGGAGATGAAGCCTTTTTTTTTTTTAACACATTTACTGAGCTGGATATTCAAACTAATCCACAATGTAAGCTCCTTATCTATAGCACAATTTTTGTCAAAAAGGGAAGACCTGAGCAGATTATTCCCAAGTTGTCCTGCAACCATAACCCTGTTTATCGTCCCAGCACCCTTCAAATTTAAGAGATTGTTTATGATTCTTTTTTTACCCTATCATTTTAAAACAAGTTAGAAAAGTGTAAAACCATTCAGTACTTGGTTGAAATGTAATATTTTAACAAAAAAAAAAAAAAGGTTTGTTCCATCCAATCCCCACTGGGCTCTGAGTAGGCTGGTTGCACAGAGTAATACGTCGCCTTCCAGTGGTGCCGCATGTACCTGGCTTAAACCAGGATATGGGGAACTTCTTCTACTGTTGTACCAACACGATTATTACATTCCTTATTTTTGCTGCATTTAATCATAGTTTACTGATTATGTTTGGTAGGCATTTGCATTTTTTTCTCTCATTAGGAAACGTTTCTGGAAGTCAGAGACAGCACAACTTTCCTCTTTTTGAATTTGAATGGGAGCGGCTAGCTGTTGTGCCATATGTGGATGTGATGTGATAATATTAAAGCCAAGGTGCAACTGACAAGGTAACTGACTGGATGCCAATTAACATTACAGACACAGAGAGAGGGAGGAGCAAAGAGAGGATTGTTTAAAATAGTCTTCAAAGTATTCACAAAAGTCAATTTCTGTTAATGTGTTTTACATGCTGTGCATTGTATTCGATATAAAAATACCCAAAACAAGTCTAGGGTCCATTTTTTTTTTTGCTTTTTTTTTTTAGTACTTAATATGGGGGGCAGGTTTACTCCCAAAAAAGAATGCATACTCTTGATGTCAGAACCAGAATCAGAATCATCTTTATTTTAGTTTTTTATTATCCCTCTTTTGCTGTGGCTAAACATTTAAATAATAACCTTTATTAGATTTCAAGGGGTCACTGATGGTGTAGTGGTACACTCGCCTGACTTTGGTGCAGGCAGCGTGGGTTCAGTTCCAACTCAGTGATGGTGTGAATGTGGGTGCAAATGGTTGTCTGTATGTGCCCTGTGACTGACTGGCGACCAGTTCAGGGAGTAGTCAGCCTTTTGCCCGAAGTCAGCTGGGATAGGCTCCAGCGCCCCGTGACCCTAACCAGGATAAGCGGTGTTGAAATAGATTTCAAGGTTTAGTCATTGACTTTCCCAAAAAGTGCGATGCTTTTCTTACAGAAATGTGGGAGTGAAATTGTGCTATAATGTACAAAACTGAAATTTATCTTGCCTGGACCGGAGCTCAGCACTCCCAAACCTCTGATGCTAGACTTGCAAATGTAACATGATGCTCAAAGTAGCACTTAAGTATCATTAACTACCACTAATGTGAATTATTTATATTTTATTTTAACATAGTAGAACTGAATGCAAATAAAAACAAATAAAATGCCGTTTTAGAAGAACAAAACATGCACAAAAAGGTAAAAAAAAAAAACCACAGACACATTTAGTCGGTTTTATGTGTAAAACAAAGGCTGAATCACATGATTTAGTGCACGCTACATGTCACACGGTGACCTTATGGTCTCAATGTTTTCCATTTATCGTGTGTTGTACTATTCCACGTGTCTGCCTTGGCCCTGTTTTGCCCCGTGACATAGAACTACAGAAAAAAAAACATTTACCAACGGCGTGACGTAGGGTGTACGCTTCACATCTGCTGGGAAATGTAGTTTAAAAAAGAAACGTTCAAACAACCAAGGTCAAATAACCAATTGGTAAACGTAAAATAATATTAAACATTTGAGGATAACAATTAATAATCTTCCTGTGAGTAAAAATTGCCTGCTATTCAG
This sequence comes from Phyllopteryx taeniolatus, assembly GCF_024500385.1. NCBI lineage: Eukaryota > Metazoa > Chordata > Actinopteri > Syngnathiformes > Syngnathidae > Phyllopteryx > Phyllopteryx taeniolatus. The sequence goes on from NC_084519.1 coordinate 9,705,680, forward strand.
GATATTGCAATAAATTTCCGCATGTCATACACGAAAGACCACATTTCCCAGAACACCCTTGGAGTTTGAGCATGCGCATTACGCTGTGGTAGCTTGGTGTGTGGAGTGGAGTCACGTGGAGACAGTCCACACGGTTCTGTCCAAACAGAACGTGAGCGAGTGAGTCGCTCGCTGCTACTAGCAAGTACTCAGTCTGTCTGTTCGAGCGCCGCTGGGCTGCTAAACCGATTCATGTTGTTTTTTTAGCCACGGGTCCCTTTATACTTGACCATTTTATCGAAGAATGAGTGATAACGATGATATCGAAGTCGATAGTGACGTGAGTATGACCACTTTTCTACGCCAATGAGTACATTTATTTGGCTTTTCGTGTCGTTTGTGTGTGTGTGTGTGTGTGTGTGTGTGTGTGTGTCTGTGTTTGTGAGTGAGTGAGTGAGTGAGTGTGTGTGTGTGTGTGTTTGTGAGTGTGTGCGAGTGTGTAGGTGTGTGTGTGCGTAGCCCATGTAGCTGCTCAGCTAGCATTAGCTTCCCGATAAGCTGGGTCGCCGTGCTCCTCAGATAAATTGACATAATTACAAGAAATAGTACTGTTCTTCTGTGCTCAGAAGCATTCTAAGTACGATAGTTTTAAAATCCAAGCAGCTTTGGCGAAACTTAACGCTTCTCAACAATTATGGCTACAATTGTACTTTTTGTTCTGTTTTTTTTTTGCAGGAAGACTCACCGAGATATCACAATGTGGTGCGTAATTCTGTGGGGGGAATTTGTCTATTATTGTAATCATTGTACTGTATTGTATCATTGCTTGATTTTGTAAATTTTTTTATGATAACAGATTCTTCATTATTTAGTAATAAGGCTTTGCTTGAGGGTAGGTGGACTTCAAAATCGAATGTGAAAGCAATGGGTCACATGATCGAGATAGATATGACATGTTTGTAGTGTTTGGAAGGCAATATTCGCATGGTACGTTTTGCATTGCAGGCAGGGTATCCCCTATCCTGCGTGTATACACGGTAACACGGCGGCTATATTTAGACCAAAAGCTTTGCAGAGCTGCACAGGCTGTCTTTCATTGTGTCTTGGTTATTGTTTTTAACCAATAAATACGCGCAGTGGCGTGCGGATCGTGGTGGTTTTCCTTAACACGACGGGGGATTCCGCTTTTGCACATCTAGGTCACCTCAACAGACGGATCTTGTTTGACATACTGCTGCATCCATGGCGGAGAATGATGCTCAGCTAAAGAGATGCTGCTGCGTGCATGCATCTGGGGTGGAAAGCCTTCGTGTCAGGAAGGGCTGCAGCGGGATGTTTTCCTGTGTTGCAGCCTCTGATTAGAGTCAGTCTTCTCTACATCCCACCGAGGGGCTGGCAGGCTGAAATGAATGACGTTATAGCTAACTGCACAACATAGTGGAGGGGGGGGGGGGGGGGGGGGGGGGGGGGGCAACACATACACATACACACACAAAGCACGACGCACCATCAGCTCAATTCTAATGTAAATGGCTGTAAGCTTGGCGTTTTTGCAAATGTACTACCCCCCTACATCTTCAATGGAACCATACTAATGTAATTCCTATTTAATAAGTCTTGAGGGGAAAAATTTACTGAGTAAGGTAATGCAATACATTAATTCATTTGACTTTTAATTCAATCAGTAGTGGTACCTCTGTGCAGGCTAAAGAGTCCTAATTTGGATCAGCACCAAATTTGACACCTTTCAAAAAAAATAAAAAATCCGCATGAGTTTCGTCATTGCAATTCATGCATTTTTCACTGAAAACTTGACTCTTTTATTGTCTTTGGGGTCCGTTTGTCCCCATTCAATGCTTAATGTGTGCCTCACATCATTCTGAGTTTCTCAGCTTGAATCTCATGAATCTCTCTCTCTCAATCTCATGAAACTCATGTGTGGAGCTTGCATGGTCTCCCGAGCTTGCGTGGGTTGTCACCGGGTACCCCGTGTTCCTCCCACATTCCTGAAAACCTGCATGTTAGGTTAATTTAAGACTTTAAAGCAGGGATGTCAAACCCATTTTCAGCATTGGCCACCACAATTGCGACCCAAATGAGGAGAAGTGCTATAGAAAACGTATGAATGGATGTTACCTAATGACATGGAGACAGGTGGGTAAAATAAAATAAATTAACATGACGATCTATTTAAGTCCGTCCTGTCCTGCACATATTGTTGCACGCATCAGTGTTCTTTTGGGTCAATTTGACCCCAGGCTTTTTTATATTTATGTTTATTTGGGCATTGAGCAAACTAAATAAGTAACCAAGGGATAAAAAAAAAAATCAGTTTATAACAATTTCCTGGTGCTATAAATTGCTTGGGTCAAACAGATGTGTACAACAATAATGGTCACAGGACAGACTAAAATATAGTATATCATTTAATTTATTGTAAATTTAGTTTACTCAGCTGTCCTGATTAAGTTAGGTAAATCCATGAAACATAAATAAGAAAAAAGTTTTAAAAATGTTAGGAAGCTCAAAGCCAAAGGTTATGGAATATTTTGTCCTACCCTTTTCTTTTTTTATTTTTTATCTAGTAGTATACAAATGTTATTACTCTGCATGTGAGTGTGGTCACCTATCTCCTACCTTGTAATGTTAGTATATATATATTTTTTGTTTGTTTGTTTGTTTGTAATAAAGATAAATGTAATGGAACGGGTATGGTCCCCTCCAATCTTTCCATAGAAAATAAGAAAGATACAATCAAAATCAGGTCCAGATTCAAACTTTTGCCATCTTCATACCTTTTATTGCAGACACAAGAAACACAAATTATATTCAGGATCGTCCAAGTATAAAAATATCGTCTGAAATAAAGTTAAAATGTGCTGCTCTCGTCCGAACTCTCATTCCATTTACGGTTCTATGGTCATTGGCACCACACTTGTCCTCTTTGCCATCACTTGTACCATCTGTGGTGGCTTCACAGAAAAATCAAAGCACAGTTTTCAAAGCTCACAGAGCTAGAATCTGACAAGATTTGCTGCAGTCTCTCAAGTAATGCCAACTTATTTTACCAGCAAAAGTTTGGCCTGTTTTCAAATCATACTACCTTCAAGGGGGTTTGAATTGTGAGCTTCCTCTGTATTTTTCAAGGCCAATGTATTACTCTACATAGCCTGGGCCTAAATCCTCCTCTATTAAATCCTACCACAGTGATGCTCAAAGTGTGGTATGCGGGCTCCCTCACATGGCACGTGAATGAATCACTGCCCAAGTACAGTTCAGTTGTATTTAACTTTTAAGTTCAATTCATTTGCATTAATTTATTCTTGAACAACTCTTGCTTTTTAAACTTGTATTTAGGTAAAATGTATATGTATCTTTTGTGTGCAATACATTTAATTGAATCATTACTATGGTGGTTGGGAGTTAGTATGGTAGTTTTTGCTTAAAACATTTTTACATTTTTCCTGTGAAATTACGTATTTTTATGTACTTTGACTTTATTCTCATAAATTACAAATGTTTTTTTGTTTTGTTTTTGCTTTGTTTCTTGTAGTATTTGTTCTTTTTCTCATAATATTTCGACTTTATTCCTTTAAACCTTGGGTTGTTTTTGTCAAATAGTTAGTTTTGTCATATAGTTAGTCCCCCCCCCCCCTCCCCCCCCGTAGTATAACCATGTATAATTTGAAAATTTTCACGTTAAAATTTGGACTTTATTCTTGGAAGGTTATGTATTTTTTTCTTGTAATATTACAACTGTAGGACTACAACCTCTGTCTTGTTTTTGATCAATATTTAGGCCTACATTGCTCCTGTATTTTAATGTTCGTCTTTATAGTGGTCCTTAGAGAGCCAATTATTTTTCAGAGCTGGTACTGGCTATAAAAAATTGAGAACCACTGCCCTAACAAAGTCACTGATGGTGTAGTGGTACACTCGCCTGACTTTGGTGCAGGCAGCGTGGGTTCAGTTCCCACTCAGTGACGGTGTGAATGTGAGTGCGAATGGTTGTCCGTGTCTATATGTGCCCTGCGACTGACTGGCGACCAGTTCAGGGTGTAGTCCGCCTTTTCGCCCGAAGTCAGCTGGGATAGGCTCCAGCGTCCCGCGACCCTAACCAGGATAAGCGGTGTTGAAAATGGATGGAAAATGGATGCCCTAACAAACAAACAACACGGGAAATATGACATGACAATGTTGTAATGTCTGTTGTTGACACCTGGAATTGACTTTATGAGTAACAGAAACACATCTGACTTTTTTTTTTTCTTCCCCCCCCAAAAGATGTTAATGACACAGAGTAGTCCTGTTTGTCTCATAAAACCATCTTTGAACTGAGGGTTACTTAGTGCACAAAATGCTCATTAACAACAACAAACACCTCTTCTTTTACCACTTCTTAAAATTAAGCAGTTACAGTTAAATTTCCACCTCTAATTATTAACTGTATTAACTACAAAGGCCTCAGTAGTATTAGAATTTTAATGATAATAAATTGCAAGCCCAACAATCGCTTTAATAAAATAATGAAGTCGTAATGGTGGGTGATGTAGGACATTTTTCGTCATGAGCTATTGGTTTTATATGCAGCCTGATAAGAAGGAAGCAACACATTGTTTATTTTTATTTTGGGAACAGCGCTTTCATTCATGATCTGGACCATTGTTTCTTTTTGGCGCTGTCATTTCCACGCTGTCCACGGGACTATGTGTGATGGCCATCACTAGCGAAGGAGATGCACTTATCTGTCCTTCCTCCCCTCGCCCACCTGGAGCACTTGTGTTACGTGCTGTGGTCAGGTATGAGTTGAATGGAGGGAGCAGCTCGCCTAGCGTGCGGTACCAGAGGAGGGAAAAAAAGGTACCTGTTTTTATGACAGACTAATAATGGCGGCACTGTAATTGGACACCTGTTTGTCTTGGTGACAAATGTGCTGAGCCACAACGCAACAGTCACATCTTTAATAGTATAGCAGCATAAACACACGCAGTGGCTTCCCATCATGATTATTGGGACATCTTGGGCTTGTGATCAGTACTATTTAATTTTAGTACTGTAATATGTTTGATTGACCTCCTCCATCCATCCACTTTCCATTTCATTTTTTAACAGTGGAAACCACCACCAAAGTAGTTTTAATTTCTACTCGTGTCATAGATTTATTCAGTAGGGCCCACCTTTACTTATTATGGTTTGAAGTTTCCCAGCCTTTTTTTTTTTTACCCTTGACACAGTTTTACCAAATAAAAATCTCGTGATGTTAATAATCTACCATAGAATCGGGAACATTTTTGGTTACAAATCAGCCCCACCAAAACATTATTTTTACCTTGGTTGAGGTGTTAATTTTCAAATATACTTTAACATGAATTATGTGGCTTCAACATTTCTGTAAAATCTATGAAGCTTTTGATTTGTTTTTAGACAAGGGCATTTGAACCACCGAGTCTGTATTGTATGAGAACAGAGTGTACATGCATAGATGCAGTAAATACGTTATTAAGGAGATTTTCATTGGGGGATCATTGTGGAATGTTAGTGAAGTGGAGTTACTCCTAAATCTCAAACCTGGATGTATGTAAGGTAACAAAACAATAGGCAGAACACGACAGTGGGTATTCTGTGGAGAGAGAAATAAAATTGGCTAAGAATGAAAACCACTCCAGCAGGAAACAAGCTTATCAGGTGACTGATGTAGTTTTTATTGAAGCAATTGTGAATAAAGGCAGCGCTGATGAGCAGCAGCTCACGGAGGTTCAAATCCAAGACCTCAAATCATTTGATGCCGTGCTTTAGCCAGCTTTGCATGGTTTTCACTTCCTCACGATGTATTTATGTTAAGTGGTGCGTCCATTCGTGAAGCATGCCATTGTACATATGGTGATGTTTCCATCTTGAAAGCAGACGTGATGCTCTATTGACGTGTGATGTCGTCTTCCGGCGGTCTTTGCTTGTCTCCCATGCTCTACTAAAAATGAGAGCAGGAAAATGGCTGCCAGTGTTGTAATCACACACAGGAGGACACATTTTAGTCAGTGTTTATCTCCATTTTCAGGTGTCATTGTAATTTCTGAATATTACAAAAAACACAAACTTATTTTTTTTTTTAACCTTTCGTTGGGTCACATAACTTCATGATTCATCAGCCCACGTGGCTATGCATTATGCAGTTGTGGCGGCCATATTGTGTTCCACTGCCTTGCACTCCAATTAGACGGCAAATTGGTTTTGCTTGTCAGGTAATGGAGACTGTGTTTTCAAGATAAACACAGTTATGAAACTTGGATTGAGTCTGGAAAGTTTCACAAAATCAGTACATCCAACTGAAAGTTGTCGTAAACCTGACTCCCAACGGCCGTTCAATTTCCTTAGCTCATTCCTTCAAATAAAGTTTTGAAGTTGTTTGAATTAATGTTGTCGTCAACCAGATCTTTCCCTGCCCTAGCATTGAGCTTCAGCTAAACCTCGAGTAATTTTGCATTCAAGGCTCCCGGCTCCAGTTTGGGGTTTGCATGTTCTCCCCATGCCTGCTTGAATTTTCTTCTGGTACTCTGCCTTCCTCCCACATTCCAAAAACATGCATGTTGGGTTAATTGAAGACTATCCATAAGTGTGAATGTGAGTCGGAATGGTTGTTTGTCGATATGAGCCCTGCGATTGGCTGGGGGCCAGTCCAGGGTGTACCCCGCCTCTGGCCTAAAGTCAGCTGGGATAGGCTCCAGCTCAGCTATGATCCTAGTAAAAGATAAGCACTATCGACAATAGATGGATGCATGATAACATCTTTGCAGTTTGTAGAAAGGTCACTGGAGCTTACATGACATGAAGAGCTGTTGACACTTTACTATCTATCAAGAGCAATTGCACTAGAGTTTGCTTTTATCTGAACCTAATGAGATGAATCGAAAAATAAGTGACTAACTTTGCAGTAGAAGAGTGACTATGTGATTTATCTGCTTCAAAGTCCTTGAACCTTTCTGACTTGTAACCTTCCAAAATGGGCTATAGTAGTAAGCAATACAAACTGGAGTGTTTTCCAGTTTAAGTGAATTGCTTTGAGAGAGGATTTGTGTCTTTCAGTTTAAATAAATTATTGGACAATATTGAGCTTTTCCTCATTAACATGTCAGCCTCAGCTTATTATCCCCATCTGTCACAGTGGTAATTTTCCATGTCGCGGATAAAACAAACAAACAAACAAAACGAAAACACCCACTTAAAAGCACTGTGCGGGTGTCCTAAAGGCAGAGTGGCACTAGGCAGCTAGCGCATTTTGTCTCCTGTTGTCCTCTACCCACGCTGCTGTGCTACTGGGCTGAAGGCCTTGTGACTCTCTCATTGCAGGCTGACAAACGCGCACATCACAATGCGCTGGAGCGTAAGCGTAGGGACCACATCAAAGACAGCTTTCACAGCCTCCGGGACTCTGTGCCTGCCTTGCAGGGAGAAAAGGTTGGTAACAGTACTGGTGCAAACCACAACAGTGTAAGAGAAATCTTTTTCTTCTTCATTATGTTTGTTCAATGTTACTTATATTATGGGAGACATGGTCATGACTTAAAGACATAGCGTAGTGTATATTGAGAGCTATATTAGTGTGTGAGTGGAGAGCAGATGGTGGGAGCTGCATGTCTAACTGCTTGGACCAGCGTCAGGAAGTTATTACGAGCAAATGTCGCTGTGCTCTTCCTGTTTTGACATCCGTGACATGGAGAACGTTACTAGAGCACTCCTCCCCTAGAAACCAGTTGGGTGGGTGGATGGCTAGGGGCTGGGTGGTGCAGTGGTAGTCATGTTTGCTCAGGGAGCTGCCTTGCATGTCCCTATAGGTTGTCACACTGCTGACATGCTGAAAATTATGTAAGAATCTAAGCTAGGTCCACATCCGTTTGGGTATTTTATTATTAAAAAAAAAACCAACAACCATGAAATATACTCATCAAAGTGAAAGAAAAATATACATCTCCACACACAATGATGCTTTAATGAAATGTATTTCCACATAAACTGCTTATGCTGGCTAATTCAAAGCCTGATAAGCTACTGCAGCTACTTCTGATGTCTTCATTCTTCAATGTAGTCAGATCAACATTGACGTTTGTGAACATATGCTAAACCACCACAAGGTTCAGCATGTTAATTCAAATCAACACATCCTTGTCAAGATGTCAGTTTGCGATTTACTCAAATAGTTTTGTGTGAATGAAAGACTAAAAAGCATAGCACATGTTAAAATAATGCGGACATGACTTTTATGTTTCTAAAAAAAAATGCCCATGTTGGTGTGGACTTGGTCTTATGATGATGATGATGATGATGATGATGTGAATGGCTGGATTTACACTCGTTCAAGTGACACAATTCAGATTTTAAAAAAATGTTTTAATTTTTTTTGCGCCATGCACCAATGGATTACACATAAAACACACCCGCAGTGAATAAAAAACACCCGCTTTAAATCAAAACAAAGTATAAAGCCCTAAAATTGTCTGAATATGTTACATTAGAGATGCATATTTAGAAAGGTAAACAAGTGTGCCAACTTTATATAATCTTGACTGGGTCTACAAGTATGTTAAAATTTGTATTTAGTTATTATTCCATCTGTTGCTTTTTTCAGGTGTTCAGTGAATGTAAAAACAGTGATCTGGGTCACATGAAGAAAACCTGAATTTTGGCATTATGATCTGCAGTGTAAATCCAGCCTTAAACAGGTTTTAATAGCAAATGTGTTACAATGAGGGATCTTGAGATAAGAGTGAAACAATACATGATGGTTAAATAGAGCTAATAAAAAGTATGCAGCCAATTTTACTATTTAACCTAAAGTGTTTTTGGCTAAAGAAAATGTCTGTTGTCTAGGCTTTGTGAGCTAATTAAATAAAGCAATCGTGTTTTTTGTGTGAATGTGATGATTTCTCTGCACACACGTCACTTCTCTTTTGCATGTGTCACTAACAGCAGTCTACCAAACAGGCGTCTCGAGCTCAAATCCTAGACAAAGCCACAGAGTACATCCAGTACATGAGGCGAAAAAATCACACGCACCAGCAGGACATTGACGACCTGAAGAGACAAAACGCGCTGCTGGAGCAGCAAGGTAACGCCTCAACTTTGTGTCATCTCTGTCTTAACCTCTGCCAGGAGTTGACAGGATGTGAACTAGCTTATGGTAATGATTGCCAATGGCAGGTTGTCTTTATAGCCTGAAGAGTCAAACTGTTGCAGTTGGGTGCTTCCCTGGCATATCTCCAGCAACTAGTCGTGATTGATTGCGTTTTGTTGTCTTGGTACAGGTGATAGATTTGTCCATGCCTGTACACACAGAGCTGCAGAAGTGGTTTCTTCTAAATGGCAACTATAAATGATCTAAATTCTGACTTTTTTCTTCGGGTCCTTATTTTGAATAGGTAAAAAAAAAACACAATCAGTAATTATCCATATCGACTGATGTGAAATACTTATATCGTGATACATTTTCCATTCATATCGCTAAGCTCTAGTTGCCATATGTTTGGGTTAAAATTTTGAGATTGGTTAGAGTATATGTGCGAATTGTTATTAAGCGTATTATTTGTGGCACACGCAACAGCAGTCCCGAGTTCCACTGCTGTTTTGAATGTGACTGAATTAGCACGGCTTCCGTTTTCAGTGTTGAAATGGCAGCGATTATGCGATCTTACTCAACTTTCTGACTGGTTTCCAAATCTTTGCACACCTGAGAACAGGAAGGAAATGCTCAACTTTCATGCTTGTGTTTATTGAGCTCAACCAACATTACCATTACCCTGGAAATGTTTGAAATGAGGGATGGGTCAGAAATCATAATACAGTCTGTTTTGACTGTTAATTTGTGATCAAACTTAGGGTATGTTTACAGATGAAAAAACAAACAAACGTGAAATTGTCCAGCCATCCATTTTCTGTACCGCTTATCCTAACTAGGGTCAGGGGCGTGCTGGAGCCTATCCCAGCTATCTTCGGGGAAGAGGAAGGGTACGCCCTGAACTGGTCACCAGCCAATCGCAGGGCACATATAAGCAAACAACCATTCGCACTCACATTCACTTGTATTTCTGAAAATACCACTCGAAATGACCATTTTGCCTAAATAATCTGTTTGCATGGATGTGAAACCCCCCGACTAAAAACACTTGAGTAAGCTTGCCAGGGTAGTAGTTGGCGATGAAACACTATTTCCCCTGTCACACTCAGCTGGTACCTGTGGTGGTTGGGTACTGGTCCTCAGTTTGGTTCAACCGCCAAACACCACACACTGGAAGAAAGCCAACCCAGAGCGACAGCATGACGCCACGAATATAATGTCCATACATAACTTTTCACATTTGTTTACAGTGCAGATTTTGGCTCTAGCACCTAATCACCAGCACTGGCTCAGCGTGAAAGGGCTGTTTGAGTATTCACACCAAATGCTTGTCCTCGTAGGTCTTATCCAAAACCAACTTTCAAAAACCCTCAGTTTAGAATCTGTCTTATGGAAGTAATGTGATTCAGTTGGACGCAGTAGCCATGTAATAAATGTACACTTTGTTGAAGAGGTGTTTGAAGCACAAACGTGTTCTCTATTTTCCAATTTCATAGACTAGTGTTTTTAGTGTTCGGAGAATGTTAGTTTAAAAATGATTCACTTCAGCTTCAAAAGGGCTGTGTTTTCAGTCCTCTAAGCTGCCATGCTAATGAACAGCCAACAAATTTCTATTTAAAGGAGGGGAGTTAGTGATTTAAAAAAATAAAATATGTTTTTGTGGTCTGTCAGCTGTTTCTGCCTCTAATTTTGGATACAAGAAACCACTGCGCCTGAGGACAAACAATCGTACAGAGACAGAAGGGCTGACTGAGGTTTCAATCATTTGTCACGAACTCGTGGACACCCCTGCGGCCCTGCGCTGACCTTTTACCTTGTTACCCCATAAAAGCACCTAATTCATAATTGACTGTTACTAACACTCAATATTATGGATTTGAAGTTAACAAAAATTGTGAGGCTGTGCAAACTGCCTGTTCATAATGGTCCCCTAATTCAGTGATTCACAACCGGTGGGTCGTAAAAATTACATATATGACGCCACGCTCAGTTACTGCCGTATTTACTGTTTTACATTTACCTGTATTTAACAGAATAAATGCATGAGTACAAGTGGTGATTGGTGGTCCTCTATGTTGTACAGTGCGCGCGCTGGAGAAGGTGAAGGGCTCGGCGCAGCTTCAGACCAACTACTCGTCATCCGACAGCAGCCTCTACACCAACCCAAAAGGCAGCGCCGTGTCGGCGTTCGATGGCGGCTCCGACTCCAGCTCTGAGTCTGAACCCGAGGAGCCTCCCAACCGCAAGAAGCTGCGACCGGAGGCAAGCTAGGAAGCGCCTGGCGCATCAAAAAGCAGGTATGAGGCCAGAGATGGGGCCTCACATGAAAGGCAAGAGGAAGCCTTTTAAACGCTCTCGAGGCTCTTTGACCTTTCCACCTGACACGCCCCAACCCCCCACCCTCTCCCTCCCTTCTGGGTGGGCTCGCACTGGAGACTCATGACCCCTCAAAACTCCTCTAAAATGCCTCCTAGAGCAAGGAGGGTGGAGGGTTAAAATTTTCTTCTCGCAACAATCCAAAACCCCAAAAAGAGGCAGCTCGGCTACTTAAGAATTGTTTTATTTTTTATTTTTATGTTCTGCTGCCAAGCGTTTGTGTACGGGAACAGCAGGTGCACACCAGACAAAGTCCTACGCACTGCTATATAACATATACAGTGGACCCCTGCTATTGGCGGGGGATAGGGACCGAGCCTGACCACGAATAGTGAATTTCAACTGACTGTCAATCACAAATCTAATGGCTGCTGTTATATTTTTGATTGGATAAGTACATTGAGTGAAGGTTCCACGTACACACACACACACCAGCCTTATCTTATGCCTTCCACCGTGAGACCGTGGTTAAGCTTACAACTAGATTTTTTTTGGGGGGGGCGCAGTTACAGCTGACAGTAACCATTCATTATCGAAATTAAAGAGACGCTCCAATACAGCAACCATAAGGTAAACAGTATTTGGCCATGAAAATAAAATATTTTTTTGTGAATAATGGAGGATGGGTAAAGGAATGGAGAAAAAACAAAACACCAATAGGTGAATTTGCAAAAGCTGAACTGTGACTGCGAGGGTCCACTGTATTTTGTTGATTTTGAACTTAAACACACACCAAGATCAATTGTTCTGGACAATTTTATCTTTTTGAACTACTATCACCACAAATTGTACATTTGTAGCTTTTTCCACTTAAGAATGTGAAGACCCCCCCCCAAGGAGAAATGTTTAGTGACACCCACCTCAGGCTCACTGGATTGCAGATGTTTTGTGCTGCGACACATTTGTTAATGAAATTTAAGAAGAAAAAAAGTTCCTGTGTTGAAATGGATGTATTGATTGAATTCGAATAATATTCCTAAACTTGTATTGTGTTTTGTCCTTTAGCTTGAAGTAGTGAATGACTTTAGGTGGCCGAACACATTAGGCAGCTTGTTTGATAGACAATTACATAAAAAAAAAAAAAAAGATTTGTAATGATTGGATGTTTTCAAGCTCAAATGTATGTTATGCATTTTGTAGTCATCTCACAGGTCATGGAAAAGATCACTTAAACCGGAATGTTCCAAAGTAGCTCCTGTCGTTTGCAGTACACGGAAGCCAGTGAAGCCCCCCCGCCGTTGACGTATTGTGCTTTACAAAGTCCCAAAATCCATGTTGCTGAAACAAAAAAAAAAGTGTCTAGGAAGTGTGTCTGTACATCGTTTCAATTTTCTTTCCATTCAAGAGGATATGATTAGTGTCTTTGTCCGATTCCATTCCATGGAAATTACAAGTATGTTGTACATACTGCCAACAATTGTCTTGCAAGTTGAGGCCTACCTTTAATATGAGACTATAAAATAAACTATTTTATCCTTTAATGCTCTTTTGATTATTTAATTGTGTGGTGAAGATGTCAAGGAAATTACAGAATTTGGTGCAATACAAAGATTTATTAACCTCGGCCATACTGAAACATTTGATTTCAGAGTGGTGACAAAAGGCATTAAGAGCGAGAAATCCTTTTTGCTGCTTCCAGTCGTTTTCCCGCACCGCTGTACGACTATAAACTAGCACCGATGGTCGGCTGAGGATTTTTCCGTCGGGACAGGCAGCCGGAGGAAATGCTGCAAGGCCTGAGCCACCTTCTCTGGACAGATGTTGTAAACGGGATGAGTTGGAACCTACAAATAGGAACAAAAATGGACATGTTTTACCACAGCACTGCAGAAAAAAAACTTGTTAGTTGTGGTGCTTTGGACATTGCAATGAATGCGCTAACAGGCAACCTTTTGTAACACCGCCAAAAAGAAATTTGCCGCAGTTGAATCAACACGGCAGACACACTAGTATGTGCAATGGACAGTGTCTGTGTCGCCACCCGAAGGTGCAAGTGACGTAACAGGAGGCAGAGTGACACCGCAGCTGGTGCTGTTCACATTTTTAAGTTAAACCACATGCACCTCCCCCTCCCCCCATCCCAATTACTTCACTTCTCAACTCCAGCCAACGCCTCACGTCTGTCATAACCTCTCATTCCCCATTTGCATTAACACTAAACATCTTTTACTGGAATATAATAACATGTTTGGTGCCAAAAAAGTACCAAAGTATGACCATGTACAACTAGAAATGCTCGTAGATGACCACAGTGCAACCAAGCCACCAGTCAGGATTTTTGTCTCGGTTAAAATGTAGTTGCGCTACCTAGTGGGAATGATGTCAACAAGGACTCCATCTTGTAGAAGTCCGCACTGCGTTATAAAACTACTGTAATTCAGTAAAGGGTTAATAGACTACAGTTCACATTTAATAGGCATATAGGTAGTCTCAAAGGATGTATCGTTTAAATACTGTATTTTTTCCCCTTAGTTTTTGGGAAGCTGACTTTTTGTATGAAAAAAATGCTTGGAAACCAAAGTTGCTACCAATTATTAAATATAATTCATAATTGATACATATATTTCATTCTGAAGTATTCATTTAAAGTGTAAACAATAGATTTTTACAGCACAATTTTCGGTTTTGTTGTTGCTAATTATCGACTTACTTCAGGGACCAGTATTAATGATTAAATATGCCTCTAAATATATCCATCCATCCATTTTGTGAGCCGCTTCTCCTCACAAGGGTCGCGGGAGTGCTGGAGCCTATCCCAGCTATCATCGGGCAGGAGGTGGGGTACACCCTGAACTGGTCGCCAGCCAATCGCAGGGCACATACAAACAAACAGCCATCTGCACTCACATTCACACCTACGGGCAATTTAGAGTTGTCAATTAACCTACCATGCATGTTATTGGGATGTGGGAGGAAACCGGAGTGCCCGGAGAAAACCCACGCAGGCACGGGGGAGAACATGCAAACTCCACACAGGCGGCGCCGGGGATTGAACCCCGTTCCTCAGAACTGCGTCCCGCCCCTCTAAATATATTTAATGGAAAATATTATAGCATACGTACTTTTATCCCAATACAAACAAATAGTTATGCAAAGGGTAACAATCCCCCCTAATAGAATGAATGATTAATATGCCTATTACAAGTTGAAAAAAATAGTAAAAAGGGAAAAAAGATGCATTTGAAGTGGGGGGGGGGAAAGTGTTTTTAGACTTTAATAAGCTGTCTTTTTTGAAAAAATGTTTTAAAATCTGACTCGCCAAAAATACATGAAAAGAAATGTGCCAATTATTGACCCATCTCAGAGTCTTATGATCCATCCATCTATTTTCTGAACCGCTAGAGTCACGAGTGTGCTGGTGCCTTTCTCAGCTGACTTTGGGCAGGACCCAGGGTATACCCTGAACTAGTAATCTTATTATTAATGATCAAATATTCCTTTAAATGTGTTTTATGGAAATTGTTTTTTTTCACCAAATACAAAAAAACCTAGTTATGTAGTTGTTGGTTACTGTAGATAAATTTAGGGCAGTGATTCTCAACCAGCATGCCGGGCACATTAGTGTGCCATGAGCGCTCTTCAGGTATGCTGTGGGAAATTATAAAATTTTATGTAATTGCTAAAAAAATTATTTACAAGAAATAATGTATCTGTGTTCATCTATTTATGCCAGTGAGGCCTAGTGACAGACAGAACAAATAAATGCTCTTCTATTAGATAGCAGGAAGTATATACAGTAATTAATGTATCAATTTTTGTCTGTTGGTGTGCTGTAAGATTTTTCTGTTGTAGAATATGTGCCTTGGCTCCATAAAGGTCGGAAATCACTGGTTTAAGGATTATTTATGCTTTGTGTGTTTTGAGTCAGCAGTCAGTTAAACACTAGCTCCCACCATCTCGGACCCTCTGCCGCAGCCTCACCAATCTGTTCTGCTCCTTGCCGAGGACGCTCTCGTGATGGCTGTCCGTGTTCCCGAAATGCTGCGCTATGGAAAGGCCGCTCAGGCAGTAGCATGTGTGGTAAAAGTCTCTGGATCTGGATGGGACAAGTAGCAGGTGTCGAACCATTTGATCAGGATTTTCTTGTTGCGCTTATATGTATTGTCATACTGACTTGCCAGGCTTATCTAGCAGCCCTCCGGTTGGGTTCTGGCAGCAGAGGAGGATGTACTCCTGCAAGGCTTGCTGCTCAAACATCCACTTGTGTCGACTCAGCTCTGACTCCCCTGCGCAAAACCAATAAGTGAAACTCAAACACCACAATGAGCGTAAGCGCAGCAAAGTTACCTTCTTTGAAGAAGGCCCTGTGGAGGAGCGGCAGGAGTCCGGCCTGCCAGTAGGAGTAGCAGCCGTCCACCAGTTTGTTACATCGGCCCTGGAAGCCCCCTTCAAAACGCATTTGTCTGCTGACCACCCACCTCTGCAGAGACACACGACGAAAGAAAGCGTAAGAAGATATTTTTCAGGGGGTTTTGCGCTACCCTCAAATTAAACTGTCAGTTGTCTAAATCATAACAATGAATTGATGAGAAAAAAAATCTAAATTTATCAGACTGACAGAGATGCCTGGGATCCAATAATTAAAATTTAGGATGTGGGCGTTTTTTCACCTATATGTATATGTTTATTTCCTGCAAAAAAAAAAAAACAAGCATTCCCATTCAACTTTGCAGAGGGAAGTGAATTAAAAAGAAAATCATTTCAATCTTCAGTAAATGAAACTTGAATATTGATTAGCAAAACTGCGTCACAACAACGGCAAAGTCAAATCCACCCGTTTTGCAAGTGGTTTGGTGCTCAAAAGGCTATTGCATTCAATTGACAAACCGCTAAATGTCAAACTTGAACCAGGTCACAGACTCATTTTGACCCACATTAAGCATAAAATACTGTATGGAAATTTGGATGTTGATGGAATGGTACCTTTAAATTTTAACAACAGCTGGAGTCTAGTTGGATTGAGGAGGTTGGTGCTCATTTCAGATGTTGATTCATAGACAAGTTAAACAAGAAGGGCTTTAACATTTTGTGAGTTTGTATGACTGGTGGGGCGCAAACTATTATAATTGGCAGCTTTGGCCAGATTTTATAGTGTTTTAGTTTCATGATAACCTTTTGCGTTTTCAACAATTGCAAAGTATAGTGAAAAATCTAAATTGGAAGTCTGAATCGCTTAAAAGATTTGGACCACACCATTTGATCACTTTTGCCATAATGCAGGACGTCTCATGAGACCTCAGATCTGCAAGCCTCAAAAGATTTAACTGTGAGTTTTGCCTTTTATTTAGCTTTTCATCCATCCATTTTTCCATTTTGTATAGTGCTTGTCCTCATTAGGAGCGGGTGAGCTGGAGCTTATCCCAGCTAAATTTGGACAAGAGGCGGGATACGCCTTGAACTGGTTTCCAGCCAATCGCAAGGCTTTTCTTAAAACAAAAAAAGAGAATTTGAGGCCAAACACTTTTGTAATCAAACATTCCTTATTGTCATGTCATTAAAGTGTTTTATTGTGTATAGGTTTTAATACTAACACTGGATAACTTATATTTACAGTTGGCTTAGCGTTAAGATTTACAATGTTACTATAAATATTGGCTTTACAGTTAAAAGATTTTATGATAGGGCAATTTGATCTGTAACAGGAGAAAATGTGTTGCAAAGTTCCTCACCAGTAAGGCTTTGAGATCCAGCATGTGCTCTTTCCCCAGGATGACCAGAGCGGCGGTGCCACAGAACGTGTAGCCGCCATGGGCCTCCAGACCCGGCACCCCGCTGAGGCCGCCCTCCCAGTTCTGACAACTGCGCAAAACCACAGATAAGAGTGGGAATGAATAAACGAATAAATAAGCAAGTCACTTACCTGAGGATCCAGTTAGTGGTGTCTTCAAACAGTTTGGGTGTGAGGATGTTGGTGAGCGACGCTACGGAGGCTGCACAATACGCACTCCTGCGGAGGTACATGCACGCAATATATACTGGAAATTAAATATACAGTGAACCCCCGCATATTCACGGCTCAGCAGTTGCAAATTCGCCTATTTTCCGATTTTTTTTGGAACGACTCTGTTATTCACTGACAAAAATCACTTATTCTGTCAAAAAATATACATCTCAGGAAAAACAAACAAAATACTCATGTTTGTTGAAAACTTAACATTGCATCAGCAAAGACGGCAAGGCATTTTAAATACTTTAGATTGCTCAATAATTGTAAAAATAACAGACCCACGTGGGGACTGACCAATAGTATTGATTTGTGTAAAGAATTGACAACATTAGAATGTAGGGGATTTACGGCCGACAGTGACCTTATGTAACATAGGTTCATGATTGTGTACGTGCTAGACGCACGGTGTAAATGCTTTGCAGATGATTTTTTGACTGTTTGTTACAGACCACGATAAATAAATGAACTGTTCTTTAGCTTGAGCACACTGTTAGTGAGTGCTTCATATAAGCCCCCCCTTTTTTTTATGATCCTCCCTGGTCTAAGTGCTTTGTCGCCATCTCATTTACTTGCAGGTTTTCGCTATTTGCGGCAAGGCGATTCACTGTAAACTGTTAAATAAGAGAAGCAGAGAAAAGAACAGGTTGAAGTCATAGCATCATCTGGCCTCTCACCTGACATCCACCTCCCCTCCCACGTGCATCACAAAGGAGCCATCTGGCTGCTTCACCGACCAGAGGAAATCTAACAACTTCTCCCTAGAATAGAGGAGAAACATGTTTTATTACAGTAATATGATTCCATGTGTTCAAGAAGGGTAAAATCCGCCTACCTGTCTATGACGTTGTAAGCTTCCTCTGTGCCGATGATGCAGAGGGCGTTGACAGCGGCGTAGGTGGGTGCCAGGTGGGCGTGCTGTGAGGGTCCGCCCCCGAAACCTCCCGTTGGGCTCTGACATCGGGCCAGGAACTGACACACACTGCATTGGAAGTAATCAGCGGCAAGTATTAAAATATTTTCCCCACAAAATAGAATAATTGCCAGGCATTTCGCCCTCGTTTTACCCTCCCTGTTGAACCCATTTTGAGGTCGAGCTTGATTGCGAACACAGGCAGCTCCCAAAAAAATGACTTGGTTGTGAAATTTCACAATTGATGGGTTAGCAGGTATGCCAGATACCCAAATATTTGTACTGCAATTAAAAAGACAGTTTTCCATAATGCGGTCGCGTTACTGGACAAAAGTAGACACCAACACTAAGCAAATATGTAATAGTAAACCATAATTTTAATGGGAAAGTAACATATAATAGAATGAGGCCAGATGATGCAGAAAGTTTCCCTTTACCTCCCCAAAAATGCCAAACTTCACTCTATTCTTAACATGTTAGAGGGCGCCTTTTTCATCCTTCGCCATGGTGAGCAATCACACGACCCGAAAAGATGCCGCCAGCCAACTTATCTGGAAGGCAAACTGAGCTTTAGCATCCTCTCTCACGCTCTGACCTGAACACAAGCAGAGAACGAGAGAGTGAGCAACCGACCGAGAGGAAAAAAAATGGGGTGCTTGGCAGTTGGTGACTTTCCACTGGCAGGAATCGGAAGACTTCTGTGGGACTAAACAGTACTTGGAAGTTTTTAAATGCTTCAGTTTTTTAAACTGAAGAGTATATATGGAAGTTTGACTTATTATTGTTTTTATACAAATAGTTGGGTCTCTGAAGTGCCCGCCCTCCCATCAAGTGTGAAATTAAACAACCACGTAAAGCTTTTGTCTGCCCATTTCTGAAAGTGTCTGTGAGCGAGCTGTTCTGTACTTATGCCCAACTGTTATGCAACTAATTTACATAATAACCAACCAGGTTTCTCCGCCCATGACTTAATCAGCGAGGCTGGGTGAAGATCCAGCACCACTTTCAAGTGAACGCTAGTCTTGCCGCCTGACTACACTATACAGTCTGAAACACCATCACGCAGAAAGAATTGCATTCCTCACAGGGTGACACCCCTACTATCATATCAAAGCCAAAAGGTAAGCAGAGCTGCACTGAGTTTTGTTGAATGCCTTCTTATACTGTAACAGGCACACTACTGCTTGCTTGAAGGTGTCGATGTGGTGGCGGTGAGGGGCTTTGGTGACGTGCCCATTCTCCCCTGGTCGTCATGGAAACGAAAACCCGACTCGCCATTGGCCAGTATCTCGGGCGGAATATACAATCGCACACCTATTAATTTCAGCGACACAGGAAATATGGTGCGTAACGTGTAATATACTTCACGATCATTGGGGTATTTTGACAAAAGCATGCCACAGACACGAACTTAAAATTATATTGTGTCCGCTTTTATATATATAGGCACACAAAAAATGCAGTTCACTTACACTGTTGCAAGAAAAAAAAGAAAGCGCATGAAGGTTACTGCAGTAATTATGACAAGGAGGCAACAAGAGACTCCCTCAGTGAAGTAGTGAGGTTATATTAAGAGTGTTGGTGGTCGAGTGCTTGTTAAACAGCGGCGTGAACATGAGAGTGTGTGTGCGTGGCTCACTCCGAGGCCACGGTGGCAGGAACAGGCTCGTCGAGTAACTCCAGACTGTGAAGAATCCAGAAGCAAAGCCAAGGTCTGCTTGCATCCAGACACTACACACACAGATAGACACAAGCGTAGATGAGATATAGTAGTAGAAGGAGAAAGGGGGGACCATAGAAATAGATGACGACGCATACATTTGTAGTCTATGGCTCATAAGGAAATTACTGTAAAGTAATATTAAATTCAGGGGTGACTTGACGATTCGAAATTTTGATATGATAATAATATAAATATAAATACATTGGAAATAATATATAGTGGGTCACTGATGGTGTAGGTTTGAATCTGCGCTCCGGCTTTTCCCATGTGGCGTTCGTGTGAATGTGTTCTCTCTGCGCTTGCGTGGGTTTTCTGCGGGTACTTTGGCTTCCTCCAACATTCCAAAAACATAAGTTAGGTTAACTGAAATTAAATTGTCCATCGGTGTGAATGGCTGTTTGTCTATAGACCGCTCACAAAATGGTGATATTTCAGGATGATCCTAAAATGCACAATAACCTTTAGAGGTGAACTTAATTTGACCTTGTCTTAACTTTTGAACACTTATGTCCAACTGTTCAGTGTTTCAGTACTTTTTGCACAACTTGCTGTGCTCTGACAAGGAACCGAACAGAAAAGTTCATCACATTCCATTTCGGAGCATCCACTGCATATACTGACATCCAGCTATGTGATGATTGAATGCCATTGATCCACGCCACACTAAGCATTAGCCTAATTTCCTGAATTCCATCTGTACCACTCACCGATGTAATACTGAGCTCCGGGCGATGATGTCACAAAATGCTCGTCCTTCTGTCTAACAATGAGAGAAGGACTCGCGGTAAAAATGAAGCGGCGACCTTCCAGAGAGCCCATTGTTTTGAATGCTACAGCATTTTCTACTTAAAGTACAAGCAAGAGGCAGTGAATGTCGTTTTGCATCAGCACTGCATGAGTTGGACATTGTACCTCGTAAGAGTCTGATAAATGCCGTAAGCCCTTCTTGAGATACTGGTAGTGTTGTTCCCGCAGCAAGGTTGGCCTGTAGAGCAAATGTAAGACAAGGAGCAGTTAAAGATATAAAATGGCAGCGTGCGTGTCTGTGTGGTGATTAAAATCAGCATAAAACTGACACTGTTAGTACAATATCCCCACACTGGATGTAATTCAATATAAAAATAAAATGAAAATAATAACATATTTTCTTTGTAATGTTTCCAAAACTATTCACTGGAGAGTCTGAAATGATATAACAATCACAGTAAATGGGTCATTTTATTATAATTTGATAAGAAACTTGGATTAACAAAAAAAAAAAAAAAACATAAATAAATAAAAATTTTCATTTTCTTATGCCGCCTTAGTTTTCCATGGGTAAATGTCTCCCACACTTAAAGTCCTTTTCTAAAAAGTTACTGATGATTTAAAATTTTAGGCATTCATAGTAAAGGCAGTCCTTATTGACAGAGGGTGGTCGCCCACTAAAATACACCACTTGCATAACTGTAAAGACTGGAGGTCCAACAATTAATTGGCAACTAATCAATTATCAAGTTAATTGATGACGATTTTTGATAATCGATTAATCGTTTAGAGACTTTGTTTAACTTAAAATTGTCTAAATCCTCAGAATTTCAGCCTCTCAACAGTAAATATGAATAATTATACTTATTATAATAACAAAGCAATAAATATGCAGTCATATTTTTTATAATAATAAAGCAGACTGATTATCTTTGTTACTGTTTGTTCAATAAAGCCGTTGAAAGCGCACCGGTGGCTGTCTATCCCTGACCACTTGTCGGGGCATATCGAGGTCAGGCACATCGACCACTGCCAGCGACATTCTAAAACTTATTGAACAATTGTATAAATTAAATAACTATATTGAACCTATTCAATATAATTAATTATATGACCAATATTTTAACGTCATGATGATTTTCAGACTTAATAACCAATTTATTTACCTAATGATGCGTTAATTTTTGAACATCTTTTTTAATGTAATGCCATTTTAATCTGATTTGTATTTATTTATTGGCATTTTTAATTACTTAATGTTTTATTTTATAGCCTTTCATGTCATGATGCTGCAGTGCATTGGATGGATTTTTTTTAAATTAAATGTCATTTGATTTACTGAATGTCATGTTTGATTTTTTTTAATGACCTATTGTATTGCCTTTTATCACTTGATACAGCAGTGCTTTAAATGTTTTTCATTTTATTTATTGACATTTTTTAATTATTGAATAACTTACGTTTTTCTTCTCGAATGGCCTTTTACGTCATGATGCTGAAGCACATTGGAATTTTAACCTAATGGCATTGCCTATGTATTTGTTAATTTAATGTCTCATTTTTTTCATGGCCTTTTAGTTCATGATGTGCCATGAACAGTGCTATGGACTGTGACATTAAATTAATCTGTCAAAAGGCAGCCACTGAAGAGATGGTGGGCAGGAGCAATGATCTAAATTTGCCACCCCTGGATTAAAAACCTAAACAAAGAGACGTTACATTTACAGTAATACAATCAACAAAAACAGTACTACAACTGGACGAACTGCTGAAATAGGACAAAGATGTTCTTTTTCGTCTGCGGTGGCAGTTTGATGTTGAGGTTTGATATAGTTGTCATAGAAATGAGATGAGTCAGTCTGCTGGGAGGCGGCCGTTCACAGCAGGAGAACATGTGGGCTGATTGGCACGCCTTTAAAACGACCACAGACACTGACAGTGCGCTCGCTAATGTGTCATGATCACAGAAAAATGAAACTAGTAAAAGCAGAGGCCCACAATTAGTCATTACTCCATGAGTCCAAATAGGCACGTTAATCGACACCATTACTGCTAATTCACACCATTATGCCAGTATTTGACAAACAGGTGTAAGGAAGTCACATTTAAGACTAAGACCTCTAATCCACTAGAAGTGGCCGATAAATTTGGGCTCAATATTGTTGTAATATTTTTAAGAGATTCAACAAAAAAAATTAAACACTGAATTATTTGTATTTATTATTGTCTTTTGTAAGCTAAACACACAAATGAATAAAGTTAATGTTATCTGAAGACAAAAAAAAAAAAAAGTTATGCTTGAACACAAAACTGTAATTATAAAATCATCTGTCACTTGACAAAGATTTAAGGTTTTCAGACCATGAGATGAACTGTGCTCATTTTTAAGGATGATTAAGGCCTAGTGGGTTAAATCTTCTCATACTATTCAATTAACAGTATCTTAATTATTGTGTTTTTGATTGGAAAACAAAATGTGCTGCCTTGTACGATAAGGACAGTTCATATGTTACTAATTAGACTTGAGACGTGGAAAAACATCGTTCTGTTAGCTGCGTCACATGAGGGCGACTCGTCGGTTGTCATGGCAACGCAAGAATAGCAGCTTGGAGTCTACCAAGATGTATTTTTTTTTTTTACTTATTACATTCTTTAGCCTTCACTTTTGGCTGCCTAATTTGTTTCCAAACTTACTTATTATTCAAGGCATATTACAAACTGAAAATATAACAATATTGGTAATCTAACAATACTGTTATGTAGTTACATCAATTTTTTTAATACTTGCCAGTATTAAATACGACGGCTTTTAATGTAGTAATTTATACTGGTAAATGGCCACAGGGAATACAATTTGGCAATACATTTTTTAAAAATAATGTATTATTGAGCGCTCAAATATCTCACATTTCAATTACTCAAGTTGACCAGCTTGTGGCGACAGTGCGCCAAACGGTACCTGCACTGATTTAACGACGATGTGACGCTTTCTTCAGTGTCATTTTCCAAATTGACGAGAGCTCTGTCACTGCCCGTTTTGAGAAGGACTGTTTTTTGTTTTTTTTTGCAGTTTTAGATTTAACAATTTAGCGGGGACACTGTAATAAAACACAACAGGCACTTACTGAGGTATGCTGTGGATTTGCTTGTAAACGTTGATCACTTCTTCAATGCTGCGCTCTACTCTTTTCTATTCCAAAAAGGGAAAAGAAGAAAAATGTACAAAAAAACTTTTTTTTTTTTTTAATCAAGCCTGCTTAAAAATCTGACATCCTTTTTTCTTAAACGTACCGGATGTATTCGAAGTTATCACAAGTAAATGACGCCCCTGAGTCAGATTTAGCTTGTCATTATCCAGGGGCTAATGTGAGCCGCCGCTTACCTGTTCCCGTGAAGTCACGGTTCCTAACCCGTCGTCCGTGAACATTTCAGAGGAGTGACACTCCCTAAAACACCGCAGAGGAGTCTGCACGCCGTCCATCGTGATAAAGGAAAACTCGGGACGGTATCGCGTGTTTGTTTTGACTGGTTTCAACTCACTTTCACACACTGGTCCGCTCACTTCCTGTTACGGTTGGAGTCAGCGGAAATTACGTTAACTTAGCAAGTACGGGTCTTCAAGAGGACATAAATATGTATCTCGTCTGTTCGGTGACAGTACACAAACGCTTTACTTTTACTCGAATATACGTGTTCATAATTTAATGTCAGCCATTCTATATTTATATTTTGTGTTTCTCCTTTTCAAATAATTTAATTTACCACAGGCGCTATTTCCATTGAAATGAGAAGGCGTCTATGAAACAAGGGGAAAAAATTGTTTTACAGTAATTCGGTCGCAGGTGGTTTATTTGACACAAGAACCGGATAACGATTGTTTTTTCGAAATAAAGTACAAACACTATAATACAAAACCAAATCCCCATATATGCTCAACACAATTATCAATACAAAATGTAATTTTTAAACATAACATAGGACATACGTTTATATGATGTTGTTTCTTTCAACAAGATCCATGTTCGAAATGTAAATGATATCTTTAATTGTGAAACCAGCAAGCGGAAGTAGCCATCTTGGTTGAACTTTACAGTAATTCACCGCACCCACTGGAGGCAGGAGGCTGCCTCGGACACTGGGCAAGCTCGAACATCCTTGTTTTGTCTCTGAGTCCACAACAAAAACAAAACAAAAGCACACATTTTGACGTCGACAGTTTAAGCAGACATGGCTCGTGAGTGGAGAGGGAGCCACTCGTCGCTGAGTTAGCTGACTGGCAGCTCCACACCCCCTCCCTTCCCTGGCTTTAATTCAACACCATGGCCAAGCAGTACGATGTGCTCTTCCGACTCCTGCTTCTCGGAGACTCTGGGGTTGGAAAAACATGTTTGCTATGCAGATTCACCGACAATGAATTTCACCCGTCTCACATTTCAACCATAGGTAAGCGCCAATATCCGCTACTGTATGTGTATGTTGCATGAGAGGTCTCTATCGAGTGGGGGAATGCCCAACCAGATCAAGCAGGTATCTTTTTCTTCCAATACACATTTTATTTGCAATACAGAAGAGCAATATCACTCCAAATGAATGTTTTCCATGATCATTTCTATTGTGTTTACCAAATATTGTACTGCATTTTTCCATTTGTCAATGAAGGGCCTGAGCCGAGATTGGAACCCGCAACCTTTCCACTCTGATCCAGACGTGTTTACTACTTTGTCACTGTGCGGCCACCTATATTTTCTTGTTTATAATAATAGTCGAAACAATCATGTTAGATTCGTTGTTTTTAAGCATGTGAATTAAGACTAAAACAATAGTAATTGTTTTAAATTGAAGAAAACTGTATTAGTCAGTTTGAGACTTTGGGAGTCCGTATCAGATTTGTGCCAAAAAGAATCACACAAAACTTTTTAAATCCACTAGGCCCCACCTCTTAAAGGCACACAGACATAACTCAATTGTAAATGTAAATTCTGCACATTCTATTAGGGCTTAAAGTCGCTATCCGTGTTGACAGTCGCAACTGACTTACAAATGAGAATCAAATCGTTACTACTTGTACTATTCCAAAAAAAAGGCATGTCATAGTCCAACGAAATATCCAATTTGATTATTTGAAAACTATCTCTTGAACCGCAAAGAGAGTACGCTGGTGCGTTTTGGCGGTTTTTGCTGTTTTCCCCTCAGGAAACGTTTATTTTTTTAACATTTTTGTTATGGCAAAATATAGACAATATACTTTTATTATCTTATCCCATAGTTTCTGTGATTTTTATTACTGCAATAGTTATTTGTTCTTGTGTGACTTTTTGAAACGTAGCTAGTAGCTTAAAAGTTTTTCCTCCTGTCTCAGTGGCTCTACCAGCCTCCCTTTTCTGTCAAGGACAAGATAACTGTGTGTGAAAAGCCCTTTCTTCCTTGTCTCCCTCCCATTTCCTTTAACTGTGCGTTACTCTTCCGTGTTCCTCAGAGTCAGAAAGAGGGGCGAAGCAACTGTAAGCTCTCTGTCTGTCTCTCTCTTTGCAAAGATTTCATTAATTTGACAATAGACAAGATTGTTTCCTGATTTAATTCCAAAACAAACTTGGTGTCAGTAGTGGCATCTGAGGATTGCCTGTCGGACCAGGGACCGGACGGAGACTGATCATCCAAGACGAGTAACTGTCTTGCCCCTTACTGGAGGCGTTTGGACAGGGGGACTGGCTGGTCGCTGGACAACCGATCCACACGGACCTGCGTTGTCCTCCAAAGAAAGAACTACTGAAGTAATAAAAATCACACAGAAACTATGGGATAATATAATAAAATAATATAGACTATATTTTATCATAACAGTTTAAAATGGCTTACTTTAACCAGGATCCATCATCGTACTGTGGCCAAAGGTAGAGCCCAGGTTGGTTTAAAACTGTCTCGGCGGCTTATATCCTCGCTAGCTGGGACCAGTTGCCTCCTTGCTAGCTAGCTGTCTGGCTGGTTAGTTGGCTCCCTGGCGCAGTTAGCAGTCGTCATCTGCCATGCTGTGTTGGATCCTGCTCAACCTTCTCCCATTCATTATGCTGCGGCGTCATCCACCTCCAGCGATGGCTCCTTTCCGGCTTCAGTTGTAGTTCTGTTAGAAACATCCGTGCAGCTCCTCAGGCTCGACTATCTGACACCTCATTGTCGTCTCGTTGAAGGTATGCGCAGAAACTATGCACAGTAAGTCAAAATGGCGCCGGACATAACCACAGGATAAAAATCGTGAAATACAGTTGAGTATACTCTCGCATATTTGAGGTTCAGCACTATTCAACTATTCATGGGTTTAAAAAAAAAAAAAAAAAAAAATCATTTTGGGGTGGGGGGTATATTTGCACTATATCCCTGCTTATTCAATATTTGCTCTTTTTTTCCCAATGCATTTGTATTTGTATTCCCTCTGCAAATAGTGGGGTCCACTGCATATTCTTTTAATGTAATGTAAGCAGTTGCAGGTCTTGTCAGCAGTTTGTAGTATGATATTCTAAGATTTATTCTGATTCAGATTTGTTGATCGCTTTTCAAGCCCACCTGAATACCAATTCGAGTCACTACCGATTCGTGCACAGGCATACATTTTATGTTTGCAATTCTTTGTCTTTAAATATGAAATGTCCTTAAAGTGTGTTTATATTTACTGTAACCCTCTGGTGCATAGTGGTAGTTTGGTCCTGTAGTCCAGTGGATTGGACATGTCTGTAACTTCATGAAAAAAAAAGTAACTTTTTTTTCATGTCCTGAGAAGAATTAAAAACACTTCAGAAAAAAAATCTTGACCAAGGCTTTCATAATTCATGCATCAAAGGGTTAAGTGTGTTTTGTTTATTTTAAGTGTGTTTTAACCATGTGGGAGGGGTAAAACTATCCATCCATCCATTTTCTGAACCGCTTCTCCTCAGTAGGGTCGCGGGCGTGCTGGAGCCTGTCCCAGCTATCATCGGGCAGGAGGCGGGGTACACCCTGAACCGGTTGCCAGCCAGTCGCAGGGCACATACTAACAAACAACCATTCACACTCACATTCACACCTACGGGCAATTTAGAGTTGTCAATTAACCTACCACGCATGCTTTTGGGATGTGGGAGGAAACCGGAGTGCCCGGAGAAAACCCACGCAGGCACTGGGAGAACATACAAACTCACACAGGCGGGGCCGTGGATTGAACCCCGGTCCTTAGTACTGTGAGGCAGACGCTCTAACCAGTCTCCACCGTTACTGTGGGGTAACACTATTTAAAAAAAAAAAAAAAAATTATGGCTTGTTTACTGTATAATGTAGATTTTAACTTCGCAGGTGGGTCTGGAACGTATCCCGCAGAGATAAACAGGGTTCACTGTATATACGAACGCTGCACACAACTCTGAAGAGTAACATAGCCTCGTGCACAACATGAGCGGTGTCCTGGCTGGCTGGTTACATGGCTGGTTACATAATGATAATTTTAAGGCAATATTCAACAAGTTTATTATAAATAACAGATGCTTCCCTTCATATTGCTGCAACGTTAAGACTGCAGCTGTTCCAGTAGTAATGATAATGTTATGTTTTTCCTAAAGAACTGGAGCATCTGCCCATCCATTATCCAGTACGCAGCCATGTCCTCCAACACACTGACAAATGTCACCACCTCATCTATGTCGAATGCTGGAACACGCTCAGTTTATTTGTCAAGTCACTTTGGGATTTGTTCCCATTCATTTATTCAAGGCCTTCACTCTGCTGATTGTGAAGCTCTGCTACGTTCCATTAAATGCAGTCTGCCGTATTGTTCTGTTCCCCGTTGTTACAGTGAAGTAAATAGGTTGCATAAATGTTATCTGCTTTTTTAAGCTTCAGCAGAAGCACAGCTCCTAAGGACAGGCCTTAATTACATGCATTGTTTCATTGAATCAACATTTTTTGAATAATAAACTCAAGAATTAAGCCTGAACAGCGTAGGTCCCTCGACCACAATGTGAAGAAGAAATTGGTTATAGCTCTTAAGTCTTCTTCCCTGATTTTATTTAGCTCTTCGAGCATCCATTATGTTATCTTGTATCAGTGCTGTTTGCTTGGATGACTTTGGATCTCATGACAGTGCTAACAATGCTGCAATGTCAGTGAACTGTGGCTCTGTCACTCAACTGGAGCATATAAGATGTCCAAACTCTGCCTTCTCCCTGCTGTATACATACATACAACATGCAACTATGAACTTGGGAATGGAAAATAAATGGTATTCGATTGAACTCAGTACCTGTTTTTCCATATAGTGAGATGCTGGGTCACTTTATTGTGAGTCAGTCTAACCAAGACAAGCTGTTAATTGACTTCTTAGGGAATACTGTGGTCTGTAGAAAGGGTGCAGTTGTACTTTTTGTTGACTTCAGTGGCATTAGTCAGTGGAGGCGGTCAGGCGGGGAAAGAAAAGCAAAAAGAGAGTTGAGAGGGATTTACATTTGATAACGAGGAAGAGATTCAGAAGAGTGCATTGCTATGCTAAAGTTAACTTAGGGAAAAGAAAAAAACATCTGGAACATCTTTCATGCTAGCAGTCTTCCTACTGGTTCACAGAGATGTAAGATAACAGGACCATACCATTTTCTTTTTTTTTTTTTTTTACAACTATCACCGTTGCAAAAAAGGACATTTACTGTAAGTGCATAATAAGGGTTGACAGTGTGTCTGGCCTTTTACAAAATAGAAAAAAATATTCCAAGCGTATTTATTTGGACAGTGTCAAAACCCCAACAAATGTAAACTCAACCCAGTGTCTGGGCGTGAGCTGTGGCTGCTTGTATTTTACTGTTCTCCCCTCGTTCAATCAATAGATTCAAATTGTAAGATGACTGTGGCTCTTCTTTATCACGAGCAAGAGCCTGACAGTGTGTAGGTATACACTATGTAAAGAAAACCCATAAAAATGATGACTGTAAACCACAGACCTCCATAATATAGTAGGGATTTCCGTGACAGGTAGAAATGTTTCTCCAAAAAAATCTGCAACATATTGAGCAAGTGCACACCACCACAGTGTTAAAAGTAGTACACAGTACTCATTCTTTCTGTCACCCTTCTCTCCAAAATCAACATTGTTTATACACACCTCACCTTCTGTCTCTTGCAGGGATCGACTTTAAAATGAAGACTCTGCTAATAGATGGTATCAAAGTGCGCATCCAGATATGGTAAGCATTCACAACATGTGTGTGATATGTGTTATTGTACCAGTAGCTCCTGCCACCGAAGCGGACATTAGATCTTTGAAAAGGTCGTAGGTGTCAACTGTATACAGGATTCTCATTTGACGAGACAGTGAAAGGGAGCGAGCCCTGCCGCAAATAGCAAAAATCCACGAGTAATTGACAACCCCACCAAAAAAGGTTTCTAATTTCCCTTAGATGCCAAAAGAAGGCATCAAGCACTATTTGTGTTCAAATAAAGCTCCTCAATTCACATCAACACAATTAAAAACATATTATCAAGGGGTTCGATTAAGGTGTTGGCTGGGTAACTATGTTATATGAAACTATATTTTTGTTCTTATGTGTGTTTGTTTTCCCAGGGACACTGCAGGCCAGGAACGCTACCAGACCATCACTAAGCAGTACTACAGGCGAGCGCAGGTAGTAAATGTGTGTGTTTGTTATTCTCAACATATTGGAGTGTTTTTGTTTGAACCAGATTGTTTTCTTAGAGAACTTTTATCGCACAAATAGATGTTATGTTATGTACCAAGGATGCATAGCGGGCTACATAATGGTCTTCTTCCATGCAAAAATAAATGCACACCTAATGTTGTGGTTGTGGAAGCACGGTGAACCTCGTGGTTAGCACGTCTCCCTCATAGTTTTTAGGTTGGGAGTTTGAATCAGCCCTCCTGTGTGGAGTTTGTATTTTCTCCCCGTGCTTGTGTGTATTTTCAGTGGGTACTCTGGCTTCCTCCCACATTCAAAGTGTTCATTCATTAACGACTCTAAATTAACCAGAGGTGTGAATGTGAGTGTGAATGGTTATTTGTCGATATGTGACACACGACCCCGGTCACACTGTTGTTATGTATGGAGGTGCCCTTGTTTTTCTATTCAAGGCCCTGTTAGTGGATGGCTGTTAGGTGCTTGGTTTAAAAAAAAAAAAAAAAAAAGAGCACTGCAGACAGTAAAAGATGTTAATCTTGATTAACAAGTACTGTGAAGTTGAGCCGGCAGGCTGCACAGAATGTCCAATCTGCTAGAATAGAATTTTCTATTTACTGGAAAACAGATAATGAAATTGCAAGATCATGTTCCTTTAAATGCCTCCTCCGGCCAGTGATACTCAATTTCTACTTTAATGCTCCGCGCTCACTGTTGTTCTGTTAATTAAAATCTTCCAATCTCCCATCACTCCTCAGGGAATTTTCCTGGTCTACGACATCACAAGTGAGCGCTCCTTCCAACACATCATGAAGTGGGCCAGTGACGTGGACGAGGTGAGTGGCAGCCAGTGCATGAGGTTTTATTATATAATTTTTAATGAAGTCATTTGTAGTGTAGTAATTCATTTCTGGCAGGCAGTCCATTATCTACAGTAGCTATCTGTTCCCTCTTAATTTCTCATTCCCACTATTACTAGTACGCTCCAGAAAAGGTCCAAAAGATCTTGGTCGGGAACAAGTCGGATGAAGTGGACAAGAGGCAGGTGGCCACAGAGCAAGGTGTCAAGGTGTGTGTGTGTGTGTCACTTTATACTTTGCCACTCACAAAAAGTTAGAGATATTCGGCTTTCTGGTGAAATTTCAGGATGAACCTAATATGCACCGTAACTCTTTACTTGAATTTACTGTACTGAAACATCTAACTTTTTGACTCGCATTCAAAAATCAAATTAAATTAATCTCTAAAGGTTAAAGTGCATTCTAGGTTCATGCTGGAATTTCAACTGAAAGCTGAAGATCCGTTACTTTTTTTTGGTGCAGATTTTCCATCAAATGAGTTGTGTGTGTGAGAGAGACCAAGTAACAACCCTAAATCTAATTAATTTCCCCATCCTCCAGCTGGCCAGAGCTTATGGAATGGATTTTTTTGAGACAAGTGCCTTCACCAACCAAAACATAACAGAGGTGAGGCAGTTTTCAACAACAAGAAAAGGCATTGCACTTCGTCTGTTCCTCATAAAATGCATTACAACTATCACTGTTGGATAATAAGGATTCACAGTGTCTGGCCTTGGTTACAAAATAGAAAAATATGAATGTCTCTCTCGCTGCTCTTTTGTGTTCCATATGGAGACTTTTACACGGCTGGGCGAGCAGGTGCTGGCGGCCAACAAGAAGGACCTGGATCTTCTGCGGATGTCTCTGAACGACGAGCTGAACCTGGCCGCTCTGGAGGAAGAGGAGGGACTGTGTGACGGCGGGTCCGCCGACCAGGGGAAGGGGTGCTGGTGTTAAAAGACGGAACACAAAGCGTTGAACTGCCTCCTTCAGACGCACCGAGATGCGGGGAGTGCGTGGCGACTGTGTTTGTTCCTGCCTAATGCTTGTCCATCACCCGTCGGGAAATTGTATTATGGAAAGAAGTTTAAACATTTATTCAATATCCTTGATAACCAGCTTCAGGTCAATGTACTAGTGCGCTCTTTGTCATCACTAGTATGACAATTTGGCGATACTAGTAAAGCAACTAGGGCGCACTAGTAGAATGACTGTGTCTTACTAGTAATGTTTTCTCAACGACTAGTGCCATTTCTGGCCTTCTAGTACACAATTGAACTTTACGAGTAAACTACTGTGCTGTACGAGTAACACTACTAGGCCCAACTAGTAGGCATGTGTCAAGCACTGAAAACCGCCTGAGCATTTATTCAATATCCTTGATATCCGGCGTAAGGTCCATGTACTGGGTATGCTTTTTGTCCTCACTACCAGGATAACTTTGGCATGCTAGTAGGACAACTGCATGTTACCAGTGAGGCAAAACTGTTCACTAGTTGCAAAATGCGTGCTGCTAGTACAACTAATGACTTCATAAAATTCTACTAGTTAACATCTAGGGCAGTGATTCTCGTATGTGGGCTCCCTCTAGTGGTATATGAAAAATCTATGTTAGAGTGGCTTAAACTTTATTTATTTATTTATTTTATTTTTTTGTAAGTCCAGTACACTACATTTGTTATGTAGAGTTCAGCTGTATTTAACTTTTAAGTAGACTACCGTTGCATTTAATCTTTTGAAATTGCTTGTTTTCAAATATATATTGAGGTACAGTTTTTATTTATCTTAATTGCAATACATTTTTATTAAATAATCTAAGTATCCATCCATCCATTTTCTGTATCGCTTATCCTCACTAGGGTCGCGGGCATGCTGGAGCCTATCCCGGCTATCTTCGGGCGAGAAGCTGGGTACACCCTGAACTGTTCGCCAGCCAATCGCAGGGCACATATAAACAAACAACCATTCGCACTTACATTCACACCTACGGGCAATTTCAAGTTAATTAACCTACCATGCATGTTTTTGGGATGTGGGAGGAAACCGGAGTACCCGGAGAAAACCTATGCAGGCACGGGGAGAACATGCAAACTCCACACAGGCGGGGCCGGGATTTGAACCCCGGTCCTCAGAACTGTGAGGCAGATGTGCTAACCAGTCGGTCACCGTTCCGCATCATTTAAGCACAGTTTATTCATTTATTTATTATTTAGATTTAAGTGGCGTGTTGATGTTTAAACTGTGTATACTGTTAAAGTGGTTTACAATCACATTAAATATACATTTTAAGAATAAAGCCCATGACTTGTTTTTGATGAACTCTTAGGCCTACTGCGCTACTGTATTTCAGTGTTGGTTATGATGGTGGTACTTGAAGAGCTAAGTATATTTTTTTAGGTTGTACTTGTGAACAGTTTGAGAGCTAGTGCTTTATTAATAGTACTAGTATTGCGCAGATGTCATAAAGTGTACAGTTTTGCTTCACTAGTAACATGTCATTGTTGTTCTTGTCTGTCAAAGTTGTCCTACTAGTGAGGACAAAGAGCGTACACAAACCTTAAACTAGATATCAAGGATATCAAATAAAAACCAAGATGTCTTCCCATACTCTTCACACGTAAGACAGCTACATTGTACAACCCCAATTCCAACGAAGTTGGGACGTTGTGTTAAACAAAAACAGACTACAATGATTTGCAAATCATGTTCAACCTATATTTAATTGAATACACTACAAAGACAAGATATTTAATGTTCAAACTGATAAACTTTTTTGTTTTTAGCAAATAATCATTAACATAGAATTTTATGGCGGCAACATGTTCCAAAAAAGCTGGGACAGGCTCATGTTTACCACTGCGTTAGATCACCTTTTCTTTTAAAAACATTCAATAAACGTTTGGGAACTGAGGACACTAATTGTTGAAGCTTTGTAGGTGGAATTCTTTCCCATTCTTGCTTGATGTACAGCTTCAGCTGTTCAACAGTCCGGGGTCTCCGTTGTCGTATTTTACGCTTCATAATGCGCCACACGTTTTCAATGGGAGACAGGTCTGGACTGCAGGCAGGCCAGTCTAGTACCCGCACTCTCTTACTACGAAGCCACACTGTTGTAACACGTGCAGAATGTGGTTTGGCATTGTCTTGCTGAAATAAGCAGGGGCGTAAATTGAAAAAGACGTTGCTTGGATGGCAGCATACGTTTCTCCAAAACCTGTATGTACCTTTCAGCATTAATGGTGCCTTCACAGATGTGTAAGTTACCCATGTCATTGGCACTAACACAGCCTCATACCATCACAGATGCTGGCTTTGGAACTTTGCTGGATGGTTCTTTTCCTCTTTGGCCCGTAGGACAAGACGTCCACAATTTCCAAAAACAATTTGAAATGTGGACTCGTCGGACCACAGAACACTTTTCCACTTTGCATCAGTCCATCTTAGATTAGCTCGGGCCCAGAGAAGCCGGCGGCGTTTCTGTGTGTTGTTGATAAATGGCTTTTGCTTTGCATAGTAGTTTCAAGTTGCACTTACGGATGAAGCGCCAAACTGTATTTACTGACATTGGTTTTCTGAAGTGTTCCTAAGCCCATGTGGTGATATCCTTTACACATTGATGTCGGTTTTTGATGTAGTGCCACCTGAGGGGTCGAAGGTCACGCGCATTCAACGTTGGTTTTCGGCCTTGCCGCTTACATGCAGTGATTTCTCCTGATTCTCTGAACCTTTTGATGATGATATGGGCCGTAGATGATGAAATCCTTAAATTCCTTGCAATTGTACGTTGAGGAACATTGTCCTTAAACTGTTCGACTATTTTCTCACGCACTTGTTCACAAGGAGGTGAACCTCGCCCCATCTTTGCTTGTCAATGAATGAGAAATTCAGGGAAGCTCCTTTTATACCCAATCATGGCACCCACCTGTTACCAATTAGCCTGTTCACCTGTGGGATGTTCCAAACAGGTGTTTGTTGAGCATTCCTCAACTTTCTCAGCCTTTTTTGCCACCTGTCCCAGCTTTTTTGGAACGTGTTGCAGCCGTAAAATTCTAAGTTAATGATTATTTGCTAAAAACAATCAAGTTTATCAGTTCCAACTTCATTGGAATTTGGGTTGTAGAAAAGAGTTTCAAAATCAGTGTAAAATTTAGACAATGTTTCCAAACTGTTCCATATTGACTAGATTTGTTTTGTTATCTTTTCCCCACCAGAGCAAATGAACATTGTACTCACAATTGCCCACCATCCACCTCTTCAGTGGTTTTCAGTGAGTACATACATTGGTACTTTTTCAACTGTTTAATGCACTATTGTACGAAGTTACCCCAAAATGGCGCTAATTGTAACGTAGTGTGCACACTGGAGAGACGTTCAGGGATGTTTTTCTTTGGTTGTCGATCATTTTTGTTCACATCCAAGAAGTTTGTGCTTAAATTACTTTAATTAACTCATTAATTAAGGGGAATTTAACACATATTTCTTTATAGTTTGAAATCTGTGATCTCTAATCTTGATGGTTTAATGACCGTCCTTTTGAAACGGGCACAGCAGGGTTTTCCAAAACACAGAATTCACATAAAAAGGAATTTGTGTTACCACAGTAAGGTACGTGCATAGATAGAGGCCCACAGTGGTGTTTTTCAAGAGCCAAAATCTCAGTTCGTCCTGGAGACAAGTGAACAGTTTTTGCACGCAAATTTTATTTGATTGCAACTTCAGTGAAGTTAAAAATCAGCTGGCTGTAAATTCAACTCTTATGATTCAACCAGAGATGCCTCTCAGAGACAGAATGAACATCCACTTTGTGTGCATCCGTTTCGTATTCTTAAACACTACACGACAATGGGAAATGACAGAGTGTGTGTGTGAGTGTGTGTGCGTGCGTGCGTGTGTGCGTGTGTGTGTGTCGTTGAATGGTGTTCTGGATTGTAAACTCTAGAATCGTAATACAGATGTTGTTTGAAAGAAGAAAAAAATAACTTTTCTCCCTTCTTTAGACCTACTTGACTAGTATTTGTGGAACTATATTACATTGTACAAGCAGAATGCAGCATATTATTCTTGAAGAGAAGTTGTCACGTTTATGAGTAAATCCTTGCAGATTTAAAACCGTGTTCAAGGGTGTTCTTTTCTTATTTATGGAGAGACTGTCATGCTACTCAAAGCTATGGATTTTTTTGTGAAGCAACATTTCTCACTCTGATACCCCTGGTACAGCAGCCATTAACTCCCACTGCAACACCTAAAATAGCTTGCCTATTTTTTCTATTGCAGTACCTGGAAATATTTTGGCTTGTTCTCACTCTCATGCCCCTTGTACACCTCCCCTTTGACTCTCATTGTAGGACCTACAAAGATTTTTGGCTTAACTCGGTGCCCGCATTGACTCTAATTGTTTTCTAATTGAAGCACTGATAAATATTTAGTCTTTTTCTCACTCTCTTGCCCCTGGTGCACCTCCCCACTGACTTTCATTTTTTTCCCCTGCATCCTCATCCCATTTCATTTCAGAAAATAAACTGTTTTGTCTCGGGCACTGTGTATCATTTTCATACAACAAGAGGTACAAGTGAGTACAGAACAGAGTAACAAACCACAACCTAAAATGTCATAAAATTAATACAATATGGTTGAACTTATATCATCATCATGTTATTAGATTTCTTATTAAATTGCATTTATATTTTTCACATCATCCATTTATCAAGTGATTTTCTTTTGAAAACCTGGTATATATACATAATTAGGAGCCAATGGGTATAAGAAAAATTCTAAATGCAAGACGTTTATTGCACAGTAAAATAAATGAACGAATACAAAGGAAAAAAAGAAAAATGTAAGTTTCAATACTTAAAATACAAAAAAATGCAAACGTGACTCTCCCTTAATACAAACCAATCACAAGAATACTATCAACATTGAATAATAATCAATATTAATGCACTTTATTTGCAATTAAAAGCTAACTGTAACAAGCAGTAAAGAACTGAATTAATAGAGACATTTTAAGCCTTCAAACGTTATATTCAAAGTAGTGAGTTTTTCATGTAGTTTGCTGATGTGACCACTAGATGGCAGATGCAACAAAAATATCCCACAGCAGAGAAACGAGTACTCATGTATAACATTCACAGTAATTACTTGCTACAGCATCATGTGATCACGAGGTCCGGGGTCATTTTTAGCTGCAATAACACCAATATTGTCTTCATATTTCTTCCCAAACTATTTAAGAGGCTATTGTAAGCCATTCACTGGAACTGCCGGTAATAGACGTGTAAGAGGTTGACAGTTACTCTGTTCTCTGAGGGAGAGAAAAGCTGCAAAGCTTTTGTCCATCGCCTCATCCGAGTTGTTCATGTTGTCAACTCATTAAAGCGCCTAGGGTGATATTAGCTTCACCATGAATATGCATGTGGCACTGATATGACAGCTCGCTATCCAGCACCAAGGCTGAGTGACACACACATATATTGTGAACGTGCACACTGACACATATCACCCACGCGTGTCCACACAGCCGCGTGCAAGGTGACCGAGTACATTTAGTGCACTATTTAATGCTCTTTGATACACGCACGGCAGCTCGTTTCCCTGCATGCAAGAGAAATGCGGCACCTCCACTAATGCGTTAACATTAATTTGACAGCTTTAGTACATAAGATGACAACATGTTAAGAGTGATGCGCATAGCGAAGGATTTTAAGACTTCCAAGAGTTCAGTCAGAGTCATGGCTGAGACCAGCATGGCCTTGAGACAAAATGGATCTGGAATGAACACTTGTGAGTGTCTATATCAATAAGTACGAATAATTAACGGCAGGTGCTCTATCAATTTATCCAGAGCAAAATTTCAGTTTGGGGCCCTCAAATCCTGCCAATAATAATGATTAATGATCATTCATAATTTCAATTTGCCCTTCAGGGATTATTATGAATTATACATTCCTGAAATTAAACTCCAGGTGCGGACTGAGTTTGATTTACACAACATTTAAAGTGTTAAAGCACTAAGTGGGATCCTGAATATCATCAAGGTAGCCCCCTAGGACCACATGAGTAGCCTGTGGGCCTGTTCGAAATATAGCTCACAATAGATGACTCATCACTGATGAGACATTGTAATTTCCTGGGAAAGTTGTGGAAGCGATCATTTAAAATGTAAACACGTAAAACACTATAGAAATAAATGTTGCATATTGATATTTGTTTCCTGGCTTGTTAAAAACATTGTTGATAATTATTGTGAGAAATCATTAAGTGATGATAAGTGTCTTCACATAGATGAATATCATAAATTATTAATAATAACATTGAAGGTAAACCAACGAAATGTTATTTCTGAAGTGTGCGTAAAACTGGTAGCCCTTTGCTTTAATCAGTACCAAAGAAAGGATCCTTTGATTCTGTACAAAAACAGAAGATTAAATGTTAATCAAATAATTAATTAATGATAAATTGATATGCTGTAACTGAACATAGGTACCTGACAAGGTGACACAGGTTTAAAAAGAACAAATAGAGCTGAGCATTTTACTTGTATTATGTTGATCTGTTCTTCCTCAATGCCCTGCAATCAATGAATTAGGATATGGTGGAAAACTCAATAAATTAGAATTTTACTGTACATAAGAAAACATTAAAAGGATTTTTGCACTTTTAATTAGGTAGGAATTGGGCCTGTGAAAGGTATTTGCCTGTCTTTGATATATCCAAATAATGTGAAACATTTTGAATTGAATATTAGAATTTGTTGAGATGCACCTGCAGGTTATGTGAAGTCAGCAAACTCGCATGGAAAACAGTTAGACTCTCGCAGTGTCCTAATGCAGTGCAATTGTTAGATGCACTATTAACCCAAAGTGACATTTTTCCCAGTAATATTGATAGCTATTCCATTATTAATTAAATATGCCTGATAAAATGCAATTATGAAGTGATTCTATTTTAAACTATACATTTAATGTATATGATGACCATTTTTAATATTGTTTTATCAAACTAATTTGGTTTAATTAGATATTTAATAATTTAAGTTAAAAATAATTCAATTTGATATTTTTTATATTAAATTATTTATATGGTACTTGTCAATTGGGCAGGGCAAAGGCGTTACTCTCCTTTTTGTGTTCAATACTATATGTACAAATTGCAAGCCAAAAACACCAAATAGTGTTTTTTTTTTTTCTTGGCTGTCATTGGTATCATCTTTGCTTTAGTTATTATTTTGTCATCAAAATCCAGGATGGAAGAAGGTGCTTGATGATTCCTGCATAAATACATAAATAATAGTCAGCAGTCAAACAGGCAAAAACACACATCTCATTTTCATGCAGACATGTAATTAGTGTCCACAGCCTCTATTTCCCAGGAGATGACTACTACGGGCCAGCATATGCTAGTAATCCTCAAATACCTGACTCACAGCTTTAATTAACTCTTGGTGCAGATTGCCAACCGCTCCAGCCCTCCATCCAAAGAGAGATGAAGCTTTACGGCATCATGGGTGAAAATAGACTGTACATCACACTTTGAAACAGAGTTGTGTGGGCGGATGTAAAGCCTGAGCAATCACAGAATCCTTTTGTCGATCTTTTCATGCCACCTGTACTTTGAGTTCTACTTGTCTTCTAGAGAAGAGATGTGCAAACTGAACCGAGTAGAAGGGAGCAGGCCCTTGCGTTGATGTCGAACAACATTTTAAGGAGACTACAAGGAAAATCCAGCAGTACGTTATCTACCGGTGCGTCTCTGTTCTTCTCAAGTTGGAGGTGAGGGACAGACTGACTGAATGTAGTTTGTTAATGTGATATTGTCAGTGGCGTTTATATGTGAAAGCATTTAGTGCTGGACTACATACAGTATCAGGAAGACTCTAGTACTCTCACTTACAGTAGTGGCTAATGTGTGTTTTTAACAACTTGGCAAACAGACTCACTATGCTGTTTCCTTGGAAACGTGATGCAGCGTAATCAGCTGCCACATACTCCAAAAAAAGGGACAGGGAAAGAGGCTGGTCAGATTGATTGGAGGGAAAAAAAAGTACATACATATAGTCATACACATTGATTTTACAATGGCAGCACTAGTAGGTAGTCATGGTGGACTAGTGCTCAGCCTCACAGTCAGGAGATCCAGGTTTGAATCAATTTTGGAGTTTGCATGTATAAAAAAAACACACACTTTTGTTTAATTGTCCTCTGGTAGGAATGTGATCGTGAATGCTTGTATTAATCTACGCCCTGCATGGGCTACCAGTCAACCTGGAGTAAGCTCCAGCGTACCCTCAAATCTAATGAGGACACGCGCTATATTATTTTACAACACATCAGTCACTAGCCTTTCAGCAAAATTTCTTTTTTTCCCACATATTTACTGCATACTTCTTTTAGCTTCTGACAAAACACAAAATAAAGCTAATATAAATAGGTTTCGCTTAATTCGGACAATAAGCTTAAGCTATTAATGCCACGTCGATTCTTTCAATTGAGCTCTAACCTCTCCCAAGGTCCTTAACCCTCCTGTTTTATTGTGGGTCAAACGTTTTAGGATAA
Source organism: Phyllopteryx taeniolatus (assembly GCF_024500385.1). NCBI lineage: Eukaryota > Metazoa > Chordata > Actinopteri > Syngnathiformes > Syngnathidae > Phyllopteryx > Phyllopteryx taeniolatus. Next base: position 9,746,502 of record NC_084519.1, read on the forward strand.
AACTAATTCTGCCAGCTTGATCTTTTCCCTTTATTAGTTTTTGAAATTACTTTCTGAATTAGCATTTTTTTCCAATGCTTAGTCCTCTTGTGTTAATTTCTTCTGAAGAATGCTCATGGGTGAGTGTGACTTGTTGTGTTTAATGATTTAAATTAAATAAATAAATAAATAAAGCAGTGCAAATATACTAACTAACTAACTAACCAACCAACACGGTGGAAACCACTTCCTCTCGCCTACTGTTTGTATAACATGTCTCACATCACAAGTTAGTCCCCACAGTAGAAATCACAGGAAGAGAGTTTGAAACTACAATGTACTGGAGTTACCAGATAAGGTAACACTTAACCTGGCTTCTTCTTTTTTTTCTACAAACCCCAATTCCAATTTAGTTGGGACGTTCTGTAAAATGTAAATAAAAACAGAATAAAATGATTTGCAAATGCTTTTCAAACTACATTCAATTGAATACACTACAAACATAAGATAATGTTCAAACTCATGAACATTATTCTTTGTTTTTTTTGCAAATATTCTCTCATTTTGAATTTGATGCCTCCAACGCATTATAAAAAAGCTGGGAAAGTTGAGGAATGCTCAAAAAACACCTGTTTGGAACATTCCACAGGTGAACAGGTTAATTGGAAACAGGTGTGAGCATCATGATTGGGTATAAAAGGAGCATCCGCGAAAGGCTCAGTTTTTCACAAGCGAGGCTGGGACAAGGGTCACCACTTTGTGAACAACTGCGTGAGCAAAGAGTCACAACAATATTTCTCAATGTACAATTGCAAAGAATTTAGGGATTTCATCATCTATGGTGCATAATATCATGAAAAAAATCGGAGAATCTGCAGAAATATATGCACATAAGCGGCAAGACGGAAAACCAACATTGAATCCCCATGACCTTCGATCCCTGAAGCTGCACTGCATTAAATAATAGGATCACTACTTTATGTAAAGGATATTGCCATGTCGGTTTGGGAACACTTCAGAAAAACATTCAGTTAACACAATTCATCGCTACAGCTGCAAATGTTAAAACGACCATGCAAAGCCAAAGCCATCTATCAACAACACCCAGAAACGTGACTGGCTTCTGCGGGACCAAGCTCATTTGAGATGGACTGACGCAAAGCGGAAAAATGTGCTATTGTCTGACAAGTCAACATTTCAAATAGTTTTTGGAAATCATGGACGTCGTGTCCTCTAGGCCAAAGAGCAAAAGGACCATCCGGAATTGTTATCAGCGCAAAGTTCAAAAGCCAGCATCTGTGATGGTATGACGATGTGTTAGTGCCCATGGCATGGGTAACTTTTACATCTATGAAGGCATGCTGAAAGGTACATACAGGTTTTAGAGCAACATATGCTGCCATCCAAGCAACACATTTTTTCACAGATGTCCCTGAAGCGTGGCTTTGTAGTAAAAGACTGTAGTACTAGACTGGTGAAAAATTTTCACCTATCAAAACGGGTAACAAAACAACGTGACGGGCATCTTTACATTGTTAATCCATTTGTCTACGGGGGTTGGGCTGCACCCCCCAAGAACGCCGCCATGGGCGACTTCCCCTGTTGCATCTTAAAAATCCATCCATCCATCATCCATCTTCTATACCTTTCCTCTCCCGGGTCCAGTCAGGTAAATCACTATCCAGCTTTAGAATCATCATCAGTTTTGAGTTTCAGCCAGATTTTGTCACACGTCGCTTGTGTCAGACAACACTCTCTGCTGACAAGGGTGCTTTATGATAATCACAAGAGCTGAGAAATTTCACATTTGCGCTCAAAAGAAAGCTTTTGTTCCTCAGTTTGGACAAAGAAAAAAGAAAAGAAGTTCGTCCATGCCCCCACCCAAAAAAAGACACCCAATCTGCTTTTGGTGGTGAATCACTGCATCAGCAACTTGTCTTTCAGATCAAGCTGTAATCTCGCCGCCTTCTCCTCAATCGCATTAGAGTGACTGAGCGTGAGAGTGTTCTTTCACTTGAATGCAGAATGTACTGTGATGGTGTTGGTGGTGGTTGGGTTGTGGGGTTCTATGACAGTGACTTACTCTCCCTGTGTTTGAGCTGTCATTGCAGGTGCAGGCAGGCGGGGGGCTAAACGTGCTGAAGGCACATCCTCAGACCAACTGTCCATAAAAAAAAAATGACGCCTTTCAACATCTGTTGCATGCTACTGTCCTATTTTCCAACCTCAGCCCCCCGTAAATCCTGTCAGAGCGTGTCCGTATCCTGGCCAACCACCGGCTCAGCCCCCGCTCCTCCCCCTAGCCCTCCTTCCCCACCTCATGTGAGTTTGAAAATCCACAACATAACACCTGGAGTGTCTCCTCGGGACAATATGTGCTGCTTCTGGTGAGAAAATGCTCACTGTGCTCACATGTGATGGGTGCAACATGGAGGAGGAGTGGGAGCGTGTGTACCTATATATCTTAACACGTGTGTACGTGTTTGTGTGTGTGTGTGTATATATGTGTGTGTGTGTGGGGGGGGGGGGGTAATGGGGCTATACAGTATGTACATGCTTGAACTGGGTCCAACTGCTCGGCCCTTTTTTTCTCTCTGCAGGGGGTTGTGATGTCATCCTCCCACCACTGCGCTTTCTTTCACACCAGTGTGAGTCACATTGCTCCAGCTCTCGGAGTGTGTGTGTGTTCACACGCTCCATCCGAGAAATACTTCTGAATGCTTTATACCCCTCTACCTCTTCCTGAACGTCTCCACTTTGTATGTCTCTACAAAGACAGGCTGAGCTTGGAAAGATTTTGACAGCGCCTAAGATGTTTTGACACCCTCATATGGCATGTGCACCTCAAGTGATGCACTCCAGTCCAAGTAAGTCAAAGAGTCTTAAAGGGCTTCATAATTAATGCATAGCCCTGTCTTATAATGGACTACACAAAATGCTATCTTAAACCCACATGGGACTCTCTCCAACTCGCTCCTCTTGGCCCATGGCGAAACATTTTATCCATCCATTCGTTTTCTACAGCGCTTGTCCTCACTATACACACTACTCTTGGTTTTCGCTGCGCTTACCTTGTGCGGAGTGCCCACCTCGTGTGCAGCCTCTCGTGAGGTGCAGTGCCCTTAATGTATCCCACAATGATTCTTGAAAAGCAGTGAACACCCGATGGTCACTAGGTAAGCAATATATCCCATGATGCATTTGGTTGATACAGAAAAAAATAAATAATTACTTTCTAGGTTAGTTTGATTTTTGGCACAAGACAAATTCATGGGTTGTGGTGTAAAAATATCTTCAATATAAGTACAGCAACATATTACAAGACTGGCTGATGATGTACTTCGTTGTAATAATTGATAAGCAGAATATGGATGGATTGTTGGAATGAGTGAATAATTCCGAACCCATGTTATTTTTACGCATTCCAAAACAATTTCCCTCATAGAAAATAATGTAAATAGAAATAATCTGTTCCAAACTGTTGCCTTCATAAAGCTGTCAATAAAGTGTTAAAAATATGCCAAGCACTGTTAATAAGAATATAAAATCCCTAAAACTGAGCTGCGTCATAGATGTTTGGCACACGTTTCACTTTTTAACATTCTCACTTGTTACTCCGGTGTAAAAAGAAGTTAACCATTGGCAAACAAACAAAACAGTCTAATTGTGTTGAATGTGATTCAGTCTTCAAGTAATTCCCATGTACAGGGGGTCCCTAAACAAAACGTTCCGTCCCTACGGCGGCGACTTAATCTGAAGTTGAATCCGCCTAAACAAATATAAAAGAATCAAAGAAGAAAATAAGAAAATCCTGCTTGCTGTGCTGAGCTATGGCGAGGTACTCAGTGTTCTGGTGTGATGCCATGCACAGCCATGGTTTCAAGCACTGAAAGTTTGTGTGACCGAGAGGCCTTTTTTCCCCGAAAATGTTGGATGAATTCTGAATAGTGGTTAGCTGCACTGGAAAGAAAAACACAGACTTGAGATAAGGCATCTGTTCTGTCTCTAAATGCAATATGTGACTTTTAAATCCCTGTAGGCCGCCAGAAAAAGAAGAAAAAAACAGATACTGAATAGAGAATTTGTTTTGCCCTTAGATTTTTTATTACCGCTGCCTGGAGGCACATGCATGGAATTAAATATATACAGTATCGAGTATATAATCTGACCCCTGTCTTTCATATGGCTGACATTCAATTTAGTGGACAGCAGCCTGTACTAGCTGACATAGTGAAGAGAGGTTTGTTTTTTAATTGCATACGGGTGTCACGGATTGCATTTAGACAATTGGGTTTCGATAGCAGCGGTACGGTGGACGACTGGTTAGAGAGTCTGCCTCACAGTTCTGAGGACCAGGGTGCAATCCCCGGCCCAGCCTGTGTGGAGTTTGCATGTTCTCCCCGTGCCAGTGTGGGTTTTCTCCAGGCACTCCGGTTTCCTCCCACATCCCAAAAACATGCGTGGTAGGTTGATTGAAGACTCTAAATTGCACGTAGGTGTGAATGTGAGTGCGAATGGTTGTTTGTTTAAATGTGCCCTGCGATTGGCTGACAACCAGTTCAGGGTGCACCCACGCCTCCTGCCCGTTGATAGCTGGGATAGGCTCCAGCACTCCCGCGACCCTAGTCAGGAGAAGCGGCTCAGAAAATGGATGGATGGATAGCAGCCCAGTGAAATATTGTGGTTAGTACGTTTCTGCCTCACAGTTTTGAGGTTGTGGGTTTGAAGGGCGGTGGCCCTGGGCATCCACCTTGGGTGTGGGGAGGTGGGGGGCATCCAAACAGGTCAGGGTGAGCATTGATTCCCCACCACCAGCGAAGGTTTATTTTCATGGGTGACATTTTTTTTATCTCCCTCCTCCATTTTGCATGTGCTCTCCATGCTTCCATGTTTGAGTACTCAGGCTTCCTCCTACCATTCCAAAAACGTGTTCGGTTAATTGAAGACTAAAATTGTCCTGAAGTGTGAATTTGCACGTGAATGGTTGTTTGTCGGTGCCCTGGGATTTGCTGATTTGCGACCAGTCCAGGGTGTAACCCGCCTCTTCCCCACAGTCAGCTCACCCGCGACCCTAATGAGGACAAGCACTATAGAAAATAGATGAATGGCTGGAAGAAAATATGGAGTACTTCTGCCCCTTTGCAGTTACAACAGCTTCCACTCTTTTGAGAAAAGTTGTTCTTAACTAAATTCATCCAAACATGCTGTGCTGTACTTGTTTTGTGCACCATGTAAGACAAAAAGGCTTTCCCCAAACTGTTCTTGTTAGAATGGAAGTAAAGAATAATGCCAAATGTCTTTCAGGATGAGTTAAAAGAGCCCTGATTGATGCTTTGTATGAATGTGTTGATCTTTGTGGGGGTTGAAGAATGGACTTTGTCATGGAGTTGAATCATTATTTGTCTTCATTTAGTTAAAAAGGATACCACAATTACTTTTTTTGTCCTTCTCCAATGTCTGTCAATCAGCTGACTGAGCGACTATCTTGGCGATAATGCAACAGGATTGTAATTACACACTCTTCTAATGAGACACACTTGTCTCTCCACCCCACAAAAACAAGTGCATCCAATTCTGTCTATTTCCAGAGCACACACACGTCTGCATTACGCCTCTCAGCAAAGCGGAGAAAAGAGGCGGCGCATGTGAAAACAACTTGTCGCCTTTCTTCATGTCAATCTCCATTAGTGTTGGAGTGCCGCTTGAGTGCAGCACTGTGAATGGACTCTATTCTTTCAGTTCCCCCCACAACGCAGACAGGAATTCCACCGCTCTGCCTCTCTGGGTTACTGCGGTCGTGTAATCTGGAGGTGGTCGCCCCGAGTCTGTGACAGCTTAATAAACATGTCTCCCAGAACAAGGCAATGCCATCACATTTGAAAAACCTCAAGTTTAACGCTGTGATGCCAAAGTAAAGATAAAATAATGATTTTTTTTGAGCCACGCTGGGGGAATTCAGTCAATGAGGTCAACAGCTAAGCTTTAAAATGACACTTTTGGTTAGGCTTTTTATTTTTCAAGCCACGCGTACGGTCAATTGAATAGCAATGCTAAGTTATAAATGCGGAAAATTCTCCAAATCACAAATAAAAGGGATCATGAAATAATAATTGAGTGCTAACAAGTTCAAACTTTTGCATTATAAATGTTTGTGGCCCATTTATCACTGCAAACAAGAAGTCTGCCAGGACAATTGGGTGTACTCGGGTATATTTTGCTTGCTAGCCATCCGTGCAGCCGTTTTCTACAGTGCTTGTTTGCAAGGTGGGGTACACCTTGGACTGGTCCCCAGCCAATCATAGTGCACATATACAGGACAAACAACCTTTCACGCTTACATTCACACCAAGGGACAGTTTAGAGTCAGAGAACAAATTTCGTGTGCACGCATGCATGTTCATGACAATAAAAAAAAAAAGATAAATCCGGAGTACCCGGAGAAATCCGATGCAAACAAGGAGAGAATATGCAAACTTCTGACAGGCGGCCATAGCCGAGATTTGAACCCAGAAACGTTTGAAGCAGACTTGCTAACCACAAGGCTCGGGTGGAACCCATCTACTGTAATCTCCATGAAATGTGTCGAAGAATTGGATCAACAAATGAAGATCATTTGCATGCATCAGCAGCCCTCTGAGAGTAAGGTGGTTTTATTGCTTTATTGTCTTCTCAATATATAAACCACATTAGGTGTAATGTTGTTTAAAGAGTTCTGAAAAACATAACGGTAATTAAAGAAATGGCATAGTTTTCAGGGCAGCACTGCAACTAATTTCTCAGTGTATTGTTATAGACTGATAGTGTCCCTGTTGTGTTCTCCGTGGTTAGATCCGTATTGGATGTTATTTTGTCGCTAACTCATTAAGGTTACTTGAGCCAATCCCAGTGGGGAGCAATTTTTCACCAGAGAACAATACAAACCACCTACACAAATAACCGCCCCATGACACAAAAGGGTGGGTAGCGTTGAGACCCACAGAGCTGCAGGAACCGATGAGGTTTTTAATGATGGTAATCTTCTTCCCTTTGTCTTTATTAGATCGTTATATAAACCGCAATATGATCATTTAAGATTAATGAATGCATAGGTGGAAGATGGAGACAGATGCACATAAATTTAAATGGTAATTATTTCAAAAAAAAAAAAAAAAAAAAAAGTCAGCTGAACCAGAGTAAATATGTTAGAATGAATTCCTGCGTTTCAATTTGAAGTGCCTATTCAGTGTCGTAATCATATCAGTGTTTTTACTTTGATTGAATATTAAAAGGGAGGAAATAGGAGATAGGCTTACATGGAAAAGGATGACGCGCTGTGGCGACCCCTAACGGGACAAGCCGTAAGGAAAAGAAGAAGAAGAAGAAGAAGATATCCATCCATCCATCCATTTTCTTTACCGCTCATCCTCACTAGCGTCGCGGGCTGCTGGAGCCTATCCCAGCTAACGTCGGGCGGGAGGCCGTGTACACCCTGAACCGGTCGCCGGCCATTCGCAGGGCACATAGAAACAAACAACCATTTGCACTCACATTCACACCTATGGGCAATTTAGAGTCTACAATCAACCTACCACGGATGTTTTTGGAATGTGGGAGGAAACCGGGGCGCCCCGATAAAACCCATTCAGGCACGAGGAGAACATGCAAATTCCACACAGGCGGGGCCGGGATTTGAACCCCGGTCATCAGAACTGTGAGGCAGATGTGCTAACCAGTCGTCCATCGTGTCGGCTGAAAGGGATATATAATGGAAAATTCACTTTTTATTGTTTGTATACAAATAGTTGGGTCTGAAATGTGTGAAATTACGCAGCCAAGTAAATATTTTGTCTTCTGCCTATTTCTGAAAATGTATCTGTGAGCAAGCAGTTCTACTAATTTACATAATAACACCCCCACACAAGTTTTTCTGCCATGACATAATCTACTAGGCTGGTAGAAGATCCAGAGCAACTTTCAAGTGACGGCCAGCGCCTTGCTACTGGGCTACACGGAAGCACCATCATGTCAAAGCCAAGCAAATACTCAAATGCCGTTTAACCATGTTAGTCGTGCAACCTCCTTTGCACGACAATTTTAAAAAAAGTGTTGCACTTAGCCGACTGGCCGTTTATTTTAACAAAGTTAAGCCACATTTTCGATCGCTGTTGCGCGCACACACTCAGTGCTGGTTCTTCTTCGTTGGTGGGTGGCGGACTGGACATCAAAACTACGAACCAACATTTTGTAAATGTGAACAATTCCGGGAGAATGAGAACGTTAGGTCTCGGTTCAAAATGATTCTCGAAACTCGATGCTCAGCCCTAAATAGGAAAGATCGTGTCAAAGTGATTTCAGAGTAAAAACAGCACGATGTTTTGGCAGTGTTGTAGGCTTTAGTGAAAAAGAAAAAGCATGGAGAAACTTGAAGAAGCCTGAAAAAGACTTTGACGTCTCCAAATAGCTGTAGCTCATGGAGGTGCCTGAATTCTCAGAGCTCCTGCCGTGTCTTTGTCAATGAATGAACCCATTCCCTTTTTCTTGTTGCACCTCATCATCTCCTCTACCTCCTCAGTAAATGTAAAGCCAGGGCTGCAGCCTACTTCACATCCAAACAAGGAGAAAAATGCACCATGCTACTTCTGTTTGAGCGCTTAGCAACCAGCAACAAACAGGGCAAACTTTAGCCGGGCCACCGTCCCCCCTGTGCCCTACCCCGCGGTGAACGCCGTGCAAAACAAGTGCAGTGTGAAAGCTGCATTAGTCATGCCATTCCAACTCAGCCGCTAGTTGTCATGGTAATGACCTCCACACTTTCCATTGGCCCAGTATTATGAGGGCTGGCTCACTTGCATGAAGCCACCCTCTCAAACGGCCTAGTTTCAGCAAGACAATAAATAGGGTGTGTGCAGTTTGTTATAATTCTTGACCCTTGGAATATTTTGTTGAAAAGACATGGAAATAATTTTCAATTGTATAAGAAAAGATATGTCACCTTTAAGGCTGACTTTACACAGGATGTTCACAAACTCCCTATACAATTTTATACAGTACTTCATAGTTACCAAACTTAAAGAAAACCTTCAATCAAGTCAGTCGTCAACCTTCACACATGTATAAAAAAATGGCTGATGGACACTGTGGTCTATGAATATTTCACCAAGTGGAATGAGAAAATCAATTTACTGTATACTTACTCCTTTTAGGCAATGTCTCACCTCACTTGTGAAGGAGAAGGAACTAAAACATATATAAATGCATTTAGTAAACAGCATCAAACTCACTGACAGTGTTCTAAAAGTTTCTTGAACTAAACTTGTCCCAGAGACTCCGATTGTTGCAGGAGATTGTTGCCAAGGCAACGTGCTTGCCTGTTCTCCCTGCCATCTTTTTCTCCGACATCGCGAGACTACACTGCACATCCATTGCCTCTCTGTTTGTTCTCGCGAGAGTTGCGGTGTGCCCTGGGAGCCGGGTGACCTCATCGATGGCGAGAGGCGGAGCGAATCGCTTGCAACTTTTGATGAACTTCTGATTTGAACAAACCAGAGGCGGCAGGCGCACTGCACGACACACACACACACGCACACACACACATATATATGAAAAAACAAAAAAGGGACGCTTTTGACTCGACAACCTCTCATACTCTGCATGTTTTTTTTTTGCTTTTTTTTTTTTTTTTTTACTGAACGTCAGCGACTGCCCGGGGAGGGTGCGAATTTGTTCCTTTACCACGCCACGAACGAAGGAAAAGGTGGACATGAGAAGGTGCCGTGAATGAAAAGGTGAGTTCACGCTGAAACACATCTTATTCTAAACATATTAAGACGTTTTGTGCTCGTATTTTTTGTGTGTGTGCACGCGTGTTGGATGCTATTCGCTCCTCTTCGTTTGGGGGTTTGTTTTGTGCCGTTCAGTTTGATTGCGTTTCCTCGAGTAAACCGAGCGGAAAAAGTTTAGCGAGCGGTCGAAACACTACTATCCGAGTGAATTAAACCTAAAACCAGAGGCAGAATCTCTTTAATTGCTAAGCAGTGCCGTAAATATATACTGTATAACCGCGTTGCTTTTAATTGCCTTTAGTGTGACTCTCCGCCGGCGGAACATACATCGCCGAAACGACTGTTCACCGTTACTCCGGTGGAGAAACAGGAAACATTCTTCAGATAGTGCCAATTGTTCTGTTTGCAACGTAAATTAGGATGGCTATGCTGCAGCCGCTCTGCTTTCCTGTGTGCATGTCGATCCTTTCCCATGGGGACGATGCATCTGCTACTGAGAGATTTATTCTTATCAGTGTGTGCATGGTTTTAGTTCCTGGCATTGTTGGTTTGATTATTTGATCAAATATTTGTGTATATGTGACTATTAGTGTAGAAGTGCTGAGCAATGCATTGGATCTGTGTTGTGTGGCTGGTCTGCCTGAAGCACCCTGATGCTCAGTCAAAGCCTCATCAATCAAAATGGTCGACTGTGGAGGCTATTTCCAACATTGAATGGTGACATAACGCTACATTCAATTGATTCAGGTCAATATTGAAGTGAGCTCAATTAAGTTCCTGTTTGCATTCATTGCTTCATGCAGTCATCTATGGAAAGCTGTTCAAGCACTTAGTCGATATCCTTAATATCATCTACTTAGGCTTTGACCTAACTAGTAAACAATTCAGGGCACTAGTACAGTAATTTTTTTCCCACTACTTTATGACATTTCTGCACATTGGTATGCCAACTTTGGCATACTAATAGGACAACTATGTGTTACTAGTGAGGCAGAACTGTGTACAAGTTGACATCAGCATGCTACTGGTGTGACTAGTGAAGTACTAGATGTTAACTAGAAGAATTTTATGATGTCACTAGAAGTACGAGGAGCACAAAGTTGTCAGCTAGTGCACAGTTTTGCCTCACGAGATACTTAAATCATCCACAGGGGAAATTGTCTGTTCCAGTCCTCCCCACAATGAAAACCAACCAAAAAAAAAAACAAGGCAAAGCAGGGATGGCGCACAATGCATTATTCATTCATTCATTCATTCATCTTCCGTTCCGCTTATCCTCACAAGGGTTGCGGGCATGCTGGAGCCTATCCCAGCTATCTTCGGGCGAGAGGCAGGGTACACCCGAACTGGACGCCAGCCAATCGTAGGGCACATATAAACAAACAACCATTCACACTTTTTGACAATGCAATGTTGATGGCTCAAAACACATGAAATTTTTTTGTCTATCTTTAAAAGTGATGGTTTTGGAGATGCTAGGATTCCACCTGACGCCAGCGATTATAACATCTATACAAGTCTTAGTACTTAGTGCAAGTACTAGTGCCAAAATTGTCCTAATAGAACTAAGATTGTACTAGTCCCTGAAGCCAAAACCTAATAGCAAAAATATATATATTTTTCCCTCACTCGTAAGACAATTCAGCAGACTAGTTGAATGACTGTGACTTACTAATACCATTTTTTTTAAACTACTGTCTTCCACTTGGCACTAGTAGTGGGAAGAACATTACTAGTTCATTCGACTAGAACATGTACCTTAAGATGGATATCAAGTATACAGTAAATTCTCAAACTGGATTTCCATATTTGTACACCAAAGCAGTATGGTCACTATTTTTGATTGAGGCATAATGTTAAGCACATTGCAAAGCTGCAGTTCCCCCCAACCCCTTTCTTCGTTGTTGTTTGTTACTACTGCCATTTACGTTTTTGGCGTCTGTGCTCTACCAACTTTGGCTCTACGCACGCACGCATGCCGCTTCTTCCTCAAAGACTTCGACGGACCATTCAACGACATCTAGTCCTAAAGAAATCTATCCCAGCTGGCTGAGAGGCGGGGGAACACCCTGGATTGTTCAACCATTCAGTCGCTTTGTGGTTTGTTTGCATCATACTGAAAGGCATTGGAATGGAATGAATCTCCATGAGGGTAAAACTTCCAATATAAAATCTTTATTGTTGGGAAATTTTCAAGAGAATTCATGATGGAAAATTTACATTTTAATGGCTTGTATAAGTTGTTTACAAATAGTTGGGTCTCTGGAGTGCCTGCCCACCCATCAAGTGTGAAAGTAAATATCCAAGTGAATCTTTTATAAAAAGTCTTGATTGCTTGGTGAAGTTGTTGTGGCAGTAGAAGGTCTTTGGTGATGTGTCCCTGCGCTACATACGCGTTTTTGCTTTATATTTTTAAAATTTTTTAAAAAGAAATTTTATTATATATTTTTTTGTATTTTATGGGCACTCACTTTATTCCCCACATACTGGGTTCTGCTCCCGCAAGTAGAAACCACTCTCGTGGCAAGGCTCAGTCTTCATGGTTGGCCATTGTCCCAAACAAATATGGGGCGAGGTATACAGTCGCTCACTTGCATTAGACAGGCCATTTAATTGTAAAAGTGACAACAGTAAAAAGATTGGCATAATGTGCATTGTGTGCAATATGTGCTCTACAGTTAAGTGACCTTAAAGGACCCAGAGTGTCTAGATGGCACATCCTTCAGTTTTCTTACATATTTATTTATTTGTTTATTTTTTGCTAAAAAAAAATGAATCTGGTAGTCATTTCGGAGCAATTAGTAAATAAGTAATATCCCTGGGAACGCCCCTTTTCATCACCATAATTGATTTGCCGCCATGTCTTGGAGTGACGTTAGAGGCAGAAGTGGAGACCAAATTCGCTGAGTAGCCGATGTGGACAAAGAAATGTACAGTGGACCCCAGCATACTCACGTTTCGGCCCCTGCAGATTCACCTATTTGTGGATTTTTTTTCCAAATTTTTTTCTTTTTTGTTTTACTTTTTTTTCTTCAGGTCTTTTTTTCATTTTTATCCCTTTTTGGGGGGAACTGACCCCGAAACCGTTTTGGTGGTTCATCCCTGTTTCTTCAAGAATTTTTTGGGGTTTAAAAAAAAAAATATTTTTTTCAATGCAATTATAATGGGTGTCAATTATCCGTGGATTTTTGCTATTCACGATCCACGATCCCTGTCTTCTGCTAACAGAGGGGACCCACTGTACTTGTATACTGTAAAGGGGCAGTATTTACTCGTATTTTAAATAGCACTGTCGGTCAGAATCCAAATCTTGTTGAGAAGGCATGCCATCTCCAAAATGACAACTTTTCAGGAAATAATATAATAAAAAAAGACATCTTGCTTGCATTACCGAACACCACTTTTTTGAAGTTAGTATTATACATTATATTGCTATCATATACAGTTGCACTCTCACATGAACACAACACCACCCCAAAATATGTCCAATCTCTAATTTAATATGTTTAAAAAAATCACTAATTTATCAAGCGGTCATTGTTTAAAATGGTAAAAATACATTGCGATCACCAGCCATGCACATCAAAGTCCGCGGTCACGCCGAGCCCCTAACCGGAGAAAAAGCCTTTAATATATCACAAAAGCAAATGCATGTGTAATGTCATCGTCCCAAACTGTTTTTCAAGGGTCCAAGCCTGATAAAATGGTACGAACATGGCGCCGTGCCGGCTGATGTTCGCTGTGTCCAGCCGGGTCCATCAATGTCTGCGGTCACACAATACCAGCGACCAGACAAAAACTTCATATTAGCCAACGTCTGTGTTACATCATCTTCAAAAACTATTTTTCAAAGATAATGGACGCAATTTATATAACGAAGAGCTCACAAAACTCTTGTATATAGTCGGAAATTAATCACTTTTCCCAGGTGGCTGCTCACTACAAGGAGGCATTATAGTGATCGATTTCAACAAAACAAGCCGACATAAATTGATCTAACCTCACTATTTTCACTCGTTATTGTTTCAAAAAAAACATCCAGACTTTGAATAGAGGTAACAATTATGCTGCAGGCTTGCTTGTGGGGCGACCAAGAACATCTACTACTATGAGGAAATCAGCTTGGCTTCTGGCTCTGATGTCGCAAACTCAAGAAGTTTTTTGACCGAAATGTGGTCGGGCCAAAATCTGCTGCACACCTTCAGAAAATAAGCCTATAATAACTACTGAGTCTTTTTGGGGAGATTTTTTTTTCTGCAGACATAATTTTTAGGTCCAGAAATATAAAAAAAAAACGTGCCAATGTTCCGAGCATTAGAGAGGGCCTTTAAGATGATATAATTAATTGTCACAATATATGTGTACAAAGTTTACTGTTGAACAGTGAACAGTATTAAAGGTGAGTGAACTCACAACAAGACTTAAAAGGTAGTTCAGGTTCTGGTGAACATTCTGTTGATTTTTATTACAGTACTGACCAGTTAGCCTTATTGTACAGACTATGTCCCACTTTCCTGTCTCAACAAAGTTCGATGTCCTGTTCAATGGTTATCATCACACTTTCAATGGTCATCATCACACTTTTAGTCTGCATCACAGCAATATTCAGTATCATAAAAAAAAAAAATGCAATAAAGCAAAATAAACTTTCCTTTAAATGTTCACTGGAGCTGAAGTATTAACATTTTTTGATGTCACACATCATGGCGGTACAGGTTGAGTGTAGATTTTGAGTTTATACTGTTGTGATTATTTGCTTCATTTCTGGGTCATATTCTGTCATAATGAACATTAGACAAAGCTCATTTAAAATGTTTTCTTCATCTTTACTCCAAAACGTAGGTGGATATATTCTTGTTGATTACAGCTGTACATCATACTTTGCCTTGCAAATATCTCTCCGTATTCTTTCCTGCTGTGCGACCGCTGTTGCTTCTCCTTGCTCATTCTCCATTCTCCGCCTCCCACAATTCCATTCACCCGTCAGACAGCGACTTTCCCCATCTTGCTTCCTTCCTGTTGAGAAGGCATGCCAGGAAAACGACTTTGTCATCATTCCTGTCTTCTAGGCTCAACCTATCTAGACTAACACTCACACTCCCCTTCTGTTCTTTATTTGTTCATTTTTGACAGTGTTTAAAACCTCCCTGTACCTTATTTTACTGAGTTCCACCTGTTTGAAGAATGTTCTGCTCTCTTGAGAAATACCAAGGTTAACAAATATTTTGCAGATGATTTTCAGCCATACTGGGAAAAATTATTCAACATTTCCCATGATCAGGGACAGCATGATTTTGTTTTTTGATACCTTTTGAACGTTGTTGAGCTTTTTTTATTCATTTGTACTGCGTTCAAAACAAAAGTGATGTAAGTCAGCACGAATATAAGCTTGGCATGCAGTGCAGCAACAATCATATTAACAGTATATTCTCATAATGACGTTTTTCTTCTTTAAACAGCAAATTGGTTGGTCTTTCTGTGTAGTGCCACAAAAAAGCAAGATAAATGCATAATCTGTGGTAATTCTTTGACGCTGGGGGAAAGGAGGTCTAGTAAGGTATGCCGACATTACGTATTAGTTTTGGTCCACCTGCAAATTGTACAAGCGACGGGGTGCTTAAAAGTACTGGCTACACAATATTCATTCCTACTTGGCTTTGCTGTGACCTCTTTTTAGAAATAAAACTAGGGTTGCAGCCAAAGTTCCTCCAGTTGGACAGCACCTCTTTGTCATCTGTGTCTTATTAAAAAAAGAGTAGCTACAAGAATGGACAGAGTGCATTATAGAACAGCCTTGGGTTTTAGATGTGACGAATCAGCAAAACTAAAAAAGAGGTGCTACAATAGCTAGACTCTATATTCAGTGCCTAAGTAAACAGAACGAACATAATGCGCAGATGGAGAATCCTGAGAACACCCGAGTCACACTTTATGACAACAATGCTCCAATCCTCTGAGCAATTGTACAAAGATGAACAAGTAGCACAACATAACTGTCTAACGCTTAAATGTAAATTTGTTAATGTCAAGTATAGTCACAAGTAAGTCTGTAAAAGTGTAACTCTCACCATCCAACATTTATGGAAGTGTTACTGAAATTCCCACCAACTGCTTTGCCATCTGTTTCCCAAAGCCAGACAGAACTCTGAAATAGAATTCTTGTTGAATTACTTTGTCGTTATGTTGCCTGCCTGGATTGGAGGCAGTTGAGGAAGCGCTGATTTTCTGACACCACCTGATAATTACAGATGTCCAGTGGTTGCTGTAGAGAAATGGGCTATGTATCTATATACCAAAATCTATGTTGCTGTCTATGAGGCTGTTTGCACAGCACTTGTTTGTGGTAAGTACAAGGTTATGAAAAAGATAGTTTTATCAGCCATTTAAACGGTGAAAATGGTCATCTGTAAAAAGGAAGTGTTCAGTCGCATACAAAACTGTAACGGCAGAACACAGCTTTGTCTTGGCAGTTGTCCCTTTAAGGCTTCTTCAGCATTGTTTACATTTATGACACCACAGTCTGGTAGTGTCTTTCTCTTTGAGTTTCAGCACGGAACTACAGTTATGAGATATAGACAATACTCAATTTGAGGCACAGAATCTAATACAGCTCTTCTAAAGACTCATTTGGTTGTGCAGGTGTACCTAATGAAGTTCTTGGTATGGGTTAAGGTTCAGAGTACAAAACAGCATGGATGTTAATTCAAGTGAGCTTTAAATAAAGCTTCTGTAATTGGTTAACAGTGAAGGTACTCATTAATAGCACCTTTGTGCCTCTAATAAAAATAAAATGAACTGTTCACACTCACTCACTGAAGGGAAGAGAGCCTCGTAATGAAAGACATCTTGCTTAGGTTTGTAGGTCCCAGGGAGGTCCATGCCAGCAGTGGTAAAAGCACACATTTGTCTTGATTTACTGAATGCTGCTGCAAAGGATTTTGGCTGAACCATTTGTAGCCTTTCCTGCCTTACAGTTGGTTGTACTGTCTGACACAAGAAGCCAGAGATAATAGGATAGTAATGGACCCCTTGCTGTTTTCACTGCCACTTGTCGCACGGGGATGTTGTAGAATTATGCATGTTTGGATGGTTTATTTATTTATTTTTTATAAATGTAGGAAAGCCTGTGAAATGTAAAACCTTTCTGTACACGTCTCCAGGGTCTTGTTGAAGGTTACATTCTCAAGTTGTTTTCAACAAAGACAAGCAATTACCATGGAACCGCTGAATTTGAATGCCCCTGAAGTCTTAATATTTGAGCACAATATACCTCTAAAATTGCACAAAACTTCAGAGTAAGAAAATATTAATGAGCTCAGTGTGCCTCATGACAAAGTTAAAACAATTTGATGCGTGAAATACATCTGCGATGCAAATCACAAAAAGCCAAAAAATCCTTTGTAGGACTCTGGTTGACCTGAACTTGAGAATACATTTTATCTGAAGGAACAGAATTGAAATTGACATTAGTATTGTAAAATTTTGACTGTTTTCCTTTACGGATGTTTGAATTTGGAGGTTCCAACTGTGTGTGTGTGTGGGTGTGTGTGTGTGTATATAAAACAACAACAAATGTGAAGTACATAACCATCCCACAAAGGATTGCATTCAACCTTTCAGATTCCACTGTATACTGCTGATTGAATGGTATTTCACATTCACACAGGACTAATGGCTAATTTATTCAAACAGTTCCAGTGCCTACTTGACGTTCATAAGTAAGCAAGATTGAACGTCTATACCTGAAAGAATGAGGTCACAATGCCAATGTATTTAACATCTGCCTTGCAGATGGTGCAAGCAGAAACCAAAACAGGAAAGTGGCGTGCCATGATATGGAGTGCTTCTCGCAGCAACTTGAAAGTTCCCTTTGCTCATCTGAGTGGAATGGGGGTGTGGGGGGTTGACATACAGGTGATGGCACTGCAAGGCTGATGTTCTCATCTTAGATTTAATGGATCTCAGCTTGCTGTAAAAACTACAAGTTTGACAAAAGGCACACCAGTAAATTTGATTGGATTGGATTTTAGTTGAGCTATAGGAGTACAATGGCGTGCATAATGAATATGAAATCTGTACAAACACAATGGGGATGATGACATAGTTTGAAGCGTCACCTAACATCGTCAGAATAATAATAAAATCAGCGCCCCCACGAACCTCATATTAGCACTTCACTGTGTATGTCTGTGTGCTCCCATCTCTGAGGTGTGTATTTCACCTTTTTTATTTAGTTAGTTATTTTTTTTAAACAGAGGTTGAAATATTTGCCCAGGGTTGATCTGGTTAATAATTCTTAAAATATACACACATGCCAGGAAACCCAACTAAATGAGCTATGTTCCTAGTACCAGTTTGTGATTAAAAATTAAATTAATTGCTTTAATGGTAAATACCACCTTGATCATCTCTTCAGCTTGTAAAATTGACTAGCTTTTATCAAACTCACTGATGAGCGTAAAAAAAAAGTTTTATTGTAAAAATGTCAAGGGGATCCTTAGACAACTTCCTGTTGTGCATCAGTAAAATATACCATAAAGGACTGATTAAACACTTGTTCAAAAGTCAATTCAGTAGTTTGATTTTAGCTTGCAAAATCTTCCCATGTTATGCAGTCACTCAAAAAGTAGTTGTACCAAGCCAATCATGTAATTTTCAGATGATCGAGCGAAAAAGATCACTTTTTAAAAGCATTTTTATTTTTGATTTTAACATTTTCATGGTCTCAAAGCAACAAAATAACCCTGAAGTACAAAGATATTGCCAAATGGAATGACAACAGCTTAGTTTTATATCAAACAAGAGTGACAAGAGTGAAACAGTGACTTTTAATGTGTATAAATTGAGTGTTTCGTGTCGAACTGAGATTTCTGTCGTTCATTTTATTACTAGACTAATTAGACTAGTTAATTACAAAGTACCCTGAAAAGGGATTTGATTTGTTTTTGTTTGTGGCTGAATGTGAAGCTACCTCTAAGAAGTGGGGTAAATTGTCACCAGTTGGAATTCCTGATGTGTTTTGGAGGGGGGATTTTAGTTTGTTCATGTAAGACATGATCATTAAATGTAATTTGTTTGCATCATTATTTTGTGATGCACCACTAATATGCCATAAAAGGATTTGTTTATTATTTGTTTGAACCACTGCTGCACCAGACTAAGTGTAATATAAAAAATTATCATGTTGGGATACTTTCATTCAAAGGACAATTTGGATGGACTCTTTTTCTTCGTAACTGGCCAGATGTCAAATTGGGACTGTATCTATTGGCAGATACTCAAAATGAAATGACTTGAACTCAGGTGGGGGAAAAAAATGTCATTGGGACATCCCTATCAAAAGATGTTTGTCACTCTAGCATTTTAGAGTGCTTCAAACGGGCTGATTCCAGCCAGTGGCATAGCACAAGATTATGGGCCCATATACAGCACCTTCAAAGGGCCCCCCTGCTGGACAGCAAGGGGCCCCCAAAAGGCTATAGGCCCTAGGACAATTATTCCCCCACCCCCACCCCTCAAGTTGTCCTTGACCCTTTTGTCCTTTGTGTAGTTAGTAAATAGTAAATGAGCTGTTTTGCCATTGTCTTTACAATGTTACCTATTTGAACCATGATACAAACTCACAGGAAATTGAGGCTTTACTTTGGTGTCACTGACTAACAAATGCGAATTGAACCACCTCAAAATTGACTGACAGACACGTTACCACTTAGTGTCAGTCCACAAGAATAAAGTTGTCAAGGTAAAGCATTTTTCTTTATATACAATAGTTTATTAGAGAGCATGACGTTTTTATATTTAACATCATTGTATCCAGATGATAAGCATCTAAAGGGTTAGGACTTAAAGCACCCTTAGTTTCAGATTCAATGAACGAATGTTGCCAGGCAACAAGTGCAGTCCTACTTGAGGCAAGTATTGCTTGGTAACAAAATTTCTTTCCAAGATTTAGAACCAGCATCACTGTGAAGATGAGTGGTACTAACAGTCTGATCAGATCACACAATTCAGAGAGAATACACTATTTTAGGACAATTATAAAAATACTAATCTTCAATACACAAGACATTAGAGTGCGTCTTACCTCATTTATTTCTACTTAGTGAGATTACATCATGAGTTTCAAGGTGTAAGCTGTTCAATGACAGTGGCTTCATCTTAAAACTTTCAAAACTGAATCCTCCACAGATATTTCTCAGGCTGTGTCAGGAGTGGACTGCTGTAATCTAGCAATGCACCGCTGCCTGCAAATAGCCAATGGTGCATGAGTGGGAGGCAGAGTAGTAGGAGGGGTGGTGTGAACAGTGCCTGCGGAGGTGGCGCTGGGTTATGTAATATTTGATGCACCCAGCTGTGCTGTTCAGCTGATTGGTGAAAGGATGTATGCTAAGCGGACAAATGTCTTCACCTGCGCTTGTCAGACTAAATTTACCATTAGGGTTTAGGTCCATGAGCAGTGTTGGACAATATACAGGTGAATCTCAATAAATATAACCGTTAACTGCAGAACGCATTACGGTTCTGTGAGGACTCGATAAGCAGCATGAATTTGTTAAGGTATGCCAGCCATTTTGCTGGATTGATGTACACACCTCTGCCATTGTCTCCTATTCCGCTGCATTATTAGACCATTCGTGGGCATCAGCAGGAAGATGGGTACGCAACGTCAAATGGAAGAGATGCATTTAAGGTTTAAGACCACCTGGGGAAATACAGCTCCTGTGTAACTCTACTGAGCTATGTGATCACGCAAGCAGAGTCACGACTAAAAAGCTGCTTGATATGCTACTGAGAAATGTTCTTAACCTTTGTGTAGCTTTCCCTGGCTCACACGAATAAAGCAGACGATTTTGAGTTGAAGGTTGCAAAAATGTTTTTTTTTTTTTGGCTCTGTGATACTAAACAAGCAGAAAAAAGAATTCCATCAGAATATGACCCATATTTAAAATTAATCAGTTATGGTAAAATGCCCAGTTGTTTACATTTATATAACTCACCATTTTCCACTGCAGTGCTCAACCACATACTCAGGGTTCAGCGCTTGCAGATTCAGCTATTCGTGGATTTATTTTCTTTTTTTTTTCTTCTTTATGTGGGGGGAACCAACCCCCGAAAATGCTCATTGGGGGGGGGGGGGGGGGGGGGGGTTATCCACGCTTATTCAAGAATGTTGGGTTTTGTTTATATATATATATATATATATAAATAATGTTTTACTGCAATTATGATGGGCAGCAATTATCCATGGATTTTCGCTATTCACGGTCCAGCCCGGTCGCTCTCCTGTCTGGACTAGCCATTGAAGAATTGAAATTTTGAAGGAACGGTCTTTTCCCTTTGATTTCTGCTTGCCCGCTTGTACCTTAACACATCGAACAATGCCACTGGTACCCAAAACTGTCAATAAGCAGGTTAAGATGGAAGCAATGGGTTACTGTGCAAGAAATACTGTGCAAGTACGGCTCTTTGGATATTTTAAAGGGGAAACGCCAGCTCCCGTCTCTCACTTCCAGCCGCATTGCCAGGACGGCACAGATGTTGCTGAAATGCCGGTGTACAGTCACTAAACCTTGGACTTCACGCAGACGAATGCAGGATTCTAAATATTGTTATTGTAATATTTTAATCTATGAGGTTGCTCTTTATCAATGCATCAGAGAATTACGTAAGGTATTGCAGCTATGGTTGTGAAGTCGTGCGAAAATCATTGTCTTAGGGAGGTTTGGGCCATCCAACCCCCGACTAGTGTTTCGATGCCTATAGTCAAGCAATGGCTTGACCCTTTCTTTCATTGAGCTGCAGGTCTAAGGCCACTGCTCAGAAAGCTTAGCAGTGGACCTTTTATTAAAGGCCTTTCTCTGTTCCCCTTTGAGACATGCAAAGCCTCACATCTGCCAAAGTGTCCCCCCCAACATCCTTATGCAGTGATTATTAAGGAAACGTTGCTCGTGGTTTCTCACGGCCATTAAACATACACTTGTCAATCAGGGTCCTTGTCTTGTGACTGATGGTGTCATAGTCATTTGATGCCTTTCACTGATCTACGGTCTTACCGATACAAGTGTAAATTTTGCTGTTCATTGACCAGTTGTCCTGCAAAGTTGGCTGTGTGTGTGGTTACATTTTGTTTGTATTATATCAGGTTTGTCATAGCAATACATTAGCTGATATAATTTAAACGATCCAGGATTTTTTGGTATTGGCCTAAATAGATACAGGTTCGGTTTAGTCCTCTTTTAGAGATTTTTGTTTTAAGACTACAAAAGCACTTTTTCATAATATATCCAAAATATTAAGAGAAATAATACCTGAAACCTAGAGCACAGTGTATGACGACAAGGATACACTGTGACTATAAATTCACTTGTTGCATAGTGTAAATAGTGGATAAATAAAATAATAGTTGGCACCCTATGTATGGGGTGTTATTTGGAGAAGCAGTTGCATTAACTTTGAGAAAGCGATGTTGTAGCACTGATTTATCACCATCATTATCAAGCTTTTGCCACACTGTTCCCAAAAGGCGTCACACATTCCTACTCACATTAACTCTAGTGAGATAACTGCAGAGACGTGTTCCGTACTTCACAAGACTGCGGCGAAGTCACACTCAATATGGTATCTAACATCGAGCTTTAACCAACATCCAGGCTCCCTTTGGTCACAAACGCAAAAGCAAAAAAATAAAAATATAAATAATTCGCCTTGCATCGAGATGACATGATGCAAACAGATAAAACGTCAGTTGAAATAGCAGCCTGTATGTTTGTCTGACTGGAATTGAATTGATCAAAAGGATTAATACAGTTGGATTAGGCCCTCGATAGAAATCGATTTAATGATGCATGTACACTGCTTACGAAAGTGAACTGGACTAAGACAATATGTGCTTGCGCCACAGTTTCTCCATCCAAGATTTGACTCTAAAGTCTATTACAAAATGTCTGCTGGCCAGCAAGAGATGACGGAATGCAACAAATGGCAGTGTCTGCCTTTGTATAAACAACTTACCATAATAGAAAAAAAATGAAAGTTACCAAATTTGGACATGAGAGGTTTTGGACGGACGGCAGTGATATATACTGTCACAAGTATATGACAGCACAAAAGCATCATCATAAGCAAAGATGCCTTGAAGGTTTAATGGCATACTAGATTAAATATAGCGGCTGCATCCCTGATTTTCCATGAGGAATAGTTGCGGGAGAGAGCAAAGCTAAGGCTTGTGTCGCCTTGACAGAGGAATGTTAAAAAAAGACAGCTAAGACTTGATAGAGCATGAGATCCTTAGCCAAGACAATCAAGATAGTTTTAGAATGGACCAAAAAGAGAGGATGGATGGCCAAAGACAGAATTGTTTATGCAGGCTCACAGAGGCTTTCAAATGACTTTCAAATGGAATATGCATATTGTGTGAGCTAAGAGTTTCTCTATATAGTTTAGTTTCTCAATTTGCTGATTCACTTATTAAAATAGTTTTTGTTCATCATGACCTATTATAAACTTGTTACATTTAATGCCCTGCATAGTATTCTCAAAAAGCTAAATGGAGATTACATGAGCATCATGTCCATGTGTCCTATTTTGTACTTATAGTTTGTGTTTAAATATTTTGTGCCTGACTTTGTATCAACATTCATCTTTGTTAAGTAGTGTATAAACTAGCAACACCTCTTTGCCCCTTTCCCATGAATATATGACTTCATAGCAATGGTCAGTTTTTAGTTTTCATTCTTGGACATCTGGAGGAAAAAGTTTAAAGTTGTCTGCAAGGTTACTTCTATTCTCTGTTGTCCATTTATTAACCCTGGGCAGTGGGCACCTTGACAGCCTCCTTTGAGACTGGTGCAGCAAACTCAATCAGAAATAAGACTACCGTGGCAGCCACTGAGCAGGGTCTTTGGCCTGCCACATTCCAATGGACGCGGTTGAACTCGGCGAAACTTACAATAATACTTAACTATGTATTTAGTTTCATATGCACCTCTAGATGAAAAACCCAAGTGTGAATAGTCTCTGTCACGGAAATGCACAGGTTCAGTCAATGAATGGTGCCAACAGCGTTTCAAATATCCACACTCTCACCTTTTTTTTCATCTGTTTCCTTTCTTTGTAGGATTATAACATAGCTACAGCGGCCGAGCAATCCACGTCCTCCTTGACAATCGTGCCATGTTGTTTGTGGTTCAATAAGAAGATAATAGAGTACAGTGTATGGGGCGCCTCAAAATGTTTTTTCCTAATAAGAGCACTGGGGGTTGTAGTTTTTCCGTTGCATAGTTGGTTGTGTGCAAGTGTCAATCGCCTAGTGTGCGGCAAGGAGTTGCCGACTGTAGTTTTTTTCGCGATTGTCCAGTTCAGTCGCTTTTAGCTACATTGCACTGTGTGCGACAGACTTCAGAATCTCCAAATTCAGTTAAACTTTGACTTATGGTCCACCCGTCATCCGGCCACATCCTGTTCAGGGTTGCAGGGAGCTGGAGCCTATCCCAGCTGACTTGAAGCGAAATGTGGACTACATATACCTTGGACTGGTCACCAATCAGTGGCAGGGCACATGTAGAGACAGACAGCCATGCACTCTCACAGTCATAGCATCACTGAGTGGGTGCTGTACCCAAGATCCTGGCACCGAAGTCAGGTGACTGTACCACTACACCATCAGTGACTGGTGCAAAAGTCACTTATTTAAGAAAAGTGGATTATAGCGGTTTTATTTTACTTTGGAAACTGGTCACTTTGATAAATCTCCTGACCACTCCACCAGTTGTGACTTGATATGACCTCTAGATAAGAAAGCTTCTCAGTTTTTACTGGATGGCCATCTTTTGTAATAACTGAAATTGGTGCCAAGTGCCGTCCTCAAAGCCTGGAAACTCTAAAGCGAATTCTCCCGAAGTGCATTCAGTAGCTGACAAGGGAGAAAAAATGTTCCTCTACATTTTGTGCCCTGCCAAACATCTGGACACTATCTGTTTTATGACCTGCCACTTGAGCTTGACTCTGAATCCTGCCTGCCCAGGCAGGATTTTTATTGTCAAGATGTCTACTAAAAACAAAGCCAAGAGCACATACTTTTATTTTGTAGAGCAGCACGGGCGAAGAACCCATTTAAGTGAAGTCGGGGGTTCCAAGTCGGGTAACAAACAAAAAGGAAAGTGACCCACCAAATCCAGTAAAGTGTGACGGCTGGCACTCACTTTGTAATATGCATCACCGCCACTTACAGGACTGGAATGGGGCAGTGTTACCTGGTACATTGATTTACCAATCAAACAATTCAAATAGAAACAAGAGACAAAGGCCTCAACTGAGTGCCAGTCTGGTTTTAATTTTCATTCCCCTTTTTGTAGATATTTGACATTGTTTTTTAACTGAATTGTGCACTTTGTTTGCTTCCATGTTGTAGTAAAAATTATTTGTCTTGGTCTCATTTTTACACCACACAAAGCACGCATTTAATTTGTGGTGTTTCAATGTTTTATGTTCGTTGTACAACAAGGGTGTGCTGCAAATCTTCCATGAGAAACTTTTATCGTAGGAATCAACAGATGGTTTATATTGCTGCATACTCTGTCATTGTCAAAGTTAAACATCAATAATATAATTGCTAAACTTTTACAGATCTAAGATTGAACCCATTTTTTTTAGTGTAGATTATTTTGCCAGTCAAAATTACGGCCTTACCAGTTCTAACCCGCTTTGCTCTTGTCTGTCTTCTGTGTCTTTTTGTCGGCTTTCCAAAACCAAATCTCTCTGGTTCGTGTCATCTACTAGCCTTCATTAAAGTCTTACGATATCCTTTCTTTGATGTTGACGCTTGTTTGAAAAGTGGAGATGGCTTAATCAGGAGTCTATATACAAATATACCTGTTACTTTTTCCAGGCTAGAGTCCCCATACTTTCAACTGCATCTAAGTTGTAGGTCAGCTACCTTTTTCAGCCTTCTTTCTCTATAGTTATAGACTGTGGATAGTAGGGCTGGGACTACATTTCCTTGCGCGATTAAAGGGAAAATGATCGATCAATTGATTAATCATTTTGGGGGGAAGGAATAATACTGGCGGCACGGTGGCCGACTGGTTAGAGCGTCAGCCTCACAGTTCTGAGGACCCGGGTTCAATCCCCGGCCCCGCCTGTGTGGAGTTTGCATGTTCTCCCCGTGCCTGCGTGGGTTTTCTCCGGGTACTCCGGTTTCCTCCCACATCCCAAAAACATGCATGAATTGGAGACTCTAAATTGCCCGTCGGCATGACTGTGAGTGCGAATGGTTGTTTGTTTGTATGTGCCCTGCGATTGGCTGGCGACCAGTTCAGGGTGTACCCCGCCTCCTGCACGGCTCCAGCACGCCCGCGACCCTAGTGAGGAGAAGCGGCTCAGAAAATTGATGGATGGATGGAATAATACTGTATATCTTGGAATGTCCAGAACTCCTGTTTTCATGCTAGTGTCACTGAGCAGAATATTTCTGTTCTGTTATTCTGATGTTACCATAGTCAGTGTGAATGTAGGTCATTTTCCTATTTACTTATAGATAACATCATTTTGTTGTTCTTTAACTTGAAGCTGAATTAAAATCGTCTCTGTTGGTTGCAGCCAAGTAGTACACGCCAATTCATTTGGGCTTTCCTAGTTTGCCGTGCAAATGAGCTGCAGCAGAGTTTGAAAGTAAACAGTTATTGCAACTTTATTTCCATTGGAACTGGTATATTAGCTGCTGCAATGTCTGTTACCAGGCTACATTTGCTTTTACAAGAGGTTCTTATTTTATTGGGCAAAATAATTTGCAAAACCCGCAAGAGATGCTAGCAGGAGAAAAAGACAAAAGACATTTAATCTGTAAAATTGGATTTGTCCTTTCGTTAACCAGGTCATTGTGGACAGTAGTCGTGTGCGTGTGTGCGTGTGTGCATGTGTGCATGTGTGCATGTGTGCATGTGTGTATGTGTACGCATTTGGTTTCAGAGCAGCTGTGTCCCAAGTTTGCATAGAGTTGGAGGTTTCCCCATGACTGGCATGGCCCATTAGCAAGCCTCATTAGGACTAATGCCAGCATGCAGAAACAGCCAAAGGATAGTTAAGTCTGGACTTGCAGCCCGTTGCATTGGTAGACAGTGGCAGTGCGCAAGATATGCAGGTGTTGGAGAAGATAACAGAACTTGACACTTCATCTGGTACACCTCCTCCACAGCCTCATGAAATCTAATACAATCGCTTTATTGAAATTATAATAGCTGAGTTTTTATTGAGACTGTCATAAATTCTTCTTTGATGGAGTTTACTGTGGTGTAAATAATGGAAACTGTCCAACTGTTGTTGTCATAAAACCTTAATTTTTTTTTACCAGCAGGGTATATGTAAAAATAAACTAACGACTGTTAATTGGACACTGTAGTGTTACTTAACTTTGATAAAGTAAAGTAACAACACTTCTGTTGTGGTTGCTCGGTTGTCTGTTGCTCTATTCTACATGCTGACAGCTTGTGTGATACTATGTGTGACAGCGTTTTTAGAAATTCAAAGTTTTGTATGACTTAAAAGCAAACTTTTCGGTCCAATTCACATTGTACAACCTAGAGCCCAATTTCTTTCTTATGTATATTAACTGCCAAGTGAGTTTTCCCTGATACATAGAATTGCTTTTCACAAGGTGATAAACAATTATGACTTTCCCATCCTTTTTGTGCTTTTGTATCAGTTGTTATTAGTGTGATTGTGCTAAAAAGGGGGCGGTCCTTATCCATGAGATGGGAAAACTGCATGTTTTGTTCAGATACATTTTTAAAAATATTTATTCTCCTAGCTTCTATTCTCTTATCTTTCACCTCCTCCTCTAGCCAGCAATGCTGCTCTACTCTCCTCCCACGCTCTCATCGACACACAGAAACAGACATTGCTGTTTAGGCAAAAGTATGTAAGAGAAGTGTGAGAGACATGGATGACTGATAGTGGAGAGACCAGGCAAAGTTACGGCAGGGAAGAAAGACATAAATCAGGATATTTCTAATGGAAAAAAGCACACCAAGTGATTCAGTTGCAAGCTGTGGAAAAGTGATTGAGACTGAAATCAGAGATGTCTAAAAGAAGACCTCAATGTCTATATTAATCTGGTCACAAATGTTCAGAGAAGATGGGTTCATCTGATTCAAAGAGGTAATGTGATGGTGTGGCTGTGCCATAGCTATAGTGTGTCTGCTTCCCTGTCAAATGTCATGGCCCCAAGTAAGTGAGGTACGTCCTTGAAAGTCACTTACAGTGCAAGCTAAGATGCATTTGCGTGCCGTGAGACTGCTTGCAGGGCTTTAGTCATTATTACTTTGCTGCTTCGGTTGGCTGTGCTTCAGTGACTTTGCTGTACGGAGCGACGGATGGTTGAAAACGACTAAGGGTAGTTGACTTGATGGACTTGATGACTTATTGCCTCTTGCATCTGTGCATCTCTTTCCTACGTGCCGTCTCACTCGTCTCCTCCCACGTGCTCTCACACTGAGTGAGGACTCAATCTCGCTCTCCCCCATTTCCTCCCCCTATCTATATCTGCCGCTCCCTCTTCGCCACCTCATTCTGGCCCATTCGTTAGCAATCGAATACTCTTCGCTGTAGGCACAAATGAGCGTGTGGCTCTTCAGTTCTGCTGCAATCATACTACATCCTACTCTAGTTTTCAATGGCTCATCTTATCCTACTCATCCTTTTCCTGCTGTAATTGGACAAAAACGCCAGGGTACCTGTCAGCTCGGTGCCCCGTTTGAAATGCTGTTTATTTTATAGCCATATGTCAATGAACTTAAAGCAAAGTTTTGCAAACTTTGTGCAGGATTAATTAGACGTTTGGTTCCTCCCAGGGACCCAAATTTTACCCAAATAAAATGATATATTACCGCAGCATTGAGATAATGCACAAACTATTGCGAACACTGAAGAAACCTGTCGCAGATTTTACCTCCAATCCAGATACAGCCATATAAGCTCACAGTGCTACCAAACTTAATATAATGAATGTTATTATTTCAAGTTTGTTAAAAAAAAAAAATGTGATCCTAGATTGAAGATAAATATTGTTATAGATGAATATAATAATATATTTCCATCCATCCATTTTGTTTACCGCTTATCCTCACTAGGGTCGCTGGCTGCTGTATTTATTATATTTATTTAATTACACATTATATATTACAACTAGCATGGATCGTGTGTTTCAAAATTGGTGTGCCTGCTTGGTTATCATTAAAATGGATTACAGTATTTTAGTTTGTCTTTTGGCGACCCTGCGAAAATGGACCTTTGCCTCATTTTCCATTGAAGTTTGTGAAAACCTGCCTTACGGCTTAGATGATTGGACAATGAATGAATCGTTAGGGATTGGATTAGTCCATCGCTAGTTATGTATTTGGCATGTACAGTTGGCCATATTGTTCTCATTGTTGATTGCACTGATTTCGAGAAACTATTTGAATATTACTGTTTAATCTTAACGTTTATATGCTGAAATGTCTACTGAATCTTTTCACTTAGATAATATGTGGGGTTAAAAGTCAGATCAGTACATTAACACCAATGGCTTACTAAAATTAGGAAAGTGTTTTTCTTTGCGATTTTAAAAACATTTTCGGTATGTTTTAAATAACTGAAACCCTTTTTCAAAGGTTTTCATTTTCAGCCTCCAAAACGACAGCACTTTTATCTGTTTTCAGTTGGCAAAGGTCATGTGTAAACGACCCCTGACGTTGATGTGCTTTCTAAACATGCAGGAAGGACCAGGAAGTGATTTGTGCAATGCGAGGATGTCACTGTATCAAGTAACAATGTCGAAATGTTGGCAAGAGTTGGAGGAAATATCCCAAAAGAGGTTGCATTGGGGTCTTGTGTGCGTCTGACTTTCAGGAATATTATTTGAAAAGCAGTCAGTTAGGCTTACTAAAATACATTTATTCAAACAAAAACAATAAAAAAAAAAAAAAGTTTTCTCAAGCCATTTTAACACCACAGAGAGCAGCTCTTGGTTACTGAGCTACAGCATTTAATATTTGTTTTTGTTTTTGGGACAAACCCTGTCACCTGACTATTGAGTGTGACAGACTCTCCCATTCCATGTGCAACCTGTCACGTCCTGAAGCATAAGAAGGAAGTGGCTGAGTTGTGTTTCCTGTTTGAATGTGAGACAGCTCCCTCAGCTGTAGCACATTCAGGAAGGAAAACCGTTTACATATTTAATGGCATTTGTGGCAGCAGCCTCCTGAATTAAACGTTTACTTTCTCCCCACACTCGATGTTGTATCTTGTACAGATTATTATTTTTTTAAACTACCTCCACCTGCAGCTCACCCACTATTAGCAGGAATTTTAATCTATAGTACATGCACTGTATACTATTTGTATGAGCTTTAGTTGCAGTTTGTCAAACTTTCCGTTGGTTCCTTCTGGTTCATCTTATTTATTCTACACCCAGTCATCTGCTTTTTCTCAATTTGAGTACACATGTACTGTACTGCGAAGTGTGCACTACTTCCGGTCCTACACACTCTTCTCTGCAGTGTTGTTCCAACTCACATTCCCACGCAGAATGTGCCAGTTTGGAAATCAGCACCTCGCTTCTGATGTGGTAATTCAAGTCAAAATAAATAATTCACCTACTATTCTTTCTCTGCTTCATTTTCCAATGAGAAGTAGACTTTATTAGATCCCATCCTTGCCCGGCTCTGTAATATAGTTTTGCATATTGTTGCAGAATGTTGGGGATAGTTCTGATTTCTTTCTGAACCACTCTCGAATGTAAATCATCACTCATAAATGCATATGCTTTCCCTTCATTTTTATCCCCCATGCTCTATCCGCATTACCTTGATTTATCCTCTTTTCTCAAGTCCCTCTCCACATGTTCTCTCCGCAGCATGTCCCTATCTCAATGTTAATTACACCAAAGCTCCTTTTCTCTATTATTCACCACTCAATACTGCTATTTCTGTCATCCTCTGTGCCATGCCTGATTTAGCTGTTAGCAGTAAGGGTCTGCATTGGCTGTTGAAATGAGGGGAGGTGTGTGCGTAGGGGGGGGGGGGTGCATGTCTTGGATCCCAGTGCAACAACAACAAATGGCTGTTAAGCGTCACCTGATTGGCACAGATTAGAGGGCTCTTTGGTGGTTGTGTGGAGGAGGCTCCTGCAGAGAACCAGCTTCATTACTGCTGTTAGAGCACAGCTGACAGAATCCTTTCCTTCTTCTGATAGTTAATTGATGGATGATTTTGTCATACTATAGTTAGAACATTATGTTTTAACCTCTTAGACTATGTAATGCAAGCACAAAAAAGATATCACAATATTCCCTGACTTATATGACATGCCATCTTAGCTTGTCTTTATCTTCATAGCAACTCCAATTTAGCGGCACACATTTTTGACACGTTCCGAAACAGAAGCAGGCATATCGTTTAATAGGTTTGTCAAAGGGTGCATCAGACCAGCCTTTTTAATTACATTACATGCGGTATGCCCTCATTTAAAAACACAGTGATGATATTAAGCCAAACCAAACCAAGCCATTTGGACACTCCTCCATGTTAATTACTTACCAAGTCTGGCAACCAATTGTGTATGTTACAGATTAAAATTATGGTTGTACCTTCAACCTGATCAGGAAATTTGAGGAAAAACATTGTCATCACATGAGGGAGAAAATAATGATGGGCATGAAAAAATTCAGTCAAAATAATTGGTCAAAATTTGATTTATTGGCTGTAAAACGAACAAAGTAACAAAAACTGTACTTTGTAGTGTTATTAGCTGTTTGCAGTAGTAGAAATAAAAACCATCCACATCTTTGATCAGACTGGAGTTAAATGACGGCATAGCCATTTGTGACTTTTTTTTTTTTTTTTTTTTTATAACCTGTGGCCTTCAAACACTAAGTGGGACTTATCTTCCGGCACACGCCTCTCTAAATACACCGCTACTTCTAGCTAGTTCTAGCTCTTTATCATCATCATCACCACCACCTCTTTTACACTGGCACATGTCAACATCGCTGTTAACACTTAAGACCTTGTTTAGTGACTTAGGGCACATTTGCCAGTAAGGGTGCAACCGTAGTGGTACAGTCCGTACACATATTCTGGTGTTTTGTGAATAAAGAAACATTTTCTACCAAATTTATCTCCATTCTGCATTCTGAATGAAAATGTGTGCTGAAAAGTGTATGGCAGGCAGCACAAAAAATAACGAGCCTTTTCATAAAGTGACAAAACCTCACATCTTTGACCACAGAAAAGGTCTGAAAATCTTTAGCAATAAATCCTTCCACTCATTGTGTTTATCGAAAGTGTCCCAGTTGGTCTGTTCAAAAGCATTCTCAAAAAACACTTGTTGTTACCTTTTTGAGTCGTTTGATGGCCCTGTGCCCATAAAGGGTTTAATATTAGGATGCTTATGCTGAAAATGTTTGGGCCATTTTGAAATCAAAATTTGCCGTCGGTAACATTTGTGTCCACCGTTTTTACTCCCTCGTCGTCGTATTCAGTGGCAAAGCCAAAATATATCAACTTTGAATGAAGCCGATGCTTCTGCTACTTTTTGTCTTCCAACTCCTGCGCTAGTCCGCTCGTGCTAGTGAACATGTTTTACCTTTTACCGCCTCCGTGAGCTGCACTTTCAACATGGATACAGTTACAACTTCAAGTGGGTGAACACGCGACAGTGAATGGATGTTACTTTGTGGGGGCGGGCCTTTCATCTGCCTGTGTAAGCGCACACACACACACACACACACACACACACACACGGCCTGTAAATTGTGTCGATGCAAAATGAATTGCAAATCCGAAAAACCTTGGTCAATAAGGGCCTTTTCTCCTGAGTACCGTTGCATCCATAGTTGCTGGACAATGGTACCTTGACGTTTGAAGGCCCCAAAAATAGTTGGGATTTAGAGTTGACCAAATTTGTTAAAACATTTTTTGGAGTTCCAACTGGCATACAATATGTGACACACGGGCACATCACGCAAACCATTACTTGTTTTTTTTATAGTATGGGACAGTGTTCAAAATGCAGTAGTACTTTTAAAGTCAAATGCCCAAAAAAGTCGTACGTTTTAATGAGTTTTTTCAGGAAATATGTCAAAACGCGTACTGTATCAGCAGTTACATAAGTCAGTGGATGTGCATTCAAAGCTGTCAAAATACAGCAGTGTTTGGGTTCTTGTTTTCATGTTATACAGTGGTTAGCAAATTTTTAATGTGCTCAAAGTAAGGCGCTTCAATCAGAGCCATCTGTGACAGGATTCATTGTTGCATCATCTTTGTAGTAATGGTTAACATGTATTAGTTATGAAGTTAAACTTATAAACATTAAAATGTAGCTTAAAAATGCATGAATGTTTAATTACATGATATTGACAGTTACCCATTTCCATTTCAAAGTCCGAACAAATTTGATATCTGTGACGTCACGTTTTCCACCATGAGATGCACCTGAAATTCAAACTTTTGAAGAATGTCATCTTTTGTCAAATGTCAATACCCATCTTTTCCCGCTGTGAAACATGGGAAGCCAAGACGAACCAGTACTTTTGCAATTTCACACTTGATAGGAAAGACAACAGCTGCCTCTAGAAGGCCCTTCTTTAGATTTCAGTCACCCATATAGACCAGACCCCACGTCACACATCTAAGCTGTGCAGGAAGCAGCTGAAAAGAAAAAGCGCATTTATCTTTCCACACAATTACACTTTCACTTTGAAACGCTCTGAGCTGCAACGCCATCGCTTGGGTTGGGTCGTCTGCTACTTTGCAGTTTTCAAAGAGAATAATGTTTGATTTATTTTTTGCCCCCATTCCTTATCTTCCTCTATTTCCTCCCCTACGTTCAGACAAGCTGAGATGAAACACTTTGTGGCTTTTAGGTTGCTCTAGCTTTAAAGACATAACTCAGTGTTTCCATTTGACATGAGGTGGTTGGAATGTTTGCTTTTTTTTTTTTTATTAAATTTTTTTAAAAAAAAGACATTTCTTGAGTGAATTTAAAGCTACCATCAACTCTTCAACTTCATATATGTTGAGTTTGACTGAAATTAAATACACTCAGAGCTACTTTTAAAACAGAACACATTACTTTTTAGTCTCTTGTAGTAATTGGTATACCAACAAAAGACAGACATGTATAGACATTAGGGATGCACAATTAATAGAATTTTAATGGTGATCGTGATTTTGGCT
This sequence comes from Phyllopteryx taeniolatus, assembly GCF_024500385.1. Lineage (NCBI taxonomy): Eukaryota > Metazoa > Chordata > Actinopteri > Syngnathiformes > Syngnathidae > Phyllopteryx > Phyllopteryx taeniolatus. The sequence continues at coordinate 9,780,454 of NC_084519.1, forward strand.
GACACGATTAAATGAGCTTGATCATTGGCGTATTTTTTACGTTAAAAATGCGGGCACTGGTGCATATGAAAAGTGCTTCAACATGAGGAATACTTGTGATTAATAATCGTGATTACAATATTGATCAAAATAATCAGGATTATTATTTTGGCCGTAATCGTGCCATTAATACAGCCCTAATATACGTATATACACATGAAACAAAGGGAGTCATAATTTCTCACTATCACCTACACTGCTATAATTTCTGTCAAAGTTTGCGTCATCTTGTCATAGCCATATTTGCACTATAGACATCTAGCGAGAAGGTTTCTTAATGTCTTCTTTTTGGCTCATTATAATGCAGACTGGGTCAGAGCCTGTCTCTCTTCTCGTTGGTAAATTTCACCGACAGTCTCTGAGATGAAGACAATACTTGGCTAGACTGAAATTGACTCACCAGCTACTGTGGGAATTTCTTATTAGTGAATCAGGTGTATGACTGTCAGAGGTTGAGCAGAATGAAAGAAATGCACTCGACACTCTGTGACACATTCTTGTTGTATCGGTCTTCGTTTGTTCTTTCATAATCAAAAATTGTCACTTCCTATTGTTTAGTTTCTGTGATGTGTATTTATTTTACTGAATAACTTGTGATTCCAGGTAATTTGTCACAAAATGCAAAAATAACCTGGCTTGCCTTGCAATAATCATGCTGGTGTACATTGAGCATTAAAATCAACTCATTGCTGCAATAGTTGGCATTTGAACACAGAATAAACACTGTATCTAGTAGATACTAACCACACAAACCTATCATTGTAATCTGATAATGTCAGAAAAAGACAGTCAAGTCGGAAATTGATCTTTGTACTTAAAAAAAAATAAAAAATCAAGCACTCAACATAATTTATTCATTTCACGAAGATTGTGTATTTGTTGTATGCTGAAATGCATGGCTGTAGACTAGAGGTGCAACAATTAATCAATTAATCGACACCGAATTCTACGTAAAATTAATCAACTATTTTGATAAATGATTAACCTTTTAGAGACCATGTTCATCTTAAATATCCAGATCGTATGAATTTTAGCCTCGCAACAATATGTAGTCCTCCATGAAAGCAGACATATAATAAGACATTTTAAATTAAACTTTGTCCCTGATAATGTAAACAAAGTCAAGCATACAGTATATAGCACTCGGGTAACATGCCAAGTACGTTGGTCGATGTGAACATAAAAAAAAAAAAAAAAAAAAAAACAACAATACGATTTACCAATGAAATCGATGAATCACCGAACCCTCGTTAATAGGGTTTTGGAGAGTACAGACTGTGATACTGCGACTGCAAGACTGATGTATTTTCAAGTCTTTATATTGTTTTGTGTGTATTGCACGCCTCCAAATAATTACATGACATTTCACGTCGACTGATAAACACGAGATGATTTAAATATATTTGAAGTCTTTGGAATTCATATTATCTCCGGCTCTAACCCAAAAGGCTTATTTAGCATATCAAATGGTTCAACAACTCATCTCCCACTCAGGCACCATACGTTCACCAACACCTGGCAGAAAGTGGGAAGTACTTACGTTTGAGGTTTTAGCTCCCAGCTTCAAACACTGTTTGATGCTAAACCTCTGGAACTACACCCTTCTGAACAACTCTAAAGGAGAATTTGAGGAGGTACTTGTGCCTGATTCTGATATTGTAGACTGTCAATATACATTTGTTGCTTCTGGTGTTGGCTCAGTCAAATGTTTTTCTTTTCATTAGGAACCTGTGAAGTGTGTAAAAACTGCAGTCAAGTAAAAAAGCAAAGTACGTAAAGTTTAAAAAAAATAAAATAAAAATAAATCGCTGAAAAGACTCCTGTACCTTTGTAGATATGATCGCAAGTAGTCATGTACAGTATATTAGCAAAAGTCTAGGTTCTGATAAACAATTTTTAGTGCTGATTTTGGTTGTTGTTTTGGTTCTGTTGCCGTAGGCGTTCTCGGACTGTCAGCCAGTACCTTTTTGGATGTGCATTCTTTTGTGTGTGTTACAATACTTTTATGAGATGATTCAGGATCTGTGACTGGTGTCATATTTATTCACATCTGTTTGTAATGTTTGACGACAGTTGGTTAGCTGCTTTATGCTTGTCACTGGTGAAGGTAGAATATTTACACGTGTTATGTTTTGCATTACTTCAGTGGTAGTAGTCGCAATGGGAAATGCAGTTTTTAAAGTCGACCAAATTGAAGTTACAGACGTAAATCCGTGGGTTGGGGTCAAACTTGAAAGTACCGCTTTATATACCTTCGCTACACAATGTAGTATAATTGTAATTTGAAAACCCAACCTTTTCTTCATGGGTGCCCATGGGGGGAAACTGTATTTTCATTGCAAGGTCTGTGGAAATACAGAATAAATTCACAGAAAGTTGTTAGTCAATATTTTATGATATATTTTGTGTTGAAGAGAAGTAGTCTAGTACACTCCTATTTTGTGAACAGACATTCTCATTTGATACCTTGTACTTTATAATGATATGTTTCATAAAGTAATAGTATAATCTCTCTCTCTCTCTCTCTCTGTATATATATAATATAATATATATATATATATATATATATATATATATATATATATATATATAATATATATATATATTATAATGAAATATATATTATATATATATTTTATATATATATATTATATATATATTTTATATATATATATTATATATATATTTTATATATATATATATATATATATATATATATATATATAAAAAGTTACTGATGGTGTAGTGGTACACTTGCCTGACTTTGGTGCAGGCAGCGTGGGTTCGGTTTCCACTCAATGACGGTGTGAATGTGAGTGCGTATGGTTGTCCGTGCCTATATGTGCCCTGCGACTGACTGGCGACGAGTTCAGTGTAGTCCGCCTTTCGCCCAAAGTCAGCTGGGGTAGGCCCCGCAACCCTAACCAGGATAACCGGTGTTGAAAATGAATGGATATTATATATAATATTGATCAAATAAACATTTTTTTGTAGCTTTTGAATGGCTGATTGTATCAAAGCCTTTTTAAAGAAACTAAAGGGTTTCTTTCTCTTCTCTCCCTCTTTCTTTTTTTCCAGAACCAAATGTATCTTTAAGGCCTCATCACATCTGTGGACATTATGTTAAAGCCCATCTAACCTCAGTTGCTCCTCTACACTCCCATCCCCTTAACCCCATCGTCATAATGACCAGTCTCAAGCGTTCCCAGACAGAGCGTTCTGTTGGAGGCTCAGTGCCAGCTACTGATGAGTTCTATACTCGCCGTTTGCGTTTGCCCAATGGAGGGGCACCACCGCCCCGTAGTGAGAGCGCACACATTTCTTCCTCCTCCACCACTGGCACCAACCCCGGAGTCCCTAAGATGGGAGTTCGAGCTCGAGTGGCTGACTGGCCCCCTAGAAAAGACGGGGGAGGAGGAGCTGTATGGCATATCACAGTGGAAACCGACTCACCCAGCTCCACCACCACTAGCTCTTCTGGATCAGGAAGTGGAGATCGAGAAAGACTTGTGGGAAGCGGCGGTGGCGGTGGCAGTGGTAGTGGAGGAGGGGTCTCAGCCGTCACAGCCCACAGCAATTTGTCGGCCAAGCTGGGGCACCTAATCAGCCCCCAGGACTCGTCCATGCTCCGCAATATCCAGAACACACTGAAGAACAAGATGCAAATGAAGGGAAAGGACAACCGTTTTTTGTCACCCGATGGCTATCTTGGGTCGCCTCGTAAGAGTATGAGACGCATCCGACAGCGGAGTAACAGTGATATAACAATTAGTGAACTGGACGTGGATGGTAATGAGGGCTGGTCTTTCTCCGGGTGGACTCCCATGCACCGAGAGTACGGCAGCACTTCATCCATAGATAAACATGGGGTCTCAGGGGAGAGTTTTTTTGACATGCTTAAAGGATATCAGTCTTCTGAGGCCCCTGATCAACGAAGTCCTGCACCAGAAAGGTTGACAGAGCTGCTTACTGTCGCACCTGTGAAACAAACTGCCCTGGATTTGCCCGATGGCTCCTTGGGACCAGCTAGGGGTAGTCCTGCCAGTCGTCTTAAAGAACGAGAGAAGCACTTGAAAAGAAGGTCAAAGTCGGAGACAGGCGGAGAGTCAATATTCCGTAAGTTGCGCAGTGTGAAGGTAGAAGGTGACGCTTCAAGAGCTGGGTCAGATGCTGAGGATGGAGGAAAAGGAGATGAGAGTTTACCGCCTCCTAAACCTTGGATGTGCCAAAAAGGCTTTGCCCATTTTGATATCAACTCATTACTCTTTGACCTCAATGAGGCCATCCAAAGCCGGCAGTCAGGAGCCAAACGCAAGAACACCACTACGGGTGCCTCAGCTGCTGCTGCTGCTTCTGCTTCGGCCACATCATCCCTCTCCTCAAGTCAAAGTGTAGTGTATGTATCACCCTGTGGCTCACAAGAGGAGCTGAGCAAGGAGGGGATAGGAGGACATGGGGCCAACCCGGCCTTGGACCCAGGCGACGACAAGAGCAACGATCTTGTGCTCAGCTGCCCATGTTTCAGGAATGAGATTGGTGGAGAAGGTGAGAGAAACGTCGCTCCAGCTAAACAGGTAAGCTCGGTGCAAGTTTCTGATTATCTGAAAGATGTGTGTGACAATATGGTTGAGGGAGCTTCATACTGCTTTGTCTTGACACTTTTTAGCAGGGCAGCATTGGCAGCGGTGGGAGCTCAAGCAATTCTACTGGTAGTCCAGAAGAAGGACCATTAGAGGCTACCCTCACAAGTCATTTTACCAATGCAGGTGTAGCAGTCCTGGAGGCCACAAAAGATGGCCCAAGTCAACATGCCGACCGGTCCAAAAGATATATCGTGGAACATGTTGACCTCGGAGCCTATTACTATCGAAAGTACTTTTACCTCCGAGGTAAGCAAAATATCTTAACTTAGTTTAGCCTACATTTACATTATGATCCCGGCGGACACAAGAGCACCGCTTCAGGCCACTGTGGACAAAACGGGATGGTTATGGGGACGAGATGGGCAAACGTGACAGACCGTGATTGCTGTGGATGCGCAGTGAGATTTTTACAACCGTCAAAAACTTTGCCCCACAGTCACATTTCAAAAGAGAAACTAGTCGGCTGTAGTAAAATGGGGTGAACAAAACAGCTCGTTTTTTTTTTGGGCAATGTGAATACACTGTGCAGTGTATGCGAATAAAAGTCTCTTGCATGTGTTGGTACAAGAGATGATTAGTAAATTAGTTGTTGACAGAAAATGAATATTATCAAACATTTATTGAGCAGCAGTACATGTTTGGTAATTAATTTTTTGCCTCCTTTTTAAGAATAAAATATGCAAAGGCTTTCCTTTGTTTGTCTTCTTGCTCCACTTGTCTCTTACTCTTCTCAAGGTTCCATTTAATGTAAACCTTTTCTAAATCACTATTTATTTATGTTCCTCCCGTCTTCCCTAGAACACTGGAACTACCTCGGGTTGGACGAGAACTTAGGCCCTGTGGCAGTAAGTCTCAGGAGGGAGAAGCTGGAGGAACACAAGGAGCATGGTCAGCAGTACAACTACAGGGTCATTTTTAGAACGAGTGAGGTAAATGGCGACACTGGTAACATTTTCACACTTTATTTTATTCTTCTCTAATCTATGGACCAATATGTACAATCTTTTGTTGAAAAGTATTTACCACACACAATATCTATGAGAAGCTAACGTGAGTTAATCTGGCTGTGCGTCGAGAAACCTGCTGTCACACTTGGGTTGTCTACCATGCATTCCTCAATACCCTAGATCCAAACGGTTTCTATTACCTGAGGCTACCTCATATTAATAGATGTTCCTATATGTTTGATAGCCGTGGCTTGCACCAGGAGATGATGCTCTCCTATAGACGAATACTAGATGCCAGAGATCTTGTCCCCTTTCCCTGCGAACAACACCCACCTACCATTTTCCTCAGCCTTCATCTGTGAAGGACTGAGCTGTGCCATTTCACAGCTAAACAAGACAAAAATAGTGCCAAACGTATTTGTGTAGAAAAGGAGAAAGCCTTGCTTTCATTTTGAAGCTCGCTCTGACTAATAGCCTTACGAGTCTCCAGGGATGATGCATGATCCATGCATGCATGTTTTCTTCCATTTTCTTGTCTCTTGTTGCCTCACTCTTGTCTCTCTTATTGCTATTTTCAGTACTGGGAGCTGGGTAGGTATAGATATAGTTGTGTCTGTGTGGGAGTGAGTAGAATGCATCAGTGTTGAAGAGAGATGGCCCCTGTGTCCATTGAGGTGAAGTATTGTCCTCACTTTAGTTAGTGCTTCTCCTGTTAACTCAGGGTAGGGAGTATTGGCACTAATATAGGACCTGTAGGGGGAAAAGAAATATCAAAATGGACAAAGACACATCACAAAGTTACAAAATGTTTTTCTGCTTTAGTTATTGTTTTTGGGTATTGTTTTGCCATCTTTCTGTTAAAGTGTAATATATCCAAAGGAGGTTTGGCCAGTGCAAATAAAAAGAGACATTGATAACAGGCAAATGTGATAATTGTAACTATAGCAAAGCATGCTGGGAAACACTCATACTCCAATTCCCTAACACGCCACATAATTTTTTTAATGCCACTAGGTGAAGTGCCAATGATACACTGTTTGGCCCGTGACCTGAAGTGTGCTTTGAGTTTTGGCCTTCTGTGCAATTGAGTTTGACAACCCTGAGTCCTAAAAGAACTAGATGTCTAATCCTTGATCATCAAAAATCAGATTTCGTCGGATAAAACCAACATTGTTCAGTACTGACAGAATTACCGTAATTTGGTCGCACCCATGTATAATACGCACCCCCAAAGTTGACCTCAAAATTCTGGAAAACCCTTCTACATACGTAGAATGCATTTTTACAATGCATGGTTTTGCTTCTACCCATATGATCAACACATGAAGTATTATCTGTATTTTGTTAGTTTTTTTTCAAATCATTATTCTGGCGGCACGGTGGCCGACTGGTTAGAGCGTCAGCCTCACAGTTTTGAGGACCCGGGTTCAATCCCCGGCCCCGCCTGTGTGGAGTTTGCATGTTCTCCCCGTGCCTGCGTGGGTTTTCTTCGGGCACTCCGGTTTTCTCCCACATCCCAAAAACATGCATGAATTGGAGACTCTAAATTGCCCGTAGGCATGACTGTGAGTGTGAATGGTTGTTTGTTTCTATGTGCCCTGCGATTGGCTGGCAACCAGTTCAGGGTGTACCCCGCCTCCTGCCCGATGACAGCTGGGATAGGCTCCAGCACGCCCGCGACCCTAGTGAGGAGAAGCGGCTCAGAAAATGGATGGATGGATAATTATTCTGAAGTTAAGCACTTTATTTGAACATGTAATCCTTTTTTTAATTTACTTGCTCTTATTTTGAAATTCACAGCCCTACTTTTATTTAGTAAATTAGAAAAAAACACAGTTGTGCTCATATGGTTGATACCCAGGCAGAATTTGTAAGATGGGTACAATTCTTTAAAGAAAACATGAAGGACCAGACGAAACATTTAATTTTATTTTAATGGTATTCAAATTAAACGGTCAAACATTTCAGAAAAGCATTATCATTAAACAAAACATAACCATGAAGAAATGAATGATGGTTGTTGTTCAGTCATCAGTCAAAAAAACCCCAAAAAAAAACAATTTCACAAATTCTGCCAGGGTATGTAAACTTATGTGCACAACTGTACTTTTTTTATAACCACTAGGTGGCGGTGGCCTTTTGGCATGAAAGTGTACAGCTTTTTCTTAACCACTAGATGGCGGCATACATTTATAAAATGTGAAACCTTTTTCCATTTGCCCCTATACCTATGTATAATGCGCACTATTGACTTTTGACAATTTACTGGGGGGAAAATCATACACGAGAAATTACGTTAACGCTAGAAACGTCTTTGAAAAGGGCTGCTTTTGTACAGCGTCGTTCAAGCCTTTTACGCCCAATGACATACACTCATTCATGCACATTGAAAAACTGTGGCCATAGTGGAGGCTCCAGTGTCTTGCTCAAGGAAATGTCAATAGGTTCATTTTCGAAGTCTCCTGACCTTGGGTGTACATCTCTAAATTAATAAAAAGTAAAAATAGAATCAGGGAAGAAGTCCCTTTAGTTCCTGCTGAACTTCAATACCAAAACCTTCCTATACATTTTTGAAATTTTAGGTTGCTAACTTTGTTGAAACAATTTGTTCAATAGAACCAAAGTTCATAAACGCACGATTGGATAACTGGCACATGACAAGATTCTGGAGTGTGTCAGTGTCCAATTCCAGTTTTTCTTAAAGGTGTGCCTTTAAGAAGAACTGGAATTGTAGACAGGCACTACAGAATTTTGGTTCCCCAGTAGGGTGGAACCTTTTTTTATTTATTTATTTTTTTAAAACCTGCCACATTTGTCTATATAGTGTACTTGTGAATAATTGTAATCTTGCTTCTAAAATAGGGTTTGCTTTGTTTTTTTTCTTCCTGATTTGTTGTCTAGTTAAACACCCTGCGTGGTTCCATCTTAGAGGATGCAGTACCTTCCACATCGAAACATGGTTTGGCAAGAGGCCTGCCCCTCAAAGAGGTGCTTGAGTACCTGGTGCCAGAGCTGAATGTTCACTGCCTGCGTCTGGCACTTAACACTCCCAAGGTCACTGAGCAATTGATGAAGCTGGATGAGCAGGGGGTAAGGACAAATACCACTGCCTTTGCGTTCTTTTCATGCCTCAGTACATTTCAAATAATTACCCTAACTCTGTTCATGGATGAACTTCCTCACATATTGGCAGTCAATGATGATGCTATCATTTCAAGTCGAAGCCTGAAAATGTCATGTCGACACATTTAATTTTCTCGTAAATGCCACCTTAATCGCTGCAGCACGATGCAAGATGTGTATTGTATTCTTCCCGACAGCTGAGTTTCCAGCGGAAAGTGGGAGTGATGTACTGCATGGCAGGCCAGAGCAGCGAAGAAGAAATGTATAACAACGAATCAGCTGGTCTAGCACTGGAGGAGTTTCTCCATCTTCTTGGGGAGAGGGTTCGACTCAAAGGCTTTTCCAAGTACCGGGCCCAGCTGGATGCCAAAAGTATGTACCTATAATGCAAAAATCCACTTTCACACTGCATTACTGGTAAATTGAAGTGGTGTAAAAGTAGTGGCGTAATTGATTCACTTGTCTCTTTCAGATACCAATTTGTGACAAACTTAGCAGCGATATTTAGTTTACATACAAAGGGGCGTGGGCTGTGAGTCTCAGGTGTCAAACCAGTTTGAAACGTAAAAACAAAACAAAACAGAAAACAAATACTCTCAACTTTGATAATAAATAACACGTTTGGTGAAGCTGGAGTCTTTGAATGGGATCCGTCGTCATCCAACTTGCGGTGTTTATTCTTCTCTTCCCATGTTGGTCATCTCTTAACATACTAGTTTAAGTTGATTCTTTTTCTTAGAATACATGTCACCAAAAGCCAAAGAAAAAGACTCTTGAGGGCTTAAACTCTGTGTATCTTTAGATACACGTTTCCTGAAAAGTTTGGCCCAAATATGAACTGCACAATCTCAAATTCATGGTTCCACTGTATAGAATTGATATTTTTCATTCCAGTCATTGGGTTACAAGCTCTGTGATGTGCTGGCGACAAGTCGAGGGTGTACCCCGCCTCTCGCCAAAGTTGAGAGAGGCTCTAGCTCACCAGCGACCATAATAACTTGGAAAAGAAAATGGATCGTTGCTGTTACAAGTACAATATAGAATATTCACACTTTGTCAATTTCCCATGAAAACAAATACAGTATCTGAAACATAGAATCCGTATAAACAATCAAAGTTATCAATGAGTAGGTCCTATAATGTTAAACATTTAAACAATTTAGACAAAAGTATGGTTCTCAATATAGCTGCCACGCTCAAGGTGTGGGAATACGTTCAAACACTGCTATCCTCTCGTACTCAGAGAGCATTTCTCTCCTAAAAATAAGTACGTCATCAATAATTGGTGTTGTTCACGACACACATCTGCCATGTCGCTGTACCTGGATGAATAAGTGGTCCTCTGACTGGGTGCAGAGTGCACTTCAAAGACACAACAACAACTATGTTTATCGCTAAAATGGTGTTTTTTCTGGAAAATAGCACTTTTTGCCTGAGATATAATGATATATGTTAGCGTTTGACTTTTCACCCCTCCCCTGAACATTTTATGTCAGTCACCAGACATTGCTCTCCGTTCAATTTGCTATTTTGTTAAAGCCATAGCGTCTTATACGAGTGAGCCCCTTTAACATCCTTTTCCAGCTTACTGTCCTGTGCGTAAGGTGGGATGGGGGATTGAGGTCTGTCTTATGACGTATTAACAGAGGGAGAATGCTGCCCGTATAGAAGGGGCCGCAACCAGAGTGTGAATTGTAACACACGAGAGACACACAGCCCACACATTAATGTTGAACGCAATTGTCACTGTCCTAGATACTCGTACTTACATCGCCACGCATCTTGTCTGAATTTACAAAGCTGCAAAGGATGTGTGAACTTGCACTATGGAGACGTACGTAAATGTCCTGCTTGGATAAGATGTTTGTAAAGGGACAGGCATATAAACGCTGGCTCTTCTATCACATCTCTGATGCACCAATTTGCCGGCAAGGGAGTTTAAAAGGGTCTACATATAGACCGCAGAATTGTTGCAGCAAATGTCCACACCTTTTAAATTGCCAGGCTGACTTATTCCCCTCGCCCCTTCTTTTCTGCAATTTAGGCCGATATGATTCAAGTGACACAGTTGCTAATTTTTGCTCTCAAATGGCACCATTCAGGTATGCATCGTGGCAGCAAAAAACAAAAGAAAACGCAGGAAGTCAGATATCCTCAGATTAGAGTCAGACGTCCTCTAAATGTGAATAAAAATCCTTTGAATATGTCACAATGGATCTTCAGTATAAACAGACGGATCGGCTCATTAAAATACAACCATCTGCGCGTGCGGGTTGTTTCATGTGTTCCTAAATGCGTACACAGTTGCACAGTTGGATTAGGCATTAAATCGGAATTGGCCACTTAGACCTTCAGTGTAAATCCGGTTTTATACAGACTAGCAACTTGAAACAAGGGAGAAAAGTGCCTGCCAAGGGGCTTCGTCTCCTTCAGAGCAGCAAGCAACCTGCACCCTAGTATATCAAATACAACCATACAAGTCAAACTCTATTTAAGAACTTTATGACTATTTTGTTGCCTGAACAGGCAGAGGTGGTTATTGGCACTTGGTGGCCACTTAATAGCATTTTCATGGTTCATCATCACTGTTGTTATATTACAACAATAAATTGCTTCAAAGAAAATGCAATTCAACTAACTTTTAGATTTTTTAATTAATTGAACAAGTTCTGTAATAGCTTTTACTTGTCTAATTTGCCGTTGGTATTACCGTTTAGTGAAGAAGGATAGGCAATTTCACAGTCGATTGTTTCTTTCAGCTGACTCAACTGGCACTCACTCTTTGTATACGACTCACAAGGATTACGAGATCATGTTCCATGTGTCAACCATGCTTCCCTATACGCCCAACAATAAACAGCAAGTAAGTGTGCCTTTCTGGTACCTTGGTGTTTTATTTCCTCCACATCATAGCCACAAATTAAGACCAGTGTTGTTTGGGATTTATTCAATACATTTGTGAGGGTGGTTAATACAATTGTCTCACAGATTTAATCATTGCTCATCATGTTCAGGTCAATAATTCTTTTTTTCCACTCTTGTTCTTGAACATATCCAGTTGCTGCGGAAGCGCCACATTGGGAATGACATCGTCACCATTGTATTCCAGGAGCCTGGAGCGCTCCCCTTCACCCCCAAAAACATCCGTTCACACTTCCAACATGTCTTTGTGGTTGTCCGGGCACACAACCCTTGTTCAGATAATACCTCTTACAGGTGAGATTATCTGAATCAACATATAATGGACCTACACTAGGTTAATGAGTGTGTGACTACGTTATGGAAAAATGACTGGGGAAAAAATGCCCATAACCACGGATATAAACAAGCACTGCGCTAAAAGTTCAACTACAGTATATTATTTACACCTATTGGATGGTTTGACTTTTTTCATCACTGCTGAAACAATATTGTTCCCATATTTTCTCTGAGAAGGTTCTGCCTCTGTAGTTTAATAATTTCATCACAGCAAGCCTGTGAGGTCTCACTCCACATTGTTATATCCCCACATTGACAAAGATGTGGAATATGAAATGGAATGTGCCAGCCTGGAGTCATTTTTAAGACAATGAACGTCCTGCCCTTCTTCCGTTCCTTGTTTAAAACTGCCTTGAAGGGCATAATATTCTCTGGTTATTCCTTTTTTATGTCTGATTATCTATTTTTATCTCATAGGTCTCCTTTGACCGTCTTTTAATGGGTGTTTTAATTGCAGTCTGAGCACATTGTGTTAGGTCTTAATTGTACCACATGGGGCTACTTGGTTACTTAGCAACAACACACGCGTACGCATGAATGAAGAGGCTGTAGCAAGTCAGCGAATGCTGAGTGAATACTGTTCACACGAGCCTTCTGTTATCTGCCAATAATGGGAATTGAATTGCCTGAAGGGAAGATGTAACCTCTTTGGGATGATGAAACAAGTTTTAACCATAGCTAAGCATGCACACACACTCGTACAGATGCACACGAAGCCTTTCTTGCGCTGCACATATGCGAGTCTCCTACTGCAATTGGGATTGACATGTTCTCTCTTTTGCCCTGGCGCAGTAGGCAGCAGATTGGGGCTATTGGAAGTGTGCAGCTGCCCACACGCTACAAATGTATAAGACCGAAAGTCACTGAACCCACAGGAGTGCGGACTCTGTGATCTGGTTCTGGCAAGCCTCCCTTCTCAGAGACCTCGCAGTTGCCTCGCAAGCGTAGCAATTTGTGCTGCTGCAGTCTTGTCCTTCTTTCTGACTGTCAACCTTCAAGTTAATGTTCATGCTCGCCTGTCTTCTCATTATGGCTTTCACAGCACACTTTTCCTCCCCTTCAATGTCCAGCATGAGTCACAGGTTTTCGGTTGACTGACTCACAGGTGTTTTGAGGACGAGCGCTTTTAGAGCTTCAGTTCAGTGTATTGAGTGATAGTTGTAATGATGAAGAGGAATAACCATAAAGGGCACATTTTGTATGTAGCGTCTGTGCAGCCTGCTTGCAACCACTTGGCTGTCCCACTTCAATGTGCCCTATGTGATTCATTTATCATGTGGTTGTGTTTTATATGAAAATGTGGCCACTGCCACTTTGCGGTTAGGCTGTTAGAGAAGTGTTCAATTCAAGCAACAAAGAATACTTTTACTAAACTTGATAATAAATGCAGCATCTCAATGGTACCCCTACATGGAAAATTTTTTTTTGCCTCTATGAGGCTGGAATGATCTTTACCTTGACATCTGGTGCACCCATGAGTTGCAGTAGGATGCCATTACAACAGCACCCAACCCACACAAAACTGGCTTGACGTCTAAAGCTGAAATTTACTGTGAGGTTTCAAAAGAAAATATTTGTTTATGCAGAGTAAAACCTAAAAATGCCAACATTAACCTGAAAATAATTAGGGATTGGCGGGGAAAAACACTGGTGTGAAAAGAATGTGAATTGGTTCCAAATAAAATCCTGATAAAATCCCAAGGCCACTATATGCACAGGTCTGTTCTAGTCCTTGATTACGGTATATTTTTAGGCAACATTCCAAGACTATCTAGTTCCATGTTTACTCCTCTCTGATTCACTATCTGCTATCTACACGAGTCCTTGCTAACCTCTTGTCTGTCAAAATGTAGGAAATAAGCTGTTTTATGTATAATTGAATGCCACAGTTTTCTCCGGTGAGAACAGGTTGTCTCAGGGGTTTATTTAGAAACATGTGGGCGACTTATTAGCTATAGTTGCTTATTAGACAAAGTGATTCATGATGTCAACGTGTGCCGACAAATGTCAGCAGGGAAGTGTGTGTGTGGGATGACTGCTTCAAAGTCGAACGTGTGTCACCTGGCAATTACCTGTGAGCGACTATGTAATAGCACCATGTTGGTCTCAAAGAGATTGAGGTGATGAATGACCTTTGGATACTGTGTGATTCCTTTGTCATTTCGAAAGCAAATTCCAGGATTCCTAGTTGTTTGCTTAAATCAGATGTGCGCTCTGGTACATTCGCCTGTCTATTTTGTTTCCTGCTGCATTTTTCTCTCACTCTAGATCAGGGGTGGCCAACTAGTCAGAGACTAAGAGCCACTTTTTTTCCTGTGTTACTGCAAAGAGCCACATACACGGGTACACATGAACATCATCTTTTAATCATGTATGCACGCATACACAGACCTCTGCTCAGCCAGATCTAATGAAAATAACCACACCAACATGATAATATCAGTAATTTTCAACAGTTAACATTGTGTCTCACACACACAAACTCTCAGTTCAAGCAAGTCCACAAACAATAAAAGAATAATTTTCAATAACATCTTTCTCTTACTATGCTGCTTAGTGAGACTTCTGGCATTCCTTATCTTGAACAATCCTCTTCAAATCTGGCTTGTATTCTGTTGTTGCCACTCTAAGCAATTCTTTCAAATGAGTGTCAGTCAGAAGAGATCGATGCTTTGATTTCACATGTTTCAGGGTAGAAAACACAGACTCGCAGACGTACGTTGACCCAAACATGGACAGTATCTTAAGCGCAGCTCGTTTGATGTTGGGGTATTTTTCAATTGGCACACTTTTCCAGAACTCAACGGTCCCTTCCCTTAAAACAGTTTTCAGTTGATCCTCCTCACAAAGGTCGATCATCTCCAACTCAGCCGCAGCCTCATCTGTGACGAGCGGGGCTTTCAAACAGTCTGGCTTCCAAGCCAGCTGATATGATGCAAGCGTTACGGTCTCTGAGTGTTTTGTAATTTTTTTGAAAAACTGCACCTGCTTTTCTGCCTTGCTTTTCAAAGCGACCAACTTGTTCTTGCGAAGTTCAGTCCCTTTTGGAAATTCCTGTTCGATGTTAGGGTGGAGTGAGCTGAAGATTTGAAGCTTTGAAATGCGCTAATGCTGCGTGACATATAAGGCAGATCGGCTTGCCATTACGTTTAACAAAAAAATATAAACTCTCCCACTCTGGCAAAAACGTCCTGTGTTCTTCTTCATATTTTCGTTTGGATGTGCTTTTTTTCCCTGCCATTTCAAGAGGTAACTTGTCGGAAATTGTTTACAACACAAATGATGTCACACCAAAGATTCTCTCGTCGCTCGTTTGACGTCACTCAAACAGGCTTACATGGTCAGTGTGCCATCTAGCTGTAGGGGAGTGAATGACAGCGCCAGCCAAGAATTTTTGACGCATGTCATGTTACAGCTCCTGAAGAGCCGCATGAAACTAGTTAAAGAGCCGCATGAGGCTCGCGAGCCGCAGGTTGGCCACCCCTGCTCTAGATATTCTCTGACCATGGGTTGTAGATTTGGAAGCGCTGAGTGTCTCCGTTCATTCTTCTCTCCTTCCTCCCAACGGCTGCTCAACTGAGTTCCTGACATACCAGACAGGAAAAACATCCTGAGACGGCAATTTGAAGGGCCTCTTAGTGAGAGTTTATGGCAAGCAGTTATAACAGGGCCTAAATTCAGTCAAACTTCAAACGTCAAATGGATACTGGATATGGTTTCTTTTATACATAAATGGGATCCTGATTGCATACATTGGAAGTATAATTACATCCCAATGGGAGAACCGGGGGACTATAGTACATTGGATTAATGGTTTACTGTTAACACTGCAGAGATTTTTAAATTTTTTTTGGAACAAGTTTAATTTGGATCACTCTCAAACTTTGTGTGCACCGTTGGTTAATCGCAACATGAGACAAAAATGGTGAATGAGCTTGCATTTCTAAGTTTTTTTGGACCATATCTTGGCTGGCTTATAAAAATCACATAGTATATCTCCAAATTTTGCGAGACTTAAACATTTGAGGGGGAAAATGCATTGAACAGCGTAAATATACCGACCAGCTACAGGATTATGACCACTTGTACAGTATGATAATATCCAACACAAGAATCTTGTGTAATGGGCTGATATTAGATACGGTGCTCATTCTGATGTCGTGTAGTTCTATAACACTGCAGACTAGAACTACATGAATAAACTTGTTCATTAATACCTTTTGAATAGTGTTAAACCAAAATTGTCCATTGCTTTTCCATGGGCAATCTCTTTTGATGCAGCTCTTTTGTTTACTTTTATTTGATTGTTCATGTGGGACTAATGTTGAGGCTGGTCCTGTATTTAGAGATAATCAGAGAACCATGGAGGAAAGTTAAAGTTATTCAAAATATAGAAATAAGTATTAAAATTGAGACTATTTCAGTTCATTGACTCAACATCTAATACAAGCAACAGGTTAATACCATTAAGGTAATTCTCTACCTTATGTTCTCTTTCCCTGGCCTATATAGTGTGGCAGTCACCCGTTCTAAAGACATGCCTTCATTTGGACCACCTATCCCGGAGGGCGTGACCTTCCCTAAGTCCTCTGTGTTCCGGGACTTCCTTCTTGCCAAGGTCATCAATGCAGAGAACGCTGCCCACAAGTCTCACAAGTTCCGCGCCATGGCCACACGAACACGCCAAGAGTACCTGCGCGACCTGGCCGAGCGGCACACCACTAGCACGCCCATCGACCCGTCTGGGAAGTTCCCCTTTATCTCACTGGCCCACAAAAAGAAGGAGAAGAGCCGACCGTATGCGGGGGCTGAGATGCGCAGCCTTGGGGCGATTACCTGGCTCGTCCATGCAGAAGATCCAGGGACTGGAGGAGAGATAGATGCCGTCCTCGCTATCTCCAATGATTTCCTCCTACTGTTGGACCACGATGCTAAAGCTGTGGTCTTCAACTGTGCTACCAAAGATGTGATTGGCTGGACGCTGAGCAGCCCGGCATCTTTACGGATTTTCTACGAGCGGGGAGAAAGTGTGTCGCTAAGGAGTATCAGTAATAACACAGAAGATTTCAAAGAGGTGCTCAAGCGTCTAGAGGTGAGACGCTTATTACATTATTGTGAAAATCTCTCAAATGCTCATTGTTTGTGCTCTGCTTGGTTCAAAAATTAGAAATAACAATCCTAATTTTATGCACGCTGCAGCGTGTTCTTACACACATTTTGTGGGATATGTTACAAAAATTGCTGCATGAGCTCCCCATCCCACACAATGCACTACTGTACGTTGAATGCTAGGTCCTGCGGCAACATGCTGCTGACTACCAGACAGAAAACACTATATTTTGCCTTCTCAAAAGTTACATTTGCATCGCAGTTTGACTACTTTCCTATTTTGCCTTTCCGCTACTAGATGCCCTGCAATCCAATGATTGCTGGACAGAATTGTCCCAGAATTTCAGATTTTCTCAAACAATGCTCATCATCTTTATTATACAACCACATTCCAATAAGAAAACACACAAAATGTTGCATGTCTCCCAGTGCTACGCTATTTTTATAGCTGGAGCAGCTATCACCACACCGAGCGCACACACCCCATTGTGGAAGCGCAAGCCAGGTCAAGGTTGACTGCTCTCAACAGTATTGTGGTGCGCTGAACTGAACTGTACTCCTTGATGGAAGACTGGTTAAAAGAAGTGGTAGTAAAATGTCTTCTGATTCATTGCTTTTCACACAATAAACTAAACTGGTATCCAAAATCATTACTTACAAGAATAATGTAGTTTGTCTGTCCTAGAGATGAGCGTTGCGATCTGTTGATTGATCATTAAGAATTCCGTCAGTTGTCTGCTATTAATTTTTGTCTTGAATTAATTGAGACAAACTGGAGCGCACAATTTGGCTGCAACCAACAGAGATGTTTTTGAATCGCTCAACTAATTTGCTATCTTAAGAAGAAAATATGATGTCAGCTATGGGAAGTTGAGCTACGTACATCTACGAAGTTTAGCCCATGCGTGCCCATGAAGAAATCTGATTTATCAAAAACTGGCAACCATTTGTATGTATGGATAACAAATCAGCACCCTGGTTTGCATGGATACTTGTATTCCGATTTTAATCTTGTTAGAAGCCCAAACTGAATAAAAACGCTCCATATAAAGACCTCAATCGGAATAAAAAGGCGTAATCCGAATGGAATTTCACCCGGTTTCACCGGGGTGGAACAGTCTTCCAAAATCGTGTATACTGTTCATTCGGAATAGCCAGGCTACGTACGTCCCGTCTGTGGATGCTCTATCTTGACGTAACTGCACATTTACGCAGTTGTAAATATGCCGCTTTCCGATCAGAACAATGGAATGGAAATCTTAATTGTCTTGTCACTTGTTTTTATCAAGCTGTTGCTTTTTTAAAAGTGTAAAAACAATCCCAACTACTGTGCTAAAAATACAACTGACCTCCATCTTGATAAATCACGTCATGTTTACACACTGACTTAAGATAGCTAGATGTCACACGTTTGTAAAACGGCTGTTCCGAATACATGTAGTACACACCGGATCGGAATAGATCATGTCACATGTAAACAGTTGACCACAATTAGAATGAAAAAAAAGTCTGCATGTAAACCCGGTTCATGGCTTCCATTCATGTTGTTTGTGGCCCATTCATACAAAGCTTTTTGTACTACTGCTTTTTTTTTTTTTTTCCTCTCCCTCCTCCAACACGATTTTGTCTCCCCATGGCACTGGCCGTCTTGTGTCTCACTGGCCTATTGAGGGAGTTTCATAAACACCTCTGGACAGTATGCTCTTAATGACTCGTACACCTACACAAAAAAGAGAAGCCATTCTAGCTTTTCAGAAGCTGTTGCCATGGAAACTGGTTGGGGAAAAGTGTTGTCTTCTATAATTCCCAATGCTTTAGAACAAATGAATTTCCCTATCGTCTTACTACCCACACACGCGCACATGTATAGTGGTATTTGATTTAGTACTAACAAGTGTATCGCTTTTATGTCACATTTTATGCATTTGGTGTTCATCTTGAATCATTTAGGCTGCCCTGGAGCAAAAGGAAGGGTAGGGAAGTGGCCGTTGCCCACCCACTCTTTGGAAGCTTTATTCTCGTTTATTTTTCTTCATTGGTTTGACAGAATTACAGCATGCAATATTAACTGAATGTTAATAAGAATTAGTTTGGATACACTCAATAGAGATAATAGAATGATCATGGTGCACTGTTGTGGTGCAGTTTAGCTACTATTGTGCTTTTAATGTGTTACAATTAGACAAGGTCTGTACCAGTATTTAATAATCCAGCGTGATAAAGCAAAGGGAGGATGATTTCAGAAATGTGCAGTGAACATTAACCTTCGGCTATCATTGACCACTATCAATAATGCATTAAGGCCAAATTGTGTAATGTGAAATGAGGCAATGTGTAACTATTGATGTGTAGAACTGAATGAGCACGGAGAGTGAAATGGATGCTGGGGGATGGATTTTCTTGCATGCAAGCACCAACCGGAGTGGGGGCGGTCAAAAGAAAGTACACGTGTGGGTGAGCCAGACAAAGGATAACAAATAACACCCAGCTCACACCGAAATCGAAGTGCTGAGCTGTGATGAGATCAAATGAAGAGTGATGTGCTTTATCTCTGAAGGTGATAAATAGGAGTGCGCATCTACATAACAAATGAAGTAACAGTAAACGGTAAACTTGACATTAGTAGAACAGTGTGTCACCATCAGGGTCTGAATTCAGTTTAAGGGTTAAATTTCCTGAAAATTGTTTCCGAGGTCTGGAACATCATAATGTACCGCATGTATTAGAATTCAGTCAGAAACATTTTGTTGTCAATAACTGACTGTCAAATACAGTACAACAAACTCTGGTATGCCAACAATATTTATAATATTGTGTATTTTGTAGAAAAAGGTACAATCAATAGCATTTTGAGGCCATGCAAAACATCAGCACTTAAGGCAGCAAGTAGCGAGCTAGCTGGGGGCATCAGGAGGGCCAAAGACGTATGCCCAGAAAATCCAGGGCCACTTCACCTCCAGTAACCCTCGAAACACGTGGAAAGGCAATAAGTGGATCACAAACTACAACAAGGATGCACAATGCCTAAAAGACCCTTCCGTGCCAGATGTCCACAACCAGTTTTTTTGCCCGCTTTGAGGACCCCAACGACGTCACCCCCAGCGCCAAATGCCAGACTGACACCACCAACTGATGACACCACCCCTCAGCTGAACCTCAGCAGGCATGAGGAGGACCCTGCAAAGGATTAATTTGTTATTGCCGACACCAAGTTTGCAAAAAGGCTCATTTTCAGAAATCAACAAAATGTGTATATCGAAGAATGTGCAGACACAAGAAGCCAGTCTTCCACACATTTCTGATGGCTTTTTTTCACAGCTCTTTTTATAGGACCATACTGTAATTTCTGCAGGCATTTTTTTTTTCGAGAGCAGATAACACCTACGGGAATTCTTAAGAATTGAGACTACTATTACGGTTATAAAAATAAGTGTAGGAAGTTTTCACACTGATTATGCAGCAGTAAAAGCATGCAGAAAATTATACTTTTCTGACAACTGGACTACGTCTTTTCAGTGCTCCCGTTATTAAGGTTACTTCTCCTGATATAGGATTTGAATGCAACATAAATGCTTGTATCTAGTGGAAAACATGTTTTATGTGTGGGTTGTAACTCATCTTCGTCATGTTTTGGGTGTGTGTTTCACAGGATTTGTCACTAAAGTTGCAATGTTCAAAAGCAAATCCACCAAAGCCCTTGCCAGAGTAATCACATCGCTTGACACAAACTGGAATCCAGTACTAGCATTTAGATTTTTACCAAATTAGTGAGCACTCAATTGCACGCACAGCTAATCACAGTACTGCTTTAAGTGTTAAAATATTTTTTTGCAAGCTTAGGGGGGCATTGTGGGTATTTGAAGAAGCGTAGCTACTTTACAGCTTATCGTCACGCTGCCTGAATGGCAGAGGTTGCAAAAACAGCTTTTTTTTGCGACATGAAAGAGACAAACATTCCAGGTTCATGGCTGCTGTCATCCGCTATTTGTGTGTTACACTACATGCACATGAAAGTTTTTTTCTCTATGGTCAACCTACTTTTTCCCTTTTGACTATTTTGCTCAATTAGTTTTGTCTCAACAATCTATTCATCTCTTTACCGCCCTTGTGACCAGTTCCTGACAAAAGGCTGTGAGACATCTGAAATGACACTCCGTCGAAATGGCCTTGGACAGCTCGGCTTCCATGTAAACTACGAAGGCATCGTTGCTGAGGTATTTTGTTTTTTCTCATCCATGCATCCATCCATTTTCTATACCGATTGTCATCAGTAGGTTCGCTGGTGAGCAGGACTTTATCCCAGCTGACTTTGGGTGAGAGGCAGCTACACACTGGACTGGTCACCAGTCAGTTTTAGGGCATATAAAGAAAAGTAACTATTAACCCTTACATTCACACCTATGGACAATTTAGAGTCTTCAATTAACCGATTGTGCATATCCCGTAATTTCCCGTGTATAATGCTCACCCATGTATAATACACACCCTCCAAGTTGAACAAAATTCTGGCAAACCCTTCTACCTATGTATAATGCAATTTTACAATGCATGGGTACAATTCTTTAAAGAAACCATGAAGGACAAGGCGAAACACATTTAGTTTTATTTTAATGGGATTCAAATTAAACTGTCAAGCATTTCAGAAAAGCATTATCATCAAACAAAACATAACCATAAAGAAATTAATGATAGTTGTTGTTCAGTCATCAGTTATATTTAAAAAATAAATAAATAAATAAAATAAAAAAACATTTCACAAATTCTGCCAGGGTATGTAAACTTATGAGCAGAACTGTACATATTGTGCAGTCATATGTGCGTACCCCTGTCAAATTGGAATGGAAGTGTAGGCTACACCCTTTTCATAGCCGCTAGGTGGCGCTGGGATATTAGAATGAAAGTGTACACCTTTCTCATAACCTCCAGGCGGCGGTGGAATATTGAAATGAACGTGTACTGCTTTTTCATAACCTCTAGATTACCTCGTTTTTTTCCATTTTCCCCTATACCTATGAATAATGTGCACCAGTGATTTAAAAAAAAAAAAATAAATAAAAAATGTGCAACTTTTTTGGGGGGGGAAATGCGCATTATACATGAGAAATTACGGTAAATGTTTTTGGAAAGTTCACACTGCAGGGCTTGAGCTGAGAGCAAACCATGTGAGGCAGATGTATTGACCACATAACCACTGGGCAGTCCATATCACTGCCCCTGCTACTTAAATGAACTTATATATTTGGATTCCAATTTTTTTTTCCTCTTATCCTTGCTGGGTTTGTTGTCAGTATGGCAAGCTGCAAAACCATGTTGTGGAGGGTGTGTGTCAGCTCATCTGTGGTTTAGTTTTGCACATATTCTATTTTACTCATACCAAGACAGTATTTCATTTAATTACTGTTGCTTTGCCTATGTTTTTCCACATTTCTGAACAACCTTGAACTTACAAGGATCCTATGCAGTCGTAATATTGTAAATTTTCACCATTTTCTTTAAAAGTGAAAATCGAGGTGGGATGACAATGACACTTTGACTCTTTGTGCGTAAGGTGGAGCCGTACGGCTACGCGTGGCAGGCAGGACTTCGCCAGGGAAGTCGCTTGGTAGAAATCTGCAAAGTTGCAGTCGCGACACTGACTCACGAGCAAATGATTGACCTGCTGCGCACCTCGGTGACCGTGCGTGTTTCCATCATCCCACCGCACGATGATGCCACGCCGCGCAGGTAGGTGTGAAAGGGATTCTTTTATATTTCAACTGAAATGTCAAGTGAATTAGTTTGGGAGCAATTTCCTGGGTGGACTGTTCGCATATACTACCAGTCAAAAGTTTGGACACAGTTTATCACTCAATAGCTCTAGAAAATGTGTCTAAATGTTTGACTGGTAGTGTATATGTGGTAAATAAGATAAGACAAGCCAAGAGTTTAATAGCCAGTCTCGTTATGAAAAGACGCCTCATATAAGGTTAACATGGGTCAGAAGATTTGCAGTTGAAATAGATAGGTATATACAGTATTTAAATAATTGATATTTTCTTTTTGTTTGCATTTTAGTAGCCGTACTTGAGATATCAGCTTTGGCACAGAAATTCTAACAATTTCTTCAATTGTGTAATAACATGTTTTGCTCTTATACAGTATTCAGTGTCATTCAAAAGACAGTTAACAATTTCATTTGAGCCCAGCTTATCATTAAAACCAGTTGTTTTGTTTAACAACTTGTACGGAATGGCAGTATTATTATAGTTTAAAGAATTTAGAGGGCACCCATTGGGACACATTGCGGTCATGTATGCAGGCATGCATGCATTTGTAGTTCTGTGACCTTTTACTTACTATCTCCAGGGGCTGTTCAGAGCTCTATCGCATGCCTATGGCGGACTACAAGAGCAGCAGTAATGATAGCGGCTCCTTTGAATACAAGTTCCCCTTCCGCAGCAACAACAACAAGTGGCAGAGGACATCCAGTAGCCCCCAGCAGTCACTGACTGCCTCGCCACAGCCCCACACGCCCAACAGGGCCATCAGCCTGGGGAGCTCAGTGGGGAAGACCTTGTCGGCTGAGAGGCTGGAGAGAGGCGCAGTCATCCCACGCAGTGTCAGCAGTGATGGTCGCCCACTGGACACCAAGAGGTATGATGTAACTGCTGTTTTGTTTTGTTTTGTTTTTTTCTTAATCTAGATGAGCAGATAGATCAACCAAAGCACAGAAAAGAGAGGAAGAATGAGAAACATGGTGGAAAACACTAATCAATTGAAACTGTCATTTTTAGATACATTTTAAAGCCACATATGGTATCACAATGCTAAAATGTTGGCTTACTTTGGATCTCAACATGGGCAAGCCCAGTGGTTGTTGTCAACCATGCACTTCCAGTTTTTAAGGTTCTTAGCAAAAATTAATTACCCTCTTCAAACTTTGTGGTTGTGTGGTAATCACCTGGTGAAAATATGTATGTTTTGTGAGGTTCCCAACACATTTCTAGAACAGAAAGCCAGCCACTTTGCTTTAAAACTGTGATATTTGTGGGACTTTGGCCCTGGTATAAGCAACTCCTAGTTGGGTATAGCAGACAGATGAAGACGGGAAGCTTTGGACTTTTTCTACTAAATTCGGGAGGGGGAAACTGCTTAAGTTTGATGAGTTGACTGTCGGTTCCCATAAGTTTTAATAGTGGCACGCCCCAAAAAATTACACACTCCCAATGGGAGATGGGGTGGAAAGAGTCACTGATTTGCAAATGAGCGGTAGATACAGAATTAGATTTGAGGGGTACTCTACTGAATTTATTAAGAAATTATTTCAAAGTAGAATAATAATTGTGACCCAAGTATATAAAATATGGCTCAAGTAACACAGCATAGTTCATTAAAATGTATTTATGTTCAAAAAGCAAGGCACAGAAATGATAGACAAAAATGTATATAGTACACATACATGCAGAAGAAATGTTTACTTTTCCTCTCTAAATAATCACAGCACATTCTGAGACCTGTGCAAAGAACATTCCCAAGTGGATTTCTAAACATAAACTGTGTGTGTGCGCGCGCACATGTGTGTTAAATTTCCCAGGATATCTCCAGGCAGCGAGAGCTACAGCCTGGCCTCCTCTCTGGCTCTGGGGCGCGCTCCTCACAATCGCAGCTCGCCCAGTAACCTGTCGTGTTCCAGCGACGCCTCCGGCAGCTCGGCTCACTGGAGACAGAAGTCCATGCCTGAGCAGTAAGGAATATTGCTAGCGTGGCCGTCTTTTGATGGCCGCGTTCGAGGGCTTTTTGTTTACCCGTACACAAGAATACCCAGAAAACGCAGTGAATTTGGGCTACCTCACTTTTAATTTTATGTATTGGATTCATCAAGCTGTCGAGGAGGGCACTTGATTATTTATTTGTGTGCGCTCCACATTATTTGTGACACTCCAAAGAGAGTTGCCTGGTTGCATTGTTATCTAAAGTATATACTGTATTATAGATGCTATGGAAAAAATGGTTAATAGATTATTTTTTAAATTATTATGCTTATTTGCCAGGTTTGCAGGGACTCGCCACTCTCCGATGTCCAATGAGAGACAGGTTGTTGGAGAGGGCGGTTCAAGTGGAAAGTCCACCCCCAATTGGTCCCGAATGGAAGAAGGAGCGATTGAACGAGGGTCAACAGGTGACTTCCATTTGAGAGCAGGATCATGCACTTCTGTGAAGCGGCTGCGTGAGCGTCTGCTTCACAGTTTTCTCCGGATCCTCCAGCTTGCTCTTGCATTCTAAAACGTGCACGTTAGGTTAATTGGAGACTTAAAATTATTCATAGGTGTGAATGTGAGTGTGAATGTTTTTTGTTTTGTCCCCCCCTGTCTATATTTGCTCAGTGTTTGACTTTCAGTCTCTTTCAAATCGAGCAGGGGTAGACTCAGTCACCCATGACCTTGAACAGGATAATAGATGGATGGATTGATGCACTTTCTCTTTCTCCTCGTTCACAATTTGTAGACTGTAAATGGTGTTTCTCTAGAGTTTTATTATTGCATTCGTAATTGTGTTTACATGATAAAGACCAGATTATACAAAGCATGGAGACCACATTATGCCCATTGAATGTCAATTTTTATTAAAACGGAACATAGCTAGCGTTTTTCTCCTCAGATCAGTATTTCCTTAATTAGGAAACTCAATATTCATGTCCATGTTATAGGAACCAGTGTCTCCGGTTTGCTGTTATGTGTGTGTATGGGCATGCTTGTATGTTTGCATATGTGCACAGGAATGTGAGGAAACTAGTCTTGGACTGCTGAATAACACGGAATGCAAGGTTAGCCAGCGAAGCCTTATTTTGTTTTTTTAAATCCCTTCAACTTTTGCAATAACGGGCATCTAGAAGTGTGTGCGTCCTATTCAACACAGACTCAAGCTGTTTCCACAGTGCCGTCAAGCAGTACAACAATCTGCCACTTATGCTCCCAGTGAGCTGGACGTTGCAGAAAAAGTCTTAACGTCTCTGCAAACAGACACAAAAGTGGCAAGATAATGAGATAAGCAGACAAGGGAAAAAATGTGGGGAAATGGCAAAACTCTTGCTCACCTATATCCTTTATAAGGCTTAGAGAGCGAGAGCAGGGGAAATTCCTTCTCTTATTCTCCCACAGTTGGCTCACTGAGGCCTTGTGTAACTTTCCTTTCCTCTCTTTGTTAAGGTTCTTTCTCATTTTTCCATTTCTGTTTGCCTCCCATTCACCTTTTTTTCTCCCTGCTTTTTGTACATCTGCTTTCATTTACTTGCAAGCACTTTCCCATAGCATGGCTTTTGCAAATGATCTTTATTTCTGTCCACGCTGGTCAGTGGCAGCCACCGAAACTACGGTCTCGTTTGCCACCCCTTTCTGGTTCTCCGCTGGACCTTAATTCAGTGGATTGTTCGCCAACCCGGTTCTGACCCCCGCAATCTTATAGAAAAAGCCATAATCTTTCATTTTGTGGTTTGTTTAAAGCCCTTGTCTTTTTTGGTCAGGGTAGAATGGTTCAGGCTGGAAACGTTCATCCTAGGTCAGCCAAGAGTCCAGCTCCAGCTGTGTGGTTTAGCATTCTTCTACACTTGTTTACTCCTTTTATGTTAACGTCTTGTCCCAAAAGTCACAAGCGTTGAGGATGTGGCCTGACTGTGTCTAAAAATATTACTAGTTGCATAGAGGACAACATAATATACTGTAAGTCAAGGTGAAATAGTTAATCATTAAAGTGTCAGGCCACCTAGCTTGACCTATTGGATTTCGGTGAATATCAGGATGAAAAGGTGGAGGTTGGAATTTATTTTCACAGCTTTCTCCTCCAAGAATAAGGAATTGGCCTGCTAACTAATTTGAAGATGAACAGGTATGCACCTTATTGTGTAACAATCTAGCTACAAAAAAATGGTAGAAACCTTATACATATAGCCACAATACAATTATTAGTTGCATACTTTTTTGTGTAAGCATTATTACTATGGAAATGCACAATTTACGAGAAATGCAATGTATTGGATGCGATTCGATCGTTTAGGTGTGCCTTAAAATGTCTTATTATAAACCTGACATTAAATCGAACATTCTAGTCATTGATGTTAAGGCTGATATTTGCCAAGATATTTACGGCAACTTCTTAGCCAAAATAGTAAACATAGACTGCATTTGTACTCGAGCAAGTCAGCAGGCACGCACGTGTCAGCCGTTTCTAATGAGTACATAAAGCCCCGTGGGCAGCAGTGTGGCAAAAACTCTGTGCGGAGTAATGCTAAGAGAGATAAGAGAGGGTATCCACATTTGTAAAATCATCCCAGTAGATGTGATAACTCCCTCGGCACTTTCCGTTGCGTTACCATGATCCTGATCTGCCTCTTCTGGAGGTCATATTGCGTAAGATGTCGACAATTACACAACAGTGCCGTGTTACAATAGTTTTGCTTCAGCACACGCACATTCATTCACACGGCACAGCTTGGCCAGAACAGTCCCAGCAGGCGCTGTTGAGGGACACATTTTCTTGTGATGTATGTTGCGTTGGATGACAAGTGATTTGTGTTTTTCTTGATGGAAACGGCAGAGCCAGAATGGCGACAGTGTCTATGTCATGATCCTCGTCGTAGTATGTCAGTATGAAAAGCACCCACAACCCCCTCAAAACTAAAAAAAAAAAAAAAAAAAAAAAAAAAAAGCGGCAAAAAGAGTCATCTGATTGTACCTCGGGATTTTTTTGAGTGTCCTTTCTATCAACCCTGACTGTGTGCTTTTTGTTTTTTGCAGAGGCACCAGTCTCTAAATCTGGTCAGGGCTACTCTGGAGGACCTCGCATTCAAAGACAGGAGCAGGTCATCCATCTGTCCCCAAAGAAAAACAGTCAGGTGGGTTTTTAACACTAATTCTACCATCAGAAAGGGATGGCTGTAATTGGTAAATATGTTTGGACATTTCAAGACATCTGCCAGCATTGTGCAAACTGCAGGATTGGCACTATTGAAACGTTTACATTAGCATAACCCAGGATTACCACATATTGTTTTAGTCATTTGTCAGTCTAGGGTTCCAAGTATGTCCAATCAATGCCATATGGGCGATAAATAAATAATGATAAATCGCTGCTAGTTGCTCAGTGTTTGAGCAGTTTGTCATCGCCCTGTCATTTTAACTTGTTTTTATGGATAGGAATGACAAAAACAGTGCATATTTCATGTTTTATTTTGACACGGCTAGGATGCACATTATTAAATTGTGTCAGTTCAACACTGTAGTATAAATCCAGCCTTTGCCACTGAAGCATTGGTGGCATGATGTACTGTATTTTCAGCTATGCTAACATAGTTAATTTTAGCAGTGATTGTCATTCTATATATATCGCCTCAGTTCTTCTTCTGATGTACCGTCTTTCTTGTTTGTTCTGACAGTCGGA
This sequence comes from Phyllopteryx taeniolatus, assembly GCF_024500385.1. Classification (NCBI taxonomy): domain Eukaryota; kingdom Metazoa; phylum Chordata; class Actinopteri; order Syngnathiformes; family Syngnathidae; genus Phyllopteryx; species Phyllopteryx taeniolatus. The sequence continues at coordinate 9,808,985 of NC_084519.1, forward strand.
CGGCCCTTACTCTGGCCACTCCAGCAGTAATACTCTTTCAAGCACAGCTTCCAGCGGGGGCCACAGTGACAGTGATAAATGGTACGAAATGGGGGCCGGTGGAGGCTCCAGCGGGGACCAAGGGGAGCCAGAGCCCAACGGCCTGGGAGGCGGAGGCTACCTCCAGGGCGCCTCGGCCGACAGCGGCATCGACACCAGCTCGTACGGTGCCTCGCACCACAACCACCCGCACTCTCATCACGGCAGCGCCACCTCCCTGCTCGCTCCCAGTGGAAGTCGAGAGAGCAGGGAGCGGTCGCCGTGGCACAGCCCCACTGAGGGTGGACGGAGAATACTGGAGAGGTCGCCCGCAGCTTCTGAGTCCCCAGTTCCTCCAGTAGAAAGGAGCCTAGATAGCACTGGTCGAACTCCTCCTACTCATCTCCTCGTTCGAGACAGCAGCACCTTCGGTCTGAGTGATGGTGGATCTCACTCAAGGTTGGTCTGTGTGCCATCTCTAAGGAAAAACATGGCTTAATGTTCAAGCTTTGGAAGCTAATAATAACGATAATTTGGGCCTGACTGATATGGATTATTTGATGCCGATTCTGATATTTGGCAGGACAAAATTCCAATAACAGATTAATCAGCCGATATAGTTTAAAAAAATATAATCAATAAAATAACTTATTTTTTTTATTCCTAGTGCAGGGGTCATAGTTATGGTTTCCCGCAGAGGGCTGTTATGTCTCTGCACCCATATAAATGTATAATCGCCTCACTATTGCAAATACACAACAAACTGATTGATAAGTTTTGAAATCAGAAGCTAATGAAAACTGTTCAACCATTTTTAATTTTCTTTTAAAAAATGGGACTGGTAACAAAAAGTACTTGCAATTCTCAATCAATTGTGCTATTTTAGCACAAAAAATTAAGTTGACACACATGATTTGCTTTTGCGGGCCACATTAAATGATGTGGCAGGCCGGATCTGACCCCCGAGCATTGAGTTTGACACATCTGCCTTAGTGCTTACAATAATAAAGATATGAATTACAGGCACAGCATTTGACTGTTTTACAATACTTTGTCCTTAAGGAATTTTTTAACTTTACAGCATAGAGAAAAATCAGCAAAAAACAGTAGATTGTCTTGTCTGATTTTGCCCCCCCCAATTTTATTTTGACTGTTTGCATGTCATTATCTTTGTCTTATGTTGTAATGTGTTGAAAAAAAAAAAAAGGCCAATTTGAAAAGGGCTAATATCGGCCAATTAATCGGTCAGGCCCTAATGATAATCATTCCATGTAAAATACTTATCTTGCTTACAAATATTGGCCACTTTTCCTCTGATAACCAGACACAGTTCCCCTCGGGAAGAGTCCTCCTCAACCACTTCCCCATCATCTCAGTCTTCGGTGTCTCCTGGACCAAAGAGCTTTTACCCTCGCCAGGGAGCTCAGTCCAAGTACCTGATAGGCTGGAGGAAGCCTGGTTCCACCATCAATTCGGTTGACTTCGGAGACACACGCAAGTAAGAAGGATCATAATAAGACTGACAGACATTTGGGTTCATTAATACAAATGATCTACTGAACTTACAAATATTGCTATTTTTGCCCGTATGAAAAATTTTCTTAAACAAATATTTGATCAGCCTGCAGTTGGAAGGGTTTGAAACCTTTCTAACTTGAGAGTGCTTCCAAAATGTCAGATTAATGATGAGGGGGCCTTCTTCAGTATTTTCCTCTAAGCTACATTGGGGGCATTGAACCTCTGATGCCAAACTCAACACTTCTTGTTTTAATCTCTGCCTTATGACTTATGTGCAAAAACACACCAGTTCAAATATGTTATCAATGATACCACCATACATTGTCTTTCTAATGCTTTAAATGTTTATTAATGATTCAGATTTTAGGTTTTCCCTGGGTCTTGTGTGTCAATTTATGTTTTAACACGATCATGAAATTCAGTAACGCGTAGTGATATGTATAATGTTGAAACACTTGATCAGCATCTACCCTTTTTCTTTCATATGGATCTTTTTTGTTGGCTGCTAATTTTGCTCCTTGTACACCCCCTCAACCTTCCTTTTGTGCGGCTTGATTTCCCCCTTGTGGCTGTAGAGAAAATTATACATAAAACCCAACACTGGTGCGGTAACTGAGGAACCCGGCAGACTGTATTTGCATCGTTCCCCTTATGGCTTTGGCTAATAAAATACTTTTTTGTGTGATTTCAGGAAATCGCCAGGGGAGAGTGGGTTGGAGGTTATGCCAACGCCTGCAGCCAGGCCCTCTTTAAGGGACATGCACTCTCCACAGGGCCATGCTAAGTCTACGATTGAAGAAGACGTGAAGAGGCACCCTGCTAAGGATAGCCCTCTACCACCACGCAGATATAAGGAAAAGGTGCTGCTACTAGTGCGAGTGTGGAGCTAACCTACAACCAGAATATAGAATGAGTTACAGTAGATTTAATTTAATTTTTTAAATTTTTGATCTTTTTTTTTATGGAGCCTATCCCAGCTAACTTTAGGCTAGAGGTGGTTTACACCCTGGAATATGGTCACCAGTCATTTGCAGGGCACATCTAGACAAACAACCATTCACTGATATTCACACCTATGGAGGATTTCGAGGTTTCAAGGAACCCAGCGAATCTTTTGTAATGTGAGAGGAAGCCGTAGAATCCAGGGAGTACATTCAAACGCCACACGGGAAGGCCGTGGCTGAGATTTAAACCACGAACCTTAGAGGTTTGAGGCAGATGTGATGAACACACGTGCACTGTGCTTCACAAAAGAAATAGTTATATTAAAATAATTGGAAGTGCTAGTAAAAAAAAAAAACATTAGCAGGACGCATACTACACCTGTATATGCCAACTGAACTGTGTGAATATTTCATGTGGAAATGACATTAAGATTATTTGAGTGTGTTTTGAATTTTGTACAAGTACTTTACACAACTGAACTGTTTTTTTTAACTCTTGGGGGGGGAAAGGTTGTATAGGCATTAACTTATGAAATGTTACCAACTTTTTCAGTAGAGGAAGTTTGCTCACACTAGTTTAGCAGCTTCATCTTTTCACTTGTAATGTACACTACCGGTCAAAGGTTTAGACACACTTTCTCATGATATTGAACGAGAAACTCTATCCACACTTTTTGACTGATAGTGTCTTTATTTGCTCACAACACGAATCCTTGCTTCTACAGCATGCGCAGAAATCCCCACCGAGCCAGCCCCCCAGCCGCCGCCGCTCGCTCCATCGCACTCTATCCGACGAGAGCATCTACCGCGGCCAGCGCCTTCCCTCTCTGACCGACTCCATGATGGAAGCGGCACTCGGCGCCGACGTTCTCTTCAGCTGCTCCACTCTCCCGCGCTCCCCCACCACCCGTGGCGTACCCCTTCGACGGCCCTCCTATAAGCTGGGAGTCAAACTCCATGGTAACAGAATGGCAGGAAATTGTTACTGCATAAAAGAAAGAAAGTCCAGTACATATAATAGTCTGACTACAAAATTTGGCTCCTAGTAATGTGAAATCTATCTGGCTTAACATTTTGTAAACACGTAATCTCTTTTCTGTTCATAGGTGACCTCTCAGCATCTGACACGTCATTGGTGGATTTGGTGGAGCGTCATCGTGGGCCTCTGCCTCAGGAGCTGATGCCCCTCCCATCCTCTGAGAGGGACAGCCCACTTAACTGGACACACCTTGTGGATGTGGCCAACACCTTTGACAGTGAAAGAAACACACACTATGGTATAATTTGTGCTTTTAGCTCTGCTGTGTATTCATTTTGACTTATCGTCTTAATAACATTATGATACTCAAATAAAGGTAATGAAAAGAGTGTACAGCAATATTTATAATATACAGTTGTGTTAAGATTAATGGCAGTGTAAAAAGTCAGTTATGCTCAAAAGAAAATGCATTGGGAACACTGCACAATCCATCTCCGAATCAATACATGAACATTTTTTTATCAAATAATTCCCTTGCAGAACATGAAACAACGTACGTATTAGGCAGTTTAAAAATAGCACTGTATGCATTTTCCTTTACAACGTTTTCCTTGCTTTCACTGACCTAGTCCTTAGTTGAATAGCCACCATTTCTAATAACTGCTTCGCATCTGTGTTGCACGCAAGTGACCAATTTAAAGCACCTGTGAACTGGTATTCCAGTCCAGGTCCGTTGGACTTGGATTCATATTCCACAATTCCACATGTTTTCTTTTGCACATTTCGTATGTATTCTGTGTTGTTCTGTGTCTGTGTTTATTTACAAAACCATGTAAGAAAAACGACTTTTTGAAAAAGGGCACTCTTTACAAAAAATGTCAAGGAGCAGCAACTGTATTTATTTGACGGCAGCAAGAGTCTAAGAAATGATTTCCTGTTGTGTGAAATATAAGCTGTCGTTTACTCCCACCTACAGTATTTTTTCAAGGGAAGCTATTTAATAAGATCAATTTTTATTCCTATCAAATTTTTAAGCCTGGCAAGATGATAACAACAATGGTCACTTGTTGTTTTCATGTGTGTCTTTCCAGTCCAGAGAAGTTACGTGTTTGGGGATTCAAACCACAGAAGCAGCGGTGCCTCCAGTCCTCAGCAGAGTCACATAGAGCTACAGCCTGCTCCCATGTCCCGGCCCGCATCGAGGTAACACATGACCTTTTCATCCCTGAACAACATAATTGTGATAAGGCAAATTACCATAAAAATATTACCAGTCCTATGAATAATACACAAGTAGCTCTCACCTTCATAGTGTAAAAACGTTAGTTATTTTCGTGGTAGTGTAAGGAATCCCTTCCTTATAGTACCGCTAATATGTGGTGTACACGTTCGGTGACTAAGATCAAGTCAAACTTACTCACTCTGCACAGTGAGGGTCACATAGGACTGGAGAGAAAGGTGACCAAGTTAGAGGCCATGGTGAAGATGCTTCAAGAAGACCTGAAGAAGGTAGGCATGAACACTGTACCGAATTACCACCACTAACCTCGTCATCGGCAGGGATTGAATAGATTCTTACTTTTTCTGCACACATGAATATAAACCTGAGTTGACACTAAAGCAGGGTACACGCATATCAACTGTTTAGCATCTAATCCATTTTCATTCCGCCACATATTGCCACCGGCAAAAGTGAGTACTCCCCAGTCCAGATGTATGTGGTAGTACAAAATCCGACCTGTGAGAGGCAGCGTGGTACCACAAGGCATCCAGATTGTTGTACAATGCAAAGAAGACAGAGTGGTATAGAAGAAGAAATCGAGTCTGTGGCTCGGCCAAGCTCTCTGTTGACCACGCAAAAGGCTTTGTGATCGTAAATATTGAACAGCCTTGACGTGTGATGGTCAGCCCTGACCGTTTTCTGAGAACTTCAGGGAGCAAGGATCCCTCTTAACACACCTCACACCACTGGGTAATTAGGACAATCTTTCAGAGACATGCGATAGTTGGGCCTTGGGTGACTTTGATCAGAACCGGGGGGTATAATACTCAAATTTATGCGTGTACCCCGCTTTAGTTGCAATAATTTCCTAACGTCTCACTGAGCGTGAACTCTAGTGCCTTCGGTTAAGTGGAAGAGCATTTTAGCATTTAAATCTACAGTCTCGGTATTTACAATGGAGTGTCACTATAAAGCTCCATATGTTGTCTTTTTACTTCCAAGCAGCTATATATTTTTACACTCACTGGCAACATTAGGTACACCTACACAGTCTAGTGAGATCGAATATGTAAAGTGGAACAGAAATAATTGGCCTTGCAAGAGTGCTTTTTACTGTTGTTTGCAATACTTTTAAGATACACAAGCGGTACATATCATACAAGAACATTCGATCCTAGAGAGATTTATTTTCTACACCACCCATCCCTGTCCTGTGTTTACAACAAACTTATGTTCCCACAACATCAACATAATCCGATTTTGTATCTAAATCGGAACACTCCGTAGTTTCTATTACTAAGCTGTGCCAACGCGGAAGTAAAGTCATAATTATAGTTTATCTTTATATTTGTATGAAAACCCATTCTTGGCCATAAAAATATATAAAATAAAAAATTGAAAGAATGTAACCAAAAAGGGAATAAATCCTTACCTCCAAACTACTTCATTGTGTGATGTTTGTAAACACGGAACGTTGAGGGTAGAAACAATTGTAAACTGAGGACATAATAATAATAATAAGCACTTTGTTGAATTAATACCTTCCTTGAAAGGCAAATCCCAGCCTCTCTTATCTTTGTGAAGGCAGATTTCTGATGTCATTCAGTCAGATAATGTAGTGTGACCACAGAGTTTTGTCATGTGTATCTTTTCTGTGTCAGATGTTTTTGTCCCATATGTGTTTTCATTTTAAAGCTTGATTATATATATTGCATCCCATCAACTAAATAGCTCCGCTCATGTTTTTAGATAATGAGCAGATGCCTCAATCTCTCCTTTTAAAAAAATAAACTAAAAAAAGACATTCAAAGCTGCTTTTTCTGCCTGCAATACAACGTGCCAATGTTAGCCAATAAAAGGTTGACCGTCATGTACTTTGTGAACTGTTTCAAAACTCACAGGAGCGTGACGAGAAGGGGCGGCTTCAGGCTCAGATCAAGAGGCTGTGGGAGGACAACCAGAGGCTTCAGGAAGAGTCTCAGACCTCCGCTGCCAAGCTCAAGAAGTTCACAGAATGGGTTTTCAATACCATTGATATGAACTGATACTCCCGAAGACACATGAATGGCAGTCCCAGTAAAAAAAATCCCACTCTGGTCGCCGATTGAGTGTAAACAACAGTCACTCATCTGCCCATTTGATTTATTTATTTTTAATTTTTTTTTTTATTATTTTTTTTTTTTTTTTTTTTTTAAATACAGTGACAAGAAAGGGAATTCACTCGCTCCCTGCAGTCTGAAGGAACAACCGCTTCCACCAGTTATTATACGGTGAACATAAGCCATTTTCTGACCTGCTGTGATCCCACAATGGATGTGGACTTTCATCTTTCCTTTTTTTTTTTTTTTTTTTTTTTTTTTTTTTTCAGCTTGGGACAGCTTTTATGGAAGATTTTTTTTTTTAGGTGCCAAACCCAACCCGACTGAGGTTAGCTGAGGTATTCGAACGACCTCAGTGGACTTCCTACAACCCACAAAGAATGTAACAATTCTTGCAGTCCCGACCACTTGCTGTTCACTGGAACACACTGCCGCACACCATAATGAGCTGCTTGCCCACCAAACTGTGGGGAAGGCTTTTCATATCCCCGCAACGGAGAATGAAGATGTTTGAGGCTGGATTTTTATCTTTTTCCCTGCACAACGCTGATTGTTCTGAATGCTCCCCGGGGGCTTATTGACTAAGCACTGAAGGGAAGCCTATACATTTTATTTTATTTTTTTTTTTTTTTAAATGTCAATGTTATTGTCTCCGGAAAGTGGGGAGCAGCAACTAATCCGTGCTCGACAGTACAGACAGCCCCCCCCGACGATAGGAATATAGTTCAAAGCCATCGGCAGCTGTGCCACGCCATAACTTCTCGATTTCTATCCGGAATGCTTTATGTCTTAAAAGCAATAGGGAGAAGACATGAGAGAATTCCCTGGAAAGATTTTAAAAAGATACTCTTAAACCCAACACAGCTACTCATGAGCCTCGACCTCCTCTCCATTTTAAAGCAGTGAACTTCCTTCTGTGATAAAGATGTGGGAGAAGACTCTGGAAGAATCTGGAATAGTAGTAATCTGAATATTTTTTTATTTTTTTTTTGGGGGGGGGATGGGTGATAAGTAATGAAGGGTATATTTATTTCCTTGTACTATAATTCCAATAAATAAGTTGCTCTATTCGTACAGTACAACTGACATCAGTGTTAAGTTCGTCAAGAAGGAGGGGAAAAAACAACTCAGTAACTATATAATTTAATGGCTTTCTTTCTTAATCCTGACTATCTGCATTTTAATTCTGTATTACGTTTCGTGGTGCTCGAGCCTGTTGTCGTGTTGCTTTCGACGCCCGCTAGTGATGACCAGTGCAACTCATGGTTCTTCAACATGTCGCCAGTTCGTTCACTTTGTATTTTTCCTCTTAGAACACTCGCGTACAAAAACACGGTGGCGCATCAGAAGCCAGTTTTGACTGACAATCAAAGGTTGATGTTTGGAGAAAGGGAGCTGACCTTTAGGTGCGATTGTTCGGTTTACTTGTAAACTTTCCCTCAGGTGTGTGAACGTGAGGATGCTTAGACAATGGTCCAAAGGGTATTTAACAAAAAAATTATCTATCTTTGGATACCACAAGGGGAAAAAAAAACTGTGGAGTGCGTGCGTGAATGTACATCAGTCTATGCAGCTGTGCCTACAGTCACTTAAGGGTCATTTTTCCTCCCAGGATGAGTAGGGACGTACGTGCCTTTGAAACAACACCTGGGCAACACATGGAAGCGAAAGACTCCTCTTCATTCTAACAGTTAAACGTACCTGGTAACACCCACCCACAAAATCAATTGCATGTCACACTAAAGATAACGTGGTCAGAAAAAAAAAATGAAAAAGTACATTACATCCACAATTAGTGTTTCTCTGGCAGGATACATTGTTTTTTTATAGTCATTTCTAGTATGAAATGTGTGAGTAAAACAACGCTAAGTGGCCCTAAAAACTATGTACCCTTTCTATGATTTGTACAAAAGCCAGGAAAATAAACATCGCCTTAAAAAAATAAAAAATTGTGGCTTCTGCCATAAGACATTCAACAAACCAGACCTAAAAACATGACTCCATTCTACTATTTTTACAAAATATGGTTTGCTTTTTTTTTTTTTATTTATTTATTTTTTTTCATTCAATATTTCTTTTACTCCACTAGGCTTGAAATCGCAACACCAACATTAGGACCGAATTATCTTGGTAACAATTAACACAAACAAACACTTAAAGCAGTTTGTGCACAAAAATTTTGGGCACTGAATTTAGTCATAAAAACGGAAGAAGAAAAAAACAGTGCAATAACATTACAATTTATAGGTGGATGGTTTTCCAAAAATATTAACATCACTGCCTAAAAAAACAAAACAAAAACTGCAACTACTGCCAATACACATTCAGCAATAGTACTCCATTCTACTATATGTACGAAATCTTACTCAAGTATTGCTTTTTTTTTTTGCGTTCTCCATCTACTAGACAACCAATACTAGCAGGAGTTTATCTTAGTCAAAATGACGCAGCAAGTACAAAAAAAGTCCCAAATGAGTGTTTAAAAGATGTCTTGCCACCAAACATTCGATAAATTGTAATTGCCATTATTTCAAAGCGCAAAAGATTATTGGCTCTATTATTTTCATTATATTAATAGTGACAACAAAGCTATAACTGGGGGGGGGGGGGGGGGGGTCACTTTTCCACTGTAGTAGTTAACGATTGATTCCTTTTTGCACAAAATCTAAATTCTTATGAGAGGCTCAGGCATTAAGAGTGTAAACAAGTGTGTGTGTGCCTTTTGCATTCCATTCCATACAGTATGTACTCAAACAAGCTGTAATAAACAATTTTCATTTACGATGCAACACGAATAGCTTAATAACTAATTTATTGCGCTAGGTGTCGGACTGCAACACGAAAGAGTTGTTGCTTACTGACATAACATTTAACAATCCCACTTAGAATCTCCTTAAGTTGAATTCACATTAATAATTGACACATTATTATATATACAACCTGACTGCACATGACTCCTTCGCATGAATGTAGAAACTAACAGGCCTAAAGTAATGTGATGTTTACATGACATACAGGTGCATCTCGATAAATTGAAATATGATAGAAAAGTTTATTTCAGTAATTCAGCTAAAAAGCGAAGCTCTTATATTACAAAGATTCAGGAAAATACTTTTCAGAAGACCAATTTATATCTAATTTCTATGTTAAAAATCATTTGGAGTCTGTAATAGTTCTTCGAGCTGGTGAATTTGGGGGTTTTGGTAGCTGAAAGATATAATCCAAATTCTGGGGGGGAAAAAAAAACAAACTCTGTAGTGAATTTAATAATAATTTAAAATGTTTTAAGTGAACTACTGAAACGGTTTACGAGATGCACCTGTACATTTAGCTCAGTTCCACTTGTAGAAATGAGCGAATCAGAAATTAAAAAAATGGTTCTGTTTTAAGAATCACTATATAGATCATAGATGCTAATTGCTTGCCAATCTATCTGTATTTAAGATGGCAGCATGTTATGAATTGCTCCAGTCATCCAATACTGTGAAACACAAATTACTCACAAAAATCAAACACCACTGGCCAAAAATGTCCTGTCACTTACTCCCCTGAAGAATTGGCACTGTCCAAATGGTAAATGGGTAACAATCCATGTTTTGTTGTACATGCAAAGTGCTGTAGTTTTTGTATTATGAATGAAGAAAGTCTGAGTGATAAAGTGTGCCGTGCAAATATTTTGCTTGCCAGTCCAGTCCATCAATCAGTAAATCCAGTCCATTTATGATTATTATTTTTTTGTATATGTGTGTCAACGTGAATTACTCAGACGTTCCATTTTGTAAAAAACCTTTGCACATATTTTTTGTCAAATAGATGGAGTTTACATATTTTGAAAGAGTGCGGGAAGGATCCATCCATTCTGTGCAATCTTTGTTATTGAGATGTGCTTTGCTGCTCTTTAGTTTTGTTATTATTGCAGTTTCTGACCAACAGAGGGAGGTGCTCGACTTTTCTTATAAAAGGAGAGAGAGGGGGAGTAAAAGGAGAAAAAAAAAAAAAAAAAGGAAATCCCGGTTAATTTCGTTCCCAAAGCCGCGCAAGATGATCGGACGAACAGGTTTGAAAAGAATGAATTCTGGATTGATGCTCATCCCAGCTTGGTCAGCGATTGCAGTAGTAGGAGGGTTTCGATGAGTCATGATGTGATGTATCATGCAGGACCGTAGAACTTTACAGGATACAAAATGCTGTGTAAATCCTGTGTCTATTGTTTATGTAAAATGTAAAAGTATGGAAAACAGACATTTGCAGTGATCACAGTATTAAAGTTTCTGAAACAAATGCCGTTGTGCATTCGTCATTTCATTTATGTCCTTCTTAGAAAATTCTAACTATATATACACTCCTTTCTTATGTTGAATTTTGAACCTTGTCTTTTTGTGATACGACCATAGAAGAATACTATATGGCTAAAAAGAAAAAAATGTGATGATGACCATAGAAAAGGAAATGGAAGTGACCGCGATGTAGTGGTTCCCTAGCAACCATAGGGGAACATGTATTCCTGTCCTGGCTCCTGAGTACAGTACACACATGGACGAAGTTGCTGGTACCGTCCCCTTACACAATTACAAATGCACAGTGGTTACTGAAATAACTTAAGAATAACATTTTACTGAAAATTACCTTTAAAAAAAAAAAAAGAAAAAAAATCAAGCATTGCTCTATTTTCTGGCCTAACGAAAAAATGGTAAAATTATGGTACCCTTAACTTAAGATATTTAGTTGCACAACCATTTGAGGCAATCAAAAGATGTTTGGAACTCAACGAGAGCTCTGCACTTGTCAACAGGTATTTTTGGTCTCGGGTTTGAAAGTAAAGGAAAGATAGAATTTCATAGAATGAGATTTGATTGCACCCTGCTCAGATATGACACACACTGTGCTGGATATAGCAAATCGGCCCCACTTTCACAATAGGTGCTCTTTGTACAGAACAATTGTGTTCCCCTTCTGTTAAAAGGATGACAAACAGACAATAACCACTGAAATTTGCCAAAATGCGTAATGGCAACAAGCCACATCACTTTTGGGAGAATGTCCTTAAGGCACATGAGACGAAAATAGAGCTTTTTGGCAAGTCACAGAGTTATGTTTACAGATGTAAAACCGAAACATAAAGAAAATACTGTACTGTAGGTACTAACTGTGAAACTTGGAGGAGGCTCTGTTATGTTCTGGGGCTGCTTCCCACATCAGGCACACAGGGTGTCTTGAATTTCAAGCCTATCAGGGCATTCTGTTTGTCAAAACACATTTAAATAATTTTTTTATTTTGTTCGTGAGTGGATGGCAGTAGTCCTTTCTCTGCAGTTTCATCTCCAGGTCCTTCAAGCATTTGTAGAGTTAATGGTGAGTACAAAATTCAACATTTATAATACAGTGCTTTACACATGTTTTATATTTAAATAACAAAATGTTGAAAAACCACTTCACAATGCTCCGCCTCATCTTGTTTAGGTTTTTTTTTTTTTTTTTTTTTTTTAGGTGGTGTTATGAAACTGTTCATAATCTTCCAGTCAGAAGGTGTGTGAATCCTTTGCTCAACATGTATATTGCAACCCTTGACAGTACAAAATGTGACAACAATTGCTCAAAGTATTTGCACTACAGATTCACCTGTTGTCTCTCAAAATGTTTTTAGATGAGGGCCAAAAACCATGTGTTTTTGTGCAGAGAGTCATAAAACGTAAAAAGCCTGAAATAGATGAACAGTAACTTTTGAGTTACTTGGCGAATTGTAAACGAAGCAAGGAAACCTTCTGAAGCTAAAGACATCATGCTTGGCCAACCTCCAGCCATTTTCAGTAGCACTTGTCATTAGGGTCGTGGATGTGCTTGAGGTCATCCCAGTTGAATTTGGGAGAGAGGCGAGGTACAACATGGCCACCCAATCACAGGGCACATAACTGTTTGCACTCTGAGTCACACTTATAGGCAATTTAGTCTTCAGTCAACACGCACGAAAGCAATAGTACAGCACATGCTGGGATTTGTGTTTGTCACGTCTCCTTCATGCTGTCAGCCGACCTATTCTTGTTTAAGTGTGTCCACTTGCTGAGACGTTCGAGGGTCGTTTGAGGCGACTTCTTCGCAGGCACATACAGAAGGGGAGAGGTGTAACAGCGGAGGCGGCCGCTGATTAGTCATCCTTGGTACAGGTGGAAAACGTGGGGGCTGAATCACTTGAAGGATTTTCGACAGAAGTTTGGCGGAGGAGAGCTGGAGGATTATTCACATTTAAAGGCATCACTTGAACTTGTTGGAATCATGAAATTGACCTTCATGTTTTTGTATGAAGTAAGTCAATAGTTGAAATACTCATCCTGTCCTGGATGAAAAATATACAGTGAACACAATGTGTTTTGTCATGCTAGTCAACCACTGCTGTTCCCTGTAGGAACAGCATAGGACTTTAAACTTGTGTACAGTACATAAGGTACCAATACAACATCTGAAATTGCAACAGACCTGGAAATTTCCTGACTCCTCAAGTAGTATCAAGGTGGAATGCTGCCTGCATGTATAGCCTGATACAAACCAGTGGCTGAAGCCCCCTAAAATGTTAAGCCCCCCTCAAAATAATTTGTCATCTTTTCTCACGATCATGACACATACTTTCTACTATACCTACCAGACCACATACTCTGTTCATACCATACCTACTCTATCTGAATGGGAGGGGCCTAAAGTCATCCAACTCCCAGCATGTTGGCATTTCTCTTTTGTACTTTACTCATAATTGATGTGACAGGTTGACATTCACCGCCTAATCTTTATCTTCTGTTCAAAAGCTCTACTGATTTCAAGTCCAAAGTGATGCAACGCCGCCAACTCAAGTAATCTGTTAATCATTACAGTAGTTTACAAACTTGAATTTCACCGACATTCTGGGTGAGACCGTCATCCAAGATTACCCGTTAAAAACATACTTGACGAATACTTACGCCGGTGGCAGTAAACGGTTGGATTCTGGTTGATGAATATAAACGGCAGTGATCAATTTTTGGGGACAATGAAGGTGGCTGACATGGCTCCTCTTCATTTTTTTCGGCAGTTACGGACTGGAGAGGAACATTTTCAACTGCATCGTAGCACTTGATCCCATGGCTCTGATGGTTGAGGAAATAGTGCGTCTGGGCCCCTAATGAATGGAGGATGCTGACTTGGGTGCCTTGGGGCACTCCCACTTCAGTTAAATTCATGTGTTGACCAGCTGAGTAGTCTGGTTGTGTGTTTGTGTGAAAACTAGGATCGGCGCCTCGCCAATTTCCAACGTGCACCTGAATCATCTGGGATCTTCGCTTCCTGTTTACTCTTGCTCAATAGTGTAGTAGTGGCTCTTGTTTGCATCCGTGAGTAGACAACATTGTGTGTATGTGTGTTAGGCTAGAGTGGTCCATTACAGTAGTAGCGAACGACAGTTGACCGCTAAGTGTGAGTTATTGATTTGTCCGCTTATTGCTGTCTACTTTTTGCCATTTGAACACTACAAAAATGAGAGGGGGTAAAAAAAAAAAAAAAAAAAAGACACGGTTAAGTGTGATGTTGCTGAGTCCGTCAGAGTAATGTTGTGGAGAATTAGGGCAGCACGCTGTGTGCTGCTCCATACAGTGTAGATCAAGGACAGCAAAAAAAAAATAATTCTAAATGTTTTTTTTTCCCCCCCCTCCCTAAAATTAATTGAGGGGCCACTCCAATTGTCACCAGTTGCCCATCTCTGCTCCAGGCCGCATAGGGTGTGTCAGATCTCGCTTAACCCAGTCTTCCTTTGCACCTATGGTATAAAAGGAGTCCTGACCGGCTCTTCGTTTAAAGGGTCAAAATCCCCGTTGTCCTTGCGGATTACACAATGGACTCTAAATGGCAACGAGGGGCTTGCTTAAGCTACTGTTTGAAAGATTCGCCTCGGTTCTAATAGCCGCCTATGAAGCGTCGGCCCTGCTTAAGTTAGCCCACACCTCGACCGAGTAACCTGAGCTGATGTGTGCCGAAGACCTAACCACGGTTCTTTAAAGCTGCTCCCTCTCTCAATGATATTTTGCACTTGTTACTGACCTAGGATTATTAGACGGTCTTTATATGACAGTCAGGACCTGTTATCAATGTATGTTATAGCTGAAATAACCTTTCAAGAATAGGAGTCAAAATGTTTATAGGCTATGTTGGTAAAGTGTTATTATATCTTCCAATATTGTTAACACTGTGCCAATCAGTCTTAAAATAAAAGGGAAATTTTTCTAGAATCAGACAAAAGGCTTTTTAATGAATAGAATTGAGCTAGGGCATAAGCATCAAATCATGAAAATACAAATATTCACAAAAAGGAACTGTATGTGAAACATCTACTCATAAATGAGATGAAAGATTTCAAGCCGATCCTTTGAGATGAAAACCAAAATGAACCAAAAACACCAGTCCAAGAAAAAAGGTGGTTCCATTCAAAGTTTCATTCCATGACATATGGAAACAGTCCAAAATGTAAAAATCCAAAACATGATGATAATAAAATCTAATTCCAAAGGAATATTCGATTGATCAGATCGGACATCGCTTCGACGAGCTTCTTCTTAAAATTTGTAGAAAGATTAGGAAAGGGTTTAGTTTGTTGAAGGGCTCTCTCCCTAAAGTTTTGCACTATTTCTTTTCTTTCGCTAATTTTTGTCAGAGGTTTTTCAAGCTGTCTTTCAGAAGCCCCATCTCTTATCATCTTGCGTCTTACACAAAGACAGAATGAGAACATCAGAACTTCTAGCGCAACATCTGCTGCTAACAGACGTTTTCCAAAGAGCATTAAAAATCAGAAGTATTCCGCTTTGATAAGACTGCCTATGCCAAGGGCGTTACAGAGCCATCTGGGGCTGTTTTGCCCTCGTTGGTAACTATATTAGGTAAAGTTTAAGAGCAAATGCCTTCACTTCCTCATAAGAGCAGAGGACCTTAGCCCACTTCGCTGAGTGTCCGTTATCAGCGCACAGCACATTTCCTGTGTTGTCATGGAGATGACTTAGTTTAACGGAACTTGTCACCCAACCCTTTCTCCTTTTCAAATCTGGAGGACAGCTCGTACCTGATCACTACATTTAATACAGTATATAATCATCATGTCTTTATGTCTCCAAAGTGTTCTGTAAATTGACTAGACTCTGTTGTACTAGAGCGGCTCCAACTACCGGAGACAAATTCCTTGTGTGTTTTGGACATACTTGGCAAATAAAGATGATTCTGATTCATAACATCAGACATCATTGAAAACATACAACATGACATAATTTGATCATTAAACAACATTTCATTGCGAACACCCACTTGTACAATGAAAAGGTCTTGTCACTTCATCATCCATCCAATAACTAACACTTAGTTATTATGAATGGAAGTCATGTGTATTATGCTGCCAAAAAAAGCTGATACGGTTATATTCTGCGAATATGCATTGAGCGAGCACATGATTATAAGACTGTATTGGCATGTCTGTGTAAAAGCCATGTCACGGACCTGATGGAATTCTATTCTGGCTCCATCTGATGGACATTTCATTTCATTTCAGAATTTTTTTGGGCCTGTATCCGATCAACAATTTAGGCACATTTTGTACCATCAGTCAAATGCACCATTCATTACCTTATACCAACACTCGACACCCCCTCCTCAGACTCAGGTCCAGGGCCCTCAAACCGAGAGTAAGGGGAAGCGTCAGGCAATAAATAACCCCATAAAGGAATCCGAGATCCCAACATCAAGATCATACTCTGCATTTACCGTGGGCGACACCGGGTCAAATCGTCAAATAGATGAGCAGGCCGGTGCAGGGTCAGGCGTAGGTTCTAGGACGAGAGCTGGCTCTGGGGCCTCCTCTGGATCAGGAGCAGGGGGAGGGTTCAGTGGAAGCACAGGCGGAAAGGCCCCAATCACCTCATCCCCTTCGTCTTCCGCAACGATCATACGCTCTTCAGCCTTGGCGTTCCCGTTGAGCTCGTGGCCGTCAGGCGTAGCCCAACCCTCCCGTCCTCATCTTCAGTCTCCGGGAAGATGGCCCTGAAATCTATATCTCCCCTTCCGTTCCACCGTGGCCGTCTTATCGGGCTGATGGAAACACAGGTCCCATTGTCCAGGTGAGCGGTTATACAACACCCCCCATCAGGAAACATCCACATCGAGTGGTAAGAGGGGTGGAAGGTGCGACAGCAGAGGGGTCGTGACTCTGACTGAGAAACGGCCTCATAACAGATGCACTGGTGAACACCCTCGAAAACTCTGGGCGTGCCAGATCTTCGGGAAAAGACTCACCCTCGGGCAGATGCAGACCATTGGACAGGAACCGACATTGCACAAATGAAGTGTTCTGTGGCTGCATGCTCAGCTTGTGCTTTGATCTTCTGCTGGTCTTCCTGTAAGGGTTAGACAGAGAAGAATATAAAGTGCAAACTTTGCGCGTGTGTTTGTGTGTGTGAGTCTCTCACTCTGTGTTTCTGTATCTCACTCTGTCTCTCTCTAGCTCACTTTGTACTTTGTCTCCCTCAAACTTGCTGCTTTCTGACACATGCCTCTCTCTCTCTCTCTCTCTCTCTCTCGCTCTCTCTCGCTACTCCCCCCATTGCTCTCCCATTTTCCCGCTCGCTTCCTCTCTCAGTGCAGTGCACGCGCCTGTGTCTGTGAAGCAGTTTATATTATGTGAGCTACACGAGACGGAGAAGAAGAAGAAGAAGAAGAGGAGGAGGAGGAGGAGGAGGAAAAAGAGACCATTGAGGTGAGAAGGAGATGACTGACTGGAATGTGTTTCTATGTTCTTTCATCATGCTAATAATAATCTTGTCTGTTAACTTGGAAGTGACACACTGCCTGTTATTCATTCTGTGTGTGCGTATGTGTGCGCGCACGCAGTGTGCTGGTACCAGATGTTTAGTTGTCACCTGGGATTTAAACTCACAAGATGCTTGGTCAAGTGTTCTGCATCAAGGTGTGTGTGTTTTTGTCAGAAGAGACTTGACTCCTGCACGATTGTGTTACCCAAGTCAATGTAAAATCTAAATGTACTGTACTCTCAAAATAACTCAACACACAACCATTACTTACTAATCCGCTGGTAACAAAAGTGACAACACCCCTAAGTGAAAATGTTCAAATAGGGTGTACTCACTGTGACAGACTATATTGACTGATTGTTTACTCCAATAACATGCTTGAATCTGGTCGTTTCCTATATGTATGTATGTGTGTGTCAGAAAATCTAATTTAGGCTGCAGCTAGTGGCTCTGTGTATTTATGAAGTGATCCTCAGAGAATGGAGAGACCCCCGACTAATGCTGAGGAGAGAGTAAGAGACAGGAGTTACTAAAGGTTTACACACGCAAAAACTGACGTGAACCTAACTTCTGTGTTGAGTTTTTTTTAATAATGTGTGTCCACAAGAGTTAGCCTAGCTTCTCTTTCTTTTTCTACTACTGTAGTGCTTTTTTCTTTCTTTCCTGGCATTCTGGATGCCCGGTGGCACCATGCTGCCTCTCACAGGTCAGTCTTGGTACTACGCCATATATCTGGTTTGCGGGAGAGAACTTGCGATTGTCTATGGAGATATTTTTTGTGTGCGTGGTAAGGCTGAGTTGGTCCTCTCGAGTCATTTATGGGGTCTCTCAGATTAAAAAAAAAAAATAAATAAATAATCAGTAACAGATATTATAAATCTGTTTGTTTGTGTGTACCCTGCTTTAGTTAGTGTTGCAATGTGGAAAAAGGTCCACAACAAAAAGAGTATGAAAGTGTCAAGCTTGTCATCACAGCCGCTGGTGAGAAATATGAAGGTTGTTCCCCAGAAACTTTCATCTCAGAGTGCACTCGGAGGTTATGGCGGAACTATAACCTGCTTGAATGCAAATAAAAAATGATGAAATGAGCCATTCATCTCCACATAAAATCCTTAAATTGTCAGGGTGACAACTCTCCCTCATATTGGGCCAAAGTCTAAAGGTGAAATCTTTGAACATGTCTATCAACCATCTTTGGAAGGTTGTGATGATTTGCTACTCTCCTCAGGCTGCATCCTGAAGCCACAGTATAGTGTTGCTTTACAGCAATTAATGCAACAACACAACCTTGACACAAGTACCTGAAGATTTCATTTGCGTGCAAATCCATGCAGATGGAGAATATGTTGGCGCAATTAATCCAACGCCACGAGGGCTACATCTATGATTCCAGACACACAACACTGCTACTGTCACTTTGTGTGTTTCAGCCGATCCATTCACGCATTTTTAAATGCCTGTTAAAGAGATGGTACACCCATTATTATCTTTGCCACCTTTGGTATTGGATCTTATAAAGCGGAGTACAGCACAAACATACTAAAGACTTACAAGCTTAAAGCAAGCAAGTGTCCGATTTTCATACTGGTGGCCTAGTATCATGATGGCCAAGTCACGCAAGAAGAGTCCAGTGGCTACGATTAGCTTGACCGGGATGACTGAGAATCTACACATACATAAAGAAAAAACATATTAAGCAAGGGTGGCACGGTGCAAGACTGGTTAGAGCGTCTGCCTCACAGTTCTGAGGACCCGGGTTCAATCCCCGGCCCCGCCTGTGTGGCGTTTGCATGTTCTCCCCGTGCCTGCGTGGGTTTTCTCCGGGCACTCCGGTTTCCTCCCACATCCCAAAAACATGCAAGGTAGTTTAATTGAAAACTCTAAATTGCCCGTAGGTGTGAATGTGTGTGCGAATGGTTGTTTGTTTATGAGTGCCCTGCGATTGGCAGGCAACCAGTTCAGGGTGTACCCCGCCTCCTGCCCGATGATAGCTGGGATAGGCTCCAGCACGCCCGCGACCCTACTGAGGAGAAGCGGTTCAGAAAATGGATGGATGGATGTCTGGATATTAAGCACGCACATTGGTGTTTTCTATTGTTATTGTGACAGTATGTTAAAAATGATGAAAAACGCAATTATGCAATCATGCTAACAATAGGTCGTCCATCATGACCAACGTTACAATACAGTAGCGTAGTAGGTCTAGTAGTAGGTCATTGTCACATTATGCGCAGTTTGAACGTTAACACTGCGCCTAAATATAGGACAATTGTTATAAAAAGTGAACTACAACTGAACTGTACTTGGGCGTGTACTTTCGCGTACCACTCGAGTGAGCCCGATTACCACTAGCAGCTGAGAGTCACTGCTCTAAAAGATTATCTTGAGCGATTGTTCTGCGGTGTGGGGTGCGATAAGACTGATTGTTCCACCCTAATTTGCTTGAAAACGGTCAAAGCCGTCAATTGTAAATGTCTGGTCCAATATCTACATTTGCAAATCCTTTTGGCTGAGCCACTTACTCTGTGATTGTGATGCGGAATGAAACAATAGCCAGTCCCAGACATTGTTTTGTGCGTGGTGTGCTCAGGTGTGTCTGGATACACCACACACTATAATAGCAATACACACGCACACATGACTCTTTCCCCCCCCCCCCCCCCCCCCCTCTCATCATGTCTGGGGCCCCTCACATTTTAAAACTGTGTATTAGTGCATCCCACTTCAGATTGTGCAGGTGCACCTAATATCGCAGCAAGTGTATATCATTTCACAAGCTCACTGATGCACAAACATGTGTCTGATAGGAGTATCGACCTTAAGAACCAGATGACTTGGAACTAAATCCCTGATAGTCATGGACAAAAAAACCGGGAGTGACATGCACATTATTGAGACACACATACACGCATCCAGGCGCACACGCACGGACATGCACGCACATCAGAAAAGTGCAACGCTTTGTGTTTGGTGCCGCCCACCAGTGCGACAGTCATTAATTTCTCATCAAAACCTAAATAAAACGATAGTACAGTGTCTACGTACTATGATATTGATACAGCATATACTGTAGCAGCTTCGGTTCTTGCAGTAATATTTGCGGCACTAATCTATTGCTTTGTTTTGTGAATTTGGAAAAAATGCACACAGACAACACTTTCCTTCTTGTTATTCTAATCAATGCTGCTTAAGTGGTGCAAATCATGGCTCAATACAAAAAAAAAGTATATAAGAAAACATGTTCATCCATCTGTTTACTATATCGCTTATGCTGCATCAACTATTTCCCATTAAAGTTTACAGCTAAATATTTTTTCAATTGGTTTATTAACTGATCATTGCTGTTTATTTGGTATTGTTAAATGATTACAAAATACATAAACAACAATTAAGCCATGTAACACGAGAGTGAGTTATGGTGTACTCGTCATCCATTTTAAAACTGAGAGATACTTCATTGGTACTGATTAATGCAAAAAGCTACTAGTTTGATAAGCTCGTTTGAAGTTGCTACAGTGCACGGCACGACCATTTTTTTACTGAATTTCATTGAAATTCAAAATTGTGACCTCATAGAATGATCGCAGTACATTAATATGGCAGTGCAAGTGTTTTCAAACTCTAAAATATAAAATATATACACTATGTCAACATTTTTTATTTAATTTATACCAAAACTTCTGTAGTATAACATGATGATAATTACCTTTTGACGAAAAGCTGAGGTTCCTTGGCCTGTAAAGGGCTCACAAAAAAAATAAAAAAAAATAAAAAATATTGTCTGATTCATCCCTTTTGCTCTTATTTCAGCAGCAGCTGAATCCTGATGGAGGGACAATAAGGGTAAGGACGAGAGAGACTCTTTGAAAGAAGACAGGATAACGTAACACGGGCAAGGAGGACTGACAGGACGCGAGGAGATGGCTGAGGCACCAAAACAACAACAACAGCAGCAGCAGCAGCAAGAAGAAGAAGAGCAGCCGAGAGAGGAGCAGCTGAGCTCTTGTGGGTCCATGGATGCCGATGAAGAGGTTGAAGACCTGAAAGAGGACGTCCGGACGCCTCCGACCCGACCGCTGCTGTCCATGAGGTCCTTGAGCATCGTGGACCCCGACGACGACTCTCCCAACATGATCGTCTACCGAAAAGTAAGACAAACGATGCGCTGATTTTCTTTGTGATGAATGGTCACTAACATGCTCAGAGCACCCAGTTGGAGACGAACTCATCACTTGTCCCTTGTGCTATTCCTAAATGACAAGTGAGGAAAGGCAGCGGTTGTCAACCTTTAGTAGAATTGAATATTTCACTGTCACTGTTTTTTGGTGCCAGTGAGTGCGAGCATATAGCTGAACTTTTAATCTAAACTGAGGTTTTATCTTTTTCATCTGCATAAGTTTTCTTCCAAGACAAATGGGAATAGAAATAATGCTGACTTTAAAAAAATAAATAAATAAATAAATTAAAAAAAATATATATACATATGCACTGAATCCTCATTCAACGTGGGGGGATATACATTCCGGACCTACTAGAGAGAGCATAGAAAAAGTTTCGAAAAATAGTTTTACCCCCCCTACACAGTTCAAAGGTATTAAAACAGACTTAAACCTGTTAAAGCACAAAGTATTCCTTAACCTGTTGTTCTCACTCTTGCTGTCAAGAAATGGATGAATATTATATAACATCACTTTGAGGTAATGAAAAGATGACTCTCGCTCGCACAGTTCCTCAGATGAGGCAAAGTGTGCTTGCTTTGTTCACTGTAGGTGATAAATGGCAATGACAAATTGCCATGGCTTGCTCTAGTTATGGCTGTTGTAGAAAATTCCTCTTCATGGGACCACCGTCGGTTGGAATACGGCGTTATCGGTGAACTCCTGCCGTATTGTTGCAATAAAGTTGGATTATAGAACCAGCCAACATCGGTATCACTCCCTGGCTATCTGATGCTTGTCCACGGTGCCGCTCTTATCGGCCTCCTGAGGGAAATATCTGACTCCAGCAGCTCTGTGCTCCGCTAGCTTAGTCTGCTTGTTGTGCCGAGCAACTTTCCCCCCCTGATAACGTTTGCCCGGAATGAGCATGGTTGGAGCATTGGGGGTGGGGACCGAAGCAATTGGGTAGCTGAAAGGTTTGAGGAACTGTAAAGCGGGTTGAGAATCCTGTGTTTTTCATGATAATATCTAATGTATGAGTATATCAGGTATGGTAAATGATATGATTTTTTTCCACAATGTAATGGAAAAACTCCAAAGCGCTCGATTTTCTTGGGCAGTCGAGTCAGTAGTCTGGTTGTTTCGACACAGATACACAATTAACATAATTCTTGACTTGGCAAAGACATGTTGTGTCATCCAAAATCATGGGAGCCATTGGTAGTGTGGTTGGTTATTTTTTCCTTGTATTTTTGATTATTATATATTTGAGATATATATTATCACATAGGTGATTTGATGCTACTTCTTGGATTTAGTCTACTGACAAATACCTAATACATGTTAAGTCAGACATTGGGTTAGAAGAATAGTGGTGCCTTGAGATATGAGTGACCCAATTTCCTGCTTTGACTTACAAGTAAAAATTTGAAATATGAGCACCTTATGGTTGCAGTGTACTCGACTCACTTCACAACAAGCAGCAGTTGGCAGATTGTGAACAATTCTTCAAAAAGAGGAATCAAGCTTTTTGAGTTAGTTTACTGGACACACGAAACCTCAAATGGAGAGAATTACATGTTGTTGGCTAGCTTAATGCTAACACATAATGGGAAAGGCTCACAAATAGCATCTTTGTGGTGGTGTAATAACGTTTTAAGAAAATGATATTTGAACACAAACGGTGCAGGGCAGACATATAAAATACTCACAGGCATAGTCTTTATCCTCTGTGGAAAAAAAAGTGATATTACTGCATCTCATTGAGTCACAGTAGTTGTGAAACTCATCTTTGTTTGTGTCTGCATGACTGTATTATACTGCCCCCAGTAGCCAAGTTGCACACACCAGAAGAATCTGCTTGGTTGTTACAATAATGAATCAGCCTCATATCTAAAGGCACGACTGTGGTAACAAAAATAAAGCTGTAACTGGCATTTACATTTTGTGGGAATTAGGACGAAAATATTAGAGCCACAAGAGTGAGTGATACATCACTGTCTACAAGTGTTTACAATTTAACACGAGGAAAGCAGCTACCTTTTTAGGACTGTTTTTTATTTTTATTTTTTTGTAAGTTTTTTTTTTTTGTACAACCCAATAGGCTGCCACTCCCATGGGCCTCAATTCTTCACGTGAGCATACTGCATGCAAAGTAGAGGCACACAAGGGAGCAACAAGATGAGATGACTCCATCCCAAAGGCAATCTTGCCACCCCTTTCAAGTACCACAGTGCGTGTGTGTGTGTGTGTGTGTGTGTGTGTGTGTGTATGTGTGGCGGGTGAACGAATGCTGGGACATGACAGTCGGCACCCGCCGTCACGCTAGACGAACTGTGACGCACGCCATGTTTGCATGCGGCCCTCATACCAGCCAGAAAATAACACAGCTAATGTAATGACCGTACGTCTCACTGCTTCCCCGGCAGGCAGCAATTGCACACATTTACTTATTTTTATAGTGCACCAACATAAAGCATTGCGAGGCGGAGGAGATTAGAAAATGCTGGGTGGAGGGCATCAACACAATTTGAATGATATTTTCCTCGTAGCTCGCCTTTGGAAAATCAAGTAAAAATGGCCTTGAGCATAGCTAATCTGCTACAAACTTTTGAATCAGAATAAAGACTCACTGAGTGCATTGTTGAATAATTCACATGTTCAAATGTGCTGTTTTATTAGGGGAAGCCTGCAATTGAGGGAACAACTATTGAGGCATGTTGACACACAAAGTCAAAGCAGCCAGCGGGAAAACTGATTTCTCCACCAACAAAGCCTTTATGGTAAATTCTCCTTCTTAGTTTGTGCCGACTACCCCAAAGACAATGATTTAAAATTACTTCTTAAATAATTGAGTCAATATTTGTGATTTTGACTGCTGATAAACATTCACACTGTTGCCTTTAACGTCACTGCAAAAGTTTTTTTCCATCTGAAACAACCATTACCAACAAGATGGAAATTCTTTGGACCGTCAGAAACATCTGGAGCACCTAGATTGCAGATGACATCAGCCTCTTGTCCTAACAATAACAACAACAACAACAACAACAACACATACAATCAAAATTAACACGACTCTGTGAAGAGGCAGCTAAGCCTGAAAACAAACAAGACTGAAAATATACAAACAAACAGGTAGGAATCGCTGATCAACCAACAGGGAGAGACCAAAGAAACGGACCGCTTCACATATCTAGGAAGCATAGTCGGCAAAGATGACGGATGGGGCCAGGGCATCGAGAGCCGAATAAACAAGGCACCAGGCAAGACACGCTTATAACAACACTGCGACTCATTTGGACCACCGAGGCTTCGTCCCTTCAGAACAAGATCAAGATGTTCAATTGCGACAACAAGGCAGTCCTCCTACAGCGATCAGCGATAACAATATATATCGTGGAAGTTTACATCGTACGGTAGACCTTTTTATATCTCACTACGATATACAGTATATCATTATATCACAGTTTTATTTCTGCATATTTGGTGGAATATTTTGTGGTCATCGACGACCATGGATTTGTAGTTCCTCCACTACACTATTTCAGCACAGTGTCTTTATCATTCACAAAATATCTCAATTAACGATTCTATGCTTGATTATTTGGTGACTATATTTTACTGACTTCAGCTGAGTTGTCATTGATTATTCAAGCTGCTGGATATCAGGGAAATTTCGATGAATTGATGACTTTTTTAAAACCGATGATACCACATGTACAATATCATGCCAGTTCCTTGTTATGAGAAGGTGTGGGTGTAATGTGGACAACTTTGATTAAAGACTTGGTGCTGAATCAGGTTGGAAATGGGAAGGGGGTTGTTTATGGAGGAAACCGAAGTGCTGGCGAGGGGAAAGGAGGGGAGATTACAGAAATACAGCATGAGAGTAAAGAGAGAGGAAGGGGCTTATAGGCAGCATAAACCTTGAACGAGTGTGACTTACAAAAGAGAGATTGCCGGCACGCCTCGCTCAGTTCTGAATGCGGCTGTAATCAGGAAGTTTCAGTGAGTGGAGGTTACTTCAGGTAACGGTGCTGAAAGCACACCATCGGATTATGGGAGACAATAAACTTTATGGTCATTTTTTATTGCTTGCGCCAAGCAGGTTGTTTTCAGCGGCAGCATCACTCAGCAGGATGACACAAAAACAACAACTACTAAACCAATTTCCACAATACTTAGTGGAGTGTGCGCCACGGGCTAAGGATGGGTGGGGGGAAAAAGGGAGCAAATTAGGAGAAAGGTTTAGAAGTTTTGTCTTTCCTTTGGGTTCCAGGTTACGACATGCTATATCATTTCTGGAGTCAATAATGCAGCTTTAGGATTGTTTGGCTTTGTCAGTGTTGTACTGAATGTCATTCTAGCTATGTACGCACTCATACTGGACATATGTTTTGCAAGCTAGAGTCTGTTTTAAAAACAGAGGATGTGATGTTAAGATTCCGAGCGCTGGGGAGTCTGCATGGCAGGGGCATCCTTCTCCCTGAGCTTGAATGGACCAGCTTCAGCACTCGGTGTTGCAATCCTTGCTTTTACAATACTTTTAGACACCGCTGTGAGACAGATGATGATATTTCGGGCTTTGTTGTTTGAGGGAGCTAATGATTTCCTCCTCAACAGCATCATCTGGCAGGCCAGGAGTGCCCTTCTCCACTTTAACCCCTTCCAACCCCTGCTGCTGCAAAGGCAGCATGCTATTAGTTTGGTGTTTTCGCTCGTCCTGATCCAGAGGCATTGACTTTCCCTTTCAACAGCTCCACACAAGACTTCGATGGCTTGATGTTGGGCCTGGGCTCGGATTCCCTTGATGTTGACTGGTCGACAAAAACTCTACAACCGACTTCAACTGGAGGAACTGTGGCCTTCCATCCCAGTTGTTCTGCATCAGCTGTCAGTTTAGTGTTCTGAAGCCTCTTGCGTTCATCGACCTCACACGCAGCTTCCTCCCACGGCATTCTGGGCTTAATGATGTCCACCCTCTTCATTGAAGGGAACCAGAGCACAAGGTCAGGTCTGAAGTTGATCGTCTCAAAGTTATGCTTTAGTTTTGCTGGAGTTAGGCAGGGGCGGGCGGCACGGTGACCGACTGGTTAGAGCGTCAGCCTCACAGTTCTGAGGACGCGGGTTCAATCCCCGGCCCCGCCTGTGTGGAGTTTGCATGTTCTCCCCGTGCCTGCGTGGGTTTTCTCCGGGCACTCCGGTTTCCTCCCACATTCCAAAAACATGCATTCATTGGAGACTCCAAATTGCCCGTAGGCATGACTGTGAGTGCGAATGGTTGTTTGTTTCTATGTGCCCTGCGATTGGCTGGCAACCAGTTCAGGGTGTACCCCGCCTCCTGCCCGATGACAGCTGGGATAGGCTCCAGCACGCCCGCGACCCTAGTGAGGAGAAGCGGCTCAGAAAATGGATGGATGGATAGGCAGGGGCGACACGCCGGGTGTTCTCCATACCTTTAGATTCCGAGGAGTAGGTAGGACATTATCTGTCGTACATAAAATGAAGCTGGATCTGAAAATTTCGGTGTCCCATAAGTCCTTCCAAAAGATCTTTTGCTTCTTAATGTTCTACCAAGGCATCCACTGTCCTTGCTTTCCTTGGCAACAGTCCTTGTGCACCTTGCAACCTGTTCCCTTACTCTACCACGAAACCTAGCCGCTGAACTGGAGATGCCTTGTACCATGGTGGTTGACTTTCTGGAGACAAAGCCCTCGTCTCTCTTTTTTTGCACATGGCCCACGATGTCTTGGTGCTTGAGGGCTGATTCGACCTAACTGCAGCAGGTGTCCGTTGGCTCTCATTTGACAGGGTGGAAGCAGTTTTGGCTACACACGAGTCATGGGACTCTTACTTTGGTTGTCTTTGGTACTCCTCTGACTGGAAAACTGGACAGGGGAAGCTCTGAGATCCCTTTTCTGTAGAGTGGCGAATGAAGTTGAAGCCATGGTGCCCTCTTTTGTATAAAACCTAAGAATGTTAAAAAGTGAGATGCAATATTAAGTCAGCTTTTGATGTTAACAATGGTATACAGTACACATCTATACACTTACATATTTGTTCATCATTAAAATGTTGTTAAACAAAGTAGTGTAAAAAAGTGGCCCTACTGATGGTAAATGCTATAGAAAATGGATTAAAGTAAGTTTGAATTTGCAATGGAAGGCCTTTCTCTTAAACAAAATGGTGCCGTTGCCCTTTAGCTGCAGCGAACGCAAGGCCATTATTGTCAAACAAGAGTAAAGCACTTGCACAGCGAAAACTACTAACGCGTGGTTTGTGAGGGCAAAGAGAAAGCGATGTGTTTAGATTTTCCCAGCATCCTCTCAACAGTTCAACTTTAAAACGATAACGGTCCCGCTGATTCTTAACGTTTGCTCTTATGCGAAAGGTTGCCTGGCCATGAAATATGCATGACCTGGACCGCCGTCCCATTATCTCGCCGGATGAGTCATCAATCACCCACGAATGGGGGAGTCCGTGTAGAATATGTAAATGGTGCTCCCAATTTACTGTGTACAAAGCTTCGGGACGCAAACTAACTAAGCTCTGCTCATAATTAAAGCAAAATCCACCCCCACACCCCCCGCCAACCGCACCTCCTAAACGAATACACTGACATTTTGAGGTTTTGAAGTTGAAAGGTTAAACTGGGGCCGATCATAAGAGCTGATAGTGGAGAAGTTTTAGAACGAGAAGTGATGCTCTCGCCCACCGGGAGCCATGCATCTCCTCCGACCGCTTCTCTCTTCCAGCTCGCCTTCCTCTCGACATTCCTCATCCTATTTTTACTCCCCCCCCCACACACACACACATTTGCACACACACATTTGCACACACGTGCCTGCCTGGCCTGCCTCTCTTATTAAAATGAAAATCTGTGTGGGTGTATGTCCTGTAGCCATACATATTGTATGTTTGTATGTGTCACATTGACACTCATTTTCCGTCACTACTGGATTATATTTGTATTGTTTGAAAAATGAAAATAATGGGGGGGGGGGGGGGGGGGGGGGGTGCTTTGTATTGCTGTGGCGTGTCTGTTTGTAGAGCTTTGACTTTAGCCTACACAATTTTCCCCCCTTCCACTCCACACTGACAATAGCAGCTGTTTGTACAGATGCCAGTTCCCATATTCCCATGAGGGGCTGCTTTAGAACGTAGTTTGAAAAGCCACATTGTGGCGCCTGTTCAATGCTGCGCCTGCAACGGGGCGCTGAATTACACGTGTACACACGCGCGCACGCAATTTTTGTGCATTCAACACCACAGTCAACAATGCTCCACACCTGCTTTGACAATGCAAGATGCAATAAGAAATTCATATATTAGAAGATTGTAGTGAAATTTATTTCAGTAGTCAAAAAAATAAACTCTCATTATACAGCTTAATTAAACAGAAAGAATGCCAATTCCTAACTAATTTCTATATTAAAAACTCATTTGGATGTTTATGTAATATTATGATTTGGGGATTTTATTAACTGTAAAGCTTAGTCTTTAAAATTATAAAAAAAATAAAATCGTGAAATATTTCAGTGTGTAATAAATTTAAGTTTCGCTTTTTGAATTGAACTACTGAAATATATTACGTTTTTGACAATCAAATTTAATGAGATGCAACTGTATATTAATGCTGACCAGCCACATCGCAAAAAAAAATAAAATAAAATGATGTCCAATGCAAGAGCTATATTGAATATTCTACCTTTACAAAGGTAATATGTTCAATTTTGCTTGACACTGACAGAGATGTATTCAATTAACTTGTACAATATTACTATGCTTGTAGTTAGTAGTGCGCTCGAGGTGTACGGCATCATAATTCTAATTCTAATATTTTGGTTACCTCTGTTAGTTACATGAGAGTGCAAAATATTGGGATGAAAAGTTTGTTGTTGAACTATCCTATATCGCGTTGCCACGTCAACTTATGTGACGGCGCGTTCAATGCCCGTCCACCCGATCAGTGGCGACTGAGCAACGCTACGTCAGGAGGGTCGCATCCCTTCTTTCGTTGGTACAATCCCATGCATTTCAAACTCCTTATTGGACTGCGCATACTGATACCAATCTCACTGCGCTTCATGTCGTCAGTGTAGAATCTCACCGTGTTTAGTCGAGCATTGAGTAGACTTCAATTCCTTTCGTGAAAATGAGGCAAATTCTTACTTTGCGCCTCTTGTAATATTCGTTGGCAGTTTATCGTGCGTAAATGTGAACATATCGTATTTTGAAATAACATGATGATGATTACACGTTATAAAGTGAAACCATCAAAAGTGATAGCTTCACCCTATGTGAAAACAGCATTGTTGAAACAAACTCTTTATCTAATTACCTGATACTTTTTTTCCATGTCATTGTGTAACACTAAGCCTTTATTTTGTGTGTGGAAGCAAAACACTTCTGTACTGCTAAAAGCTTTGTCGACAACCTTGAATTTCGCAAGCCTTGTTTTGAGGGGATGATTGACGGAGACATATATTTGATGAAATCTGATTCTGCTGCACAAAGGAACACCCAAAAATGTTGACTCTTTGGTAGCTGTAGCCATGGACATAAAACTACAGATTAAAACCGTTTTACTGATGGACCTTCCTAGGGATACGCAAAAGAAAAACAAATGATGCACTTATTGATAACAGAGGGCCTGACCAATCCTATACTTTCATTTAAGGAAGCACAATCAACTATACTGTATATAGTGCATCTTTTTAGGCTCATAATTAGTTTTATTCAACATTCAATTTGTTTGCTCAAGAGGAAATTCAATTTAGTCTGCTTTAGCTCTTCACTTTTAAAGGATTCTAATTTCCTGTGAAAGCAAGACCAAGAGGATTTTAAAAGCCACCGGGTGTAGTACTGCTACTATGCCCTGATGTCCATCCAGAAGCCTCACACCAGTCTGTTACAGTTATCGCCTTCGATTGGATGCAGGTTGCGTCTTAAAAGTGGTCCGTTTTATGATTACTGGCATTTACAGTTAATGGCGTTACAATGAAAACTACCGCTTGACTTTCAAAGGTCGGATTATTTCTGATCATTTACTCGCTAACATCTCCGAGCGGCAAAAATACAGCAGGTCCAATTGGTGGCATGCCAATCATCTAGCCGTCATCGTTCCGCTTAACGATCAACGGCGCTTCTGTTTCCCACGAGTAATTCGTTTGGATCTATAATCAAAACAAAATCACATCAATGGTAACACTCGTGATTGTGTCGACAAGATGATACTACTACTAGTTATTGTATAAACAGTGAGGGTAGGGTGTTTGTAAGAAGTTATTTACTAACTTTTAGCATGGACATGGCAGACTGGACACTTTTCACCCAGCGTTGACTTTTTGTCTCCAACTTTCATCCTTCGAGTTGGAGCCATAAAATTGAAGACATGCCCGCTCAATGCGGCCCACTGGATATTTATTAGCCAATTTCACACTGGCCGGATATTTATCGGTGAGCAAAAAGATGAATCGTCTGCTGCCGAACCTCTCCTAAGCTTTTTGGAGCTTTACTATTATTATTATTTTATTTCTTTGGGGTAGAATTTCTGGAAGTAATCAGCATTTAAACCTCCGTCAATCTTTGAACGTACAGTTCTTTATGTATTTATAATGTATGCCGAGGTTGTTTATTTGAAAACAAGTGACCTAAAGTGTCCTAGGCCAGCGGTTTCATAAAGATGTAAACCTACGGAGCGGCACCGGAACAAATAAAACAAACAAATGATGAAATATACAGCTAATCATTACCCTAAATGTAGTTGTTGTCGTGAGTGGGAACTCTGCGCTCGTTTCTTTTCTAGTTCGGCTCGAGATTTATACTGCTTGTGTACTCGTTACAACCTTTAACAGTTTCCTTTGCTCAATGATCAGTGCACTGCCATTTTTTTGCGTTCATTTATTTTGACATTTGTGGCAAATACTCAAATTCCCCTCACGCGTGTTGAGGCCACTTGCGATGAGTAAACCCAGCCGCCTGCAGATATCTGAGGCGAGCTCATCACGACAGCAGGTAGGACGCAGCGAGCTAATCGAATCAAGGCAGCGGTGAGAGGTTAATTGGAGGGGTTTAAATTGCAAATTTCAAGATGAAAGTATTATTAACCATATCGCACATGTTTCTGCTTCTTTTGAATTCACCACTCCGGTTTATTGGCTATCATGCATGCAGCCTATTCAAAATCTACTACTCTTATGCGTGTAAAACTTACATAATCTTTTAACTTTCTGGGATCGACAACGTGGCTGAACAATCAAGTGCGCAACTCACAAAAAGTTCGGGATATCGGGCTTTCGGGTGAAATTTCAGGATGAACCCAAAATGCACTATAAACTTTACAGGTGAACTTAAGTTGACCTTCTCTAAACCTTTGAGTACACAAGGTCCAATTGTTTCAGTATTTTTTGGGGCCCACTTGCTGTTCTCTAACAAGGAACTGAATGGACCAATACATCTCTTGGTTCAATTAGAACCACTAATTGTTGTTCACGTTTTGATGTCATGAGTCCCAAGATGTTACAACTGATCAACAGTACTTCGCCATTGTCAGGCTTCAAACAGGATGTTCTCGGAGGCGAGTGGCCAGTGAGTTTAGAGCGTCACGGAGTTTAATCAGCAGCCTGCAACGGGTGCAGAGACTGGAAGAAGTGGACGTCCTCGGAAATGTTCACGGCTCAAACCGCTACATTTCGTCGACGGGGAATGTTCGAAATCATTGAGGGGGTGGCTAATACGTACGTTTTGGAATAACCACTAACAACTAAACATTTTTTTTTGGGGGGGGGGGGGGGGGCTTAAGACATTTGTAGGGGCGCTTCAGCCCCCCCTAAAAGAAGCCTAGCGACACCACTGTGCCTAACAATGTGGGCATAATCAAATTCCGTGGAGATGATGTACAATTCATGTGCTATCATTTCAATGTGTGATGGAAATTTACCAGAGCAGACCAGTACATACAATCAGGTAACGTCTTTGTCGGTGAAGCAGCGTGTGGCTCGCTGTCCAAGGTTATTTTTCTCGTCTCTGTTCAAAGTAACGTCAAACAATTGTTTGCAGTCACAAGGCGGCTCATGTTTGTCTGCCTTACCATTCGGAAGACCTCGTACGCTGCATTCGGTGCACCTGCGCTGCTCTTCTTGCAAGAATCAAAACAGAAAGCCAACTCTTTCTGTTTTGATTCTTATTACAGTAATGAAGAAAATACTGCAACACATGATAAGACTGTTAAACAAGTCATTTTTGAAACTCAATCCCTTGTTATCCCTCCTTATCTTCGGTTTGTATTTATAGCATTTTTCAAGCTTATAGAACGCTTTAGAGTGTAAGACAACAAAAATGTGTGCTAATAATAGCAGCAGCAACTAGGGGTCACAGACTTGCCACCCTTTCGTACACGGCAATCTGGAAAGAGTTCCCACTGATATACCATATGATTTAAAACATTTTCTTTGTTTTGTTAAGTCTATTAAAACAATGGCCTCAAACTGCACTGGAAAAAAAGACCTACTCAAAAACAAATCAAACATTAAAAAGAAGACATTTTACCCCTAAAATAAGTGAAAACATCCGCCAATGGAACGAGTAGGAATTGACTTGATGAGATCTTTTTATCTTGCTGAAAATTTAGAAAAAAAAGCAAAAGTCATAGGTATCTTCAAATAAGTACGGTAAGATGTTTTCACTCAAAATAAGCTCAATTCACTCGATAAGATTTAGCATTTTTTTGCAGTGTGTGGCCTGTTGTAAGAAGGATCAAATGTTTGTGGACCAAAATTAGATCCACAATCTCAAGGTAAAGGATTCTATGTACGTATCCTGTAAGTACAAGGATCAAATCAATATACAGTACAGTATGGTATATTAGCTTGCCAATGACCAAAATTGGTTCGATAATGGCCGTTTACCCATTTACTCGTTATTACCAAATTAGTTACAGGCGGTCCCGACATACGACTTTTCGAGGTTACCAATGGCGTGCAATGAACTTTTGTGCGAGGTACACAGTCACACTGAACTGTGTTAATATTGTTTTTGGTATATTTGATTGCATTGTAACATTTAAGGGTATATATACTGTTAGAAATGAAAACAATAAACACAGGATGCCACAATATTATAGTCCAGGCAGCATTGTGCTGCAGTGGTTTGAGTTTTTTGCTGCCCTCAAATATTGACTTCCAAAACATCCTAGTTGCAACCCAAACGAATCCTCTTTTGCCTGCCTTTAGTGCAGCGTTCATAATATTGAATCAATAGTTGGATCAATTTGATCAGCGGTGCCTCAGAGGTTTTTACGTCAATAAAGATAGTCTTGGCACAAGTTGCACTAACGGGAGTCGATTGTTCACAGCCTTAACCTTCCCCTCCTGAGGTTAAGTAGAGGGAAAGATGCATGGCACAAAAAAAAAAGTCAGTTTAAATGAGCTCTCAACGTGCGTGTGTCAGTTTATTCAAACATTGACGCACCGGAGCTCAAATGGAGACCGCGCAACCAGTCACACTTGAATGAGTCTGATGTGAATCACTTTCCGGGGTGCTCCGTTCCCTTGACTTTATTCATGCCTTCAGTGTTTTATTTTGTATTTTTTTCATGGTCTACACACTGACAGCAGGTGTCAAAACAAGCCGCTTGGCGTTGATTCTCTGTCAACGCTTTGGCTGTTGCTTGTTCATACGGAATGAGGATGAGGTGACTGCAAATGCGGGAGGGAATTGCTTTACCAAACTTTAGCGCTATTTCTTTGATCCTGTATGGAGCGACAAGGCAAGCGGATTCACATGTGAAAGTTCAGCTTTCTCCTTTAAGCGGCCGGGGGTTGAAAAAGTCTGGCTCGTGACAGCAACGGTGTACGATACATTTAAATGGTCGCATTGACGATTACAAAGTGTTTTCTTTGCTCTGTTGGGTACACAGAATTGCAACTGTGAAATCGGGTTGTTGTTTGTAAATGAACTTGTCATTGGTCCAGTTTCAGCGTTTGACTTGGAGCAATTTCGATTTTTGGGCCAGAGTTAGGCTTTCAAACTAAGGTTCCAAGCCTGGTTTAGGATTTAATGGATTACTTAAGGATTTAAGAGTTTCAAATCAGGATTAGGTTTGAGAGTTAAGGTTTCAAGCTTGGTTTAGTATTTGAAGCAACGATTAGGGTTTCAAGTCAGGGTAATGATTGGGATTTCAAACTAAAATTCCAAGTCAGGGTGAGGGTTTCAAATTAGCCTGTGAATATCCTCCTTCCACCAGGTCGCTGTATTCTCAGGGCGTTGAACTGAAAGCAACTGGAGTCTTCCGGTTGTCTTAGAAGATGTTTCCCTTCTCGTCCGGCAAGGCTTCATCATTTCCTGCACATCGGCGAGATGGGAAAGCTCTCGAGCCGGGGTTTCAAATTAAGCATTCGAGCCTGTGTTAGGGATTCAAAGTGATGTTTCAAAACATGGTTAAGGTTTCAAGACAGGGTTGGTGTTTGAAAGTAGGAAAAAAAAAACCACTCCAACTTGTAGTGCAGACTGTATCTCGAATTTTGGATTGTGTGAGCACTATATGAACCCGGGTACACATTACTGTTGATGCAGTACTTTTCAGCATTTTATATTTCCAGTTCACAAATGGAAGGTTAGAGCAGCACCTTTCTTCCAGAAGCGTAACAAATGCATTGGGTGTGTGTGTGTGTGTGTGTGTGTGCGCGCGCTTCCGTGTCCGCGCGTGTCCTGTTTTTGTGATGCAGATGGTGACTCACACACACAGCCAGTAATAATAATCACAGCCAAACAATGTGGGCTGGGTGAGCAGTTTGTTGTTCATCCGGGTTTAGTGGCGCTGTAATTCTTTGTTGTGAACACATTGGCCTTGTCCAGAGAGCAAACTGTTTAATTCCTAATTATTCCCACAGATAATCTAGTCTAAAATGGATTAGCATATTGTTTTGTCGGGGAACAATAACAGGCGTTTTCTGGGCTCCAATGAGATGTAGTGGAAATTTAGGCCAAAATTACAAAGGAGAGTGCAGCTAAAAAAAAAGGAACATTGTATTGTCTAAAAATGGAAAGGATACAAAGCGCACAGGATGGTTTAAATATTTTGTGAAACGCTTGACCTCATCTGTAACTAAACACACCTGCAGCTTTTGTATCAGCCAGGCAGCGGGTGGAAATAATGAGGCGCTTGTCAATTAATGCGCTTTCTCTCATTAGCCTCCAGCTGGAAAGGGGCACCCTGCACTAGTATGACGAAGTACGACTACGACAAATCCAATGGACACAACGTCGCTCAGTCACATGGCAGAGAGTAGTGCTTGTGTAGCCACGGTGGGCAAACTTTGGGGCTCAAGGACCACAATTTGTTTTTAAAACAGACAAATGGGCAAGGCCATTTGTAGAAGAGGTTAAAAAAAAGAAGAGTATACATAAAATGGTTTATTTTAAACA
This sequence comes from Phyllopteryx taeniolatus, assembly GCF_024500385.1. Lineage (NCBI taxonomy): Eukaryota > Metazoa > Chordata > Actinopteri > Syngnathiformes > Syngnathidae > Phyllopteryx > Phyllopteryx taeniolatus. The sequence goes on from NC_084519.1 coordinate 9,845,157, forward strand.
TAAAGAACAATTCATTCTGATTTAAAAATGTAATTAGGTATGTAATAAAATAATTAAAAAAGGTTGAATGTCTAAAATTGTACTCATATATTTATAAAAAAATGTAATGAATAAATTAACCATTTAAAAAAAATAATGTATGCATGTGGCCCATACTTCTGGTTTATTTATTTATTTATTTTTAATTTAAACACATCAAAAACAATTTATCTGACACTTTTATCCGAAGAAATGTAAATCTTCCTTTTCAGAGCCGACAATAACTGCTCACAATATGCATTCGCATTTTACATTTTTTATTCCATTTTCCAAGGTTGTCTGCACTTGCACAGCTATCTTCCTCGTCTTGAGTCCTTGCTCGTCTGAAGCGCAAATGGAAAGTCTCGTTAAAAATATAGCCATACGTTAGACAGTGATGCTATAATGCACACACTGTATAAAACAAAGGGGGTTGCTAATGTATGCAAATACTCAGATTAAGACATTTCAAAGACCGCAGTCGCCGTCGTCAAAGGTCAATATTAGCGCAGAACAGATGCAAGATCTGTGGTTGCTCGAATGTCACGTTGGGCTCTAAGGGCTGAGGAAGTGAATGTTACTGCTCGAAGCCAGCAGTAGTAAGTAGTGTTTCTACAACAACCTGGGAAAAAAAACAAAAATAAAACCAACAACTTTGAGTCTCACAATTGTCGCGGCAGAATCAGTTAAGTTGGTGGCACTTGATGACGTTTGCTTTTGATTCTAGCTTCAGAAATAAAGTGCATCACTGGGTACATTTCAGGGTACAATGTTTTTTTTGTCACTGGGCTGTTAACCTTAAATGCATTTCTTTTTACAGTATTCACACTTCAAATCTGGGCTCATACTTGTACATTTGTGTTCCTAGCAAAGAACCTTTACCGTGGAATCCAATAATATTTTTTTTTTTTGATGTGCACGTTTTGGCAATATATTTTAAAGAGCAAAACCGTCAAATAAATATCTCCACCACTTTCATACCGACAGTGTGCGCAATTGTTTTTATGCGGCATAATTAAAAAAGTTTTACTGTCAATCATAAACACCCGTAGGTTATCCTTCATCTACAAAGCTCGGATATCGGTTGTTTTCAGTTGATTGACGTTTTCCTGTTGATAGACGGACCACACATGGAGGCTGAATGGGACATGAATAACAATCGGCGAAATATTGATCTCGGAAGAGTAGATAGGACACGTGGTATTTCTCACCGGTGTAAATGAATATTCATCTGAGGTGTGATGCATACTACCATGATCCATTTTTATTTAAAAAAAAAAAAAAGGTGGGAGTTTTATTTGCACCAAGAAACACGGGCGTCATTGAGGACCAGTATGACTGGATTAACGTGACTTTTTCAGATAAGGCAAGCTACAGACAAGAACGTGATGGTGTAGCCAAGCTGGACTAAAAGACTTGGTTTCATAAACTTGGGAGGCAACTTACCCTACAAACTTTGGGCGAAGGCATTTTTGTCCGATGAAAGAAAGAAAGAAAACTCAGCCACTGAGTTGAAAGCCATAATTCCCTATATTGTATTTAGAAGTGTGCTCTTTAAGGTGCACACCATGCTGTTCAAAATAATTCGACCACACCTTAAAAAAAAAAAAAATAATAATAAAAAGATTCAGTTGACTGAATCCAGATAAGTATAGATTTCCAAGCTTGGAGCCTATTAAGATGAAGAGCTCAGACAATCAATCAGCATAACAATGTTTCTTGCTCAGTCTTCATTGATCCGTGCACTAGTCACTCTTAATGCATCCTTCCTTCATGTGTTGTCTCTGTAAAGAACCGCCTTTGTCATCGGTCCTGTTACATACCTTGTATAGGCCACACTTTGTGTAAATTTGGCTGTAATTGCCCGTATACGCATTTGGTTCTGAGAAGTGTGCGATATTACACAACCATTTACATTTTTAGTAAGCTGCGATGAAATGTCTGTATGCAGACTTTAGACCTTACGAAGCCATGAGCTACCGCTCCAATGCTGCATCATTTTCTTTATTGGCAAGCGTAGCGGATGGCACGGAAGCACAAACATGTTAAAGCCGGTTAAGCAGAGCTGCTGTGTTGTTGTATTTGTTATTATATCTGCTTTTCCATTGTGAGGTCCGGTGTTCCAATCTCTTCTTGTGTGGAGTTTCCATGTTCCTCATTCCAATCATACCTGTTAGGTTAATTGAAAACTGCAAATTGTCCATAGGTGCTGAATGTGAGTGTGATTGGCTCCCAACAAACGGAAAGAACCACAAAGTTCCAAGCTAATCATTCAATGAAAATCCCGTTGTATCCTCTTGATCTGCCTCAACCACGACTGCGTTGCTCAGTTTGCCGTCACGGTAACCCGAAGCTGCACTAGCGGTGGCGGGGGTGAGCAGTTGCTCATTTGCGCGAGACAGCCTTCAAAAGGGGCCGTTTACAAAGATAAGAAGTGTGCTGTCATTCTATCTCCTCGGGGTACAGTATGTTGAAAGAAACATGACATTTTAATTGCACATTTTATGTATTTAAAAAAAAAAAAAAAAACGACATGGCAACGTACACAAGGCATAGAACCTCATTTAGCATTGTGCCATCTCATCTTCTTTAGCTGTAAACCTCTAAAAATGTAACATTACTCCAGCTTGAGACAAAGTACTCGAACTCTTCCAATTAAAAGAAGGCTTATTGCTCGAGGGATTCCGATTGGAGAAAACCAACACTGATCAAATTTTGGTCAAGTGTCTGCATTAGGGAAACACTTTAACATCTTAAGAGACTTCAGAGCTCCAATATTTTCAGCACTTAACTCACATTTGATCCATGAGCGAGCCCAGAGCGCGTTCATATTTCATAGCGATGCACATTGTTGAACTGATGGACACGTCTTTTAGGGAAGTGAGTGATCAATATCTATCAGGGAAAAGCCATCACAAAGTTATGTTGGCTGTATGTCGATGTAACTTTCGAGACATTATTTGTCATGTCTTTCTACTGAAAGAACTTTGACTACAGCTCCAAACTAAAAAAATATCAGTTAAGAGTGCCACTTTTTCGTAGCGTACGTTCCTTTTTCCGCACATTTGGTCTCGGCTTCTGCCGCTGACGTCACACCAAGACACGGCTGGCCGTGCCGATTTGGACCATGAAAAAGCGACCTTCAATGGCAATTAGTTACTTACCAATTGCTCCAAAATTGATTGATATTATTGGAAATGACTTGTCTTCTTGAACAAATAATACATGAAATCAGCTTGTTAGTGAAATATGAACAGAATTATGCTTCCATTAATAAGTGTTTTGGGATGGTGACACTTGACCGTTCCATGGGAAAATTTAGTTTTGAAAGTCGACCAACTCATCCAGCAGATTCTGGTCAAACTATAAGGCACCACTCGAGTAAAATAAATATTGAAACAGTCAGTCTTAAAATACAGTTTGTTTTCAAAACTTCCGAGTGTGTGTAAACAACTAACACTACATTAATATGCACAAGGACGGTCGTCCTCATTTTGTCTCTCCGCATAATTGAGCCTCTCGAGACACTTTCATCATGCGTCTATTGCTCGAATTTTTTATTGAGGCAAAAACATTCAAGACGTTGCAGAGTGCCGCTTTAGAAAACAAAAACAAAAACAAAAAAACACAAGGAAATGATGGCTTGCTGGTGCAATCGTATTCTTTGTCCCCCACTAAACTGCAGGGTCAGCCTCCCTCGTCCCGTCCCGTCAGGAATTCGTGTTTTTCCGAATCCTGACGTACGGCACATTATCTTTCCATCACTCGTCTGGCCTTCTTCTTGGTCTGTTATCTTCTAATTGTAGATTTACAGCCTCCGCAGCAGGGTCGTCGTTCCTCCATTTTCATCACCTTGTCTTTCTGACCTCCTTCAACAACTCGAATGAACTTGGTGACTGTATATGTTTGGCCTTATTCCTGTGGAGCCTTATCGGTAGATCTGTAATTGGGAAAAAAAAACAACACACTTTTAAAATTTTGCTGCAATAAAATCAAGCCTGCCCAACAAATGCTGGCTCGTCTGCCCCAAATAGATCCGCAATTGAGAAACGTTTTGACACAAGCACAGGGCACGTCGTTGCATTGAGAGACATTTTATTTGCAGCAGATTGAGTTTATCTGTCGATATTTTTGCGACTCCCTTTTTCCTCTTTTTCTAAATTATCAAACCAAAAACTAGGTTTAATAGCAAACCATGATTGGCCTAGAAACGCCTCTGACTGTGACTTCAGATGACTTAAATGAGTGATCTAGGCAGAAATGTCTTTGGCGGGTTTGACACTGAAACACTGAACACAAAGTTTTATGTTCACTTCAAGAAAATGTTTTATGTATTGCATTGCTACTCTGCTTAGTTGCTTTGCAGTGCACGTTTCCACTTTATATTCGACATAATCAAGTGCTCTTAAGATGCATCTAGGAGAAACGCATTAGGAGAGGTTTATTTGCAAGACAAATCCCACTTGAGTAGCCCTTTATCTGGCTGGGAACCATATTTGGTAACTGGAGTGGGTGTTCAAAACGGACCCTGTACACCCACGATGAGACGGCAAAATAGCAATCAGTTAAGAAATATAAGACCGAAACCTTACATAAGATGTCGAAAAGGAAATGTAAAAACGTTAGCGTCTTCTATTGCATAAGTTAACTGTCCAGGGTTGGAATATTTACATTTTCAAGTCTGTTTCAATAGAGGTTTGCCTCAACATTCGCACTGATGCGATTTCGTTCGTCGTGCAGACTGCAGTAATGACAATAACGAGCATTGGATGCTTTTTGGCTTTTTTCCCCCTCTCTATTAAAGATTTTCAAAGTTAATTGTTCTGCTGCTTGCTATTGTGCATTTGTTTTTCATAATCAAGTGACTGTGCAAGAACAAAATCGAGTCCATCGGTGCAAAGAAATTCTGCCTGACTGTGTGTGTGCTACACGCACACACATAATCAATCTAGGGTCGTTACCGATAAACAAGCAGGCCATTTATTTTGTGGTAAACAAAACACCTTTGTCGGTTCACCTTGAATGTGCCATATTTGCCTTACATTAAAGTGTTTGTACTTTCGTTAACAACAACGATAGAACTCAAGGGTACAAAATCAAGCAAAATGTTTGACTAGTAACAGTTACTTGGATAAACTTTGCACTTGCATAATGATAAACTATGCAAAAATATTAAGATTTCATACAGTATGTACATTTGACGCCTGTGACGAATCTATTCTCTTATCGTTATTTCTTAAGAGGAAAACGTATTAATAATCTCATCAAGAAGGTGGAATGACTTGAATTCCCCAAAAGTCCGCTGCGCCTCGACTTTTGAGAAACATCTGCCGTCAAATATCATCATTTTGTTCAAAATGACATTTCACAGATTGCCTTTCATCGTTAATAACCAACAATGAGGCAGTTTTAGTCACACACTTCTCGATAAGATTTTCTTTTATAAAAAACAAAAAGACTCATTGACAGCCCATTGCAACACGTCTGACATATGCCATTGGACGTTTTAATGTCAGTGTAACTGCGGCCTTCTTTTATCGAAACGTAGTGCCTGTGATGTATTTGCTTTCTTCTCCGCTCACACGATTCAGTTCAAGTAATTGCCAGGTTGGGACTTTCTTTTTTTCCAGGGAAACAAAAAACAGAAAGCCACTTTCTCTGCCGTCACACTTAGTCGGCCACAAAGCTGGTGAGATTCAAAAGTGGCTCTTAAAAGCTTTAACGTTACGTGCACACACACACGCACACGATTCATGTTGGGCAGAATTGAACTCGAAAGGATGTAAAGAGATCAGTCATTCTAATTTTAACTTTTTTCAAGCTGTACACACTGGAAATAATTATTTTGCTGTACTTCAGGTTTCATTTCAGTCTTCCGATGGGCCATACTAAATGCATGAAAGATTCTGATGCGATGACCGCTGAAATGTTTCTTATTTTATGGCTCATTTTAAGATAATTTGATCAATAACTGGAAAGACATGGGGCACTGTATTTCCTTTTGAAAATCAATACGTTTTATTGATATGAGTACTAGAATTGTAGGCAGTTGTTATTCATCAAAAGGTCATAATTGGTTCTAAAAAAAAAAAAAAATTGGCTTGATATTTGCAACAACCTTACCATTTTACTGCTTCGTCACATTCAATACATCTGTAGTAATAAGAATTATTGTTCGTAGTGATAGTAGTAGTTTGCCAGTATACGTTTTGATTTTTATTTATTTATTAATTTATTTTTGACATTTTTTTTTATGACATCGTCAATATGTGCTTTCTCACTGAAGTGTAATGCTAACTCATTTGGAAGCACGTACATTATAAATGCTAATACCACTACTACTACTTATACTAGTAATAATGATAAAAAATGCTACTAATGCTAATTATGATGAAAAAAAAAAATAATAATAACAATAATGACTTCTTGATAAATGAAGAAGTGTACAGCAAGTTGTCCACAAACAAACTTCCTTGGTGTAGGTGCCTCAAATATAAGCTGAAGGATTTAAACCTGAAAAATCTTTTGTTCAGAGGGCGAATCAATGCCTGAACGTATCTGATCATTTGCCACCAAATTTGAACCAGTTATGCCGATTGCCATGCCATTGGTTGCCCTGGCAACGGCAGATGTTTCCCACCTTTAAGTCAACGTGTAGTGCTTGTTTGAATAGCCATTGCTTCCACATCTTAATTGCGTCCTGTGTGTATGCTGATGTTACGTTGCTAATGGCTTCAAACAGCGCCGCTCCGTCGCTTCTAACGGCCACTTTGTCTATCGAGGTCAAAGGCATCCAATTAACCTGCACGGTAACTTGTACGGCTTGGTGAATGTGATATATCACGCTTGGCTGTGTTTGGCGTGCAATGTGACATTTGCTTACTAATTAAACTGCTAGCCCACCACTGAGCGGGGAGTATCAACTTCCTGCTTCTGCATTCATGTGATAGTCTTGATTTTCATTTAGCAAGAATGTGCATGCACTGACATATTAGCATTGTAGCACATTTAGCATGAACGTAATAAAAGCTAATATCTGGGATAATACTGGCTCGTGTTTTGATAGTCCCATTAACTTTTTTTTTTTTGTTTGTTTAAAAAATTGCTCCTAACAAAAAAACCTTGACGTGGTTAATGTAACCTTCAAATGTTATTGACAATGTGACTAATTGTAGTAGCTAATGAGTCATGGTTGAGTTTAACTCGCCAACATGTTTTAACTCTTCAAAGCCAGGGATGTTTTTTTTTTTTTTAAGTATTGATTTTCGTGATTGGTAATTTTTTTTGTTTTTATTTATTCAATATTTTCATTAAAAAAATAAGATGTTTTCACGATTGCTCATTGTGTAATTGCTCCCATTTAACAGAATAAATTTGACTCAAGGTATACTTTTCTCCACACATCCTTATTTTTTTACAATCTACATTTTTTAACATTCTTGGTATTATTCATTTTAGAATTCTTTTTTTAAGTATTGGTCTTTTTTTTATGTCAGTATGTACTGAATGAATGTATTGTCATTATTTTAAGACCAATTATGGTTGCTGGTCCATTTTGCTGACAGGACGTTTTCCTCTCTGAAAACGTGTTGTGTGCGTTGCGAGATGCTCGCAGCTGTCTTGGGCTTGCGTGAGACTTTGAATGGTGTTGGCAAAAGTGTGTTTTTATTGATTGGTCAGCTTTTTGTTGCCAGCGGAGGGTGCGTGAGCAACTTTGACTTGTATAAGTGAGTCATATCCTACGTTCTCCTGCTATTTTTCTCTCTTTGTTGTCAGCGTGTCTTGTCTTTGATGTCAAAAGGTTTTACAACAGTGTGAAATAAAGAGTTCGAAGCTTTTCTAGTTGATGTCACACGAAATTTAAGACGACAACAATAAATCTTCTGGAGCATTGACAGACAAACTTTTCATAATGTCTTTAATGCCAATATCTTTGTCTTCCAACTCATATGTAGTGGAATTCCTATTTGTAATTGTACTGTAATTTTGGCTAGAGGAGAGCCCAGAGGCTCTGTGGTTTAAAATGAACAACTGACTGGACTGACTGTCTAACGGAGACATCGGAATGTGGTCGTCCAAAAGAATGCTCAGCTTGAAAAAAGAGGTGCATCAAAGCAGATTTTGGTCAACACCACCTTGTGTGATGTTGAAAATAGCATAGGCAAGTTGATGATGGCGAATTATTTATATATATTTTTTAAAAAGGTCTGGGTGTGTATCTGTAATGGGCTTTATCGAACAAAAGTGTATGCAGTGTTGTGTAAGCATATAGCCAGTAATTTCTATCAACCTATTCAGGTAAAGGCAAAGCAACATCAGTTCTCTTTCAGTAACTGTGCAGAGAGTGTTGAGTAATTGCCTCATTTACAGAACAATGGTGACAAGATGGTGAAGAATGGTGGAAAAAAAAAATGGTGGAACCAGCCAGCCCTTTGGGCATGCAAATTAGGAAAGCCAAATTCCTGGGCAGTTCAAACCTGAGTTGCGATATTAGTTCAAACTAATCCAGCCACTCGGCTCCGCTTGAAGCATTATAGGTAGAAAAGCCTGTTTGGGATTTGGAGGAGTCTGCTTTGCAAGCAGAAATGAACATCTGAACAAAACATTTGCTCCGTACGAGCTGTGCGACCGTCCATTATCTGCTTGTATGCTAGCAACAACAGACTGGAGCAGACTGTTGAGAAGCAAGCCTTCATGTTCACGTTCACAAATCTGTACTCTCTTTTACGGCGTGTCATTTATTGATCCAAAGGGTTGCTGTTTTGACACGAGCTGCATCACAGTGGCATTTTAACAGCCTTGTGCAGTCGGATGAAAAGGACAAAGGACATGCACGTCGTGACAACACAGGCGATTCAAAACTTTACGTTATTTTAATTAAGCACACTTACCATCAAATAGAAAATTTGTAGCACATTTTGCATAGAGTAGCACTTCAATTTGCAATCCTTGACCTTTCTGAAAGAAGAATCACCTTTTATTGTCATGAACATGCATGCATGCATGCACACGAAATTTGTTCTCTGCATTTTACCCATCACAACAGTGAACACATACACGTGTTAGTGGAACACACTGGATGGAGCAGGGGGCAGCTGAAGCGCCCGGAGAGCATTTCGGGGGATCAGTGTCTTGCTCAAGGACACCACAGCCGTGAGTCCGGGGGATGTTGGCGGATGGTCCGGTCGGGGTCTTGAACATGGGTCCCCCACGGTGGCACGCGAAGATTTTAACCATTTAATCAAATATTTGCTGGCGAGTTTAATTGGAGTCACCCAGTATTATCAAGCAGCTAGTGTAAGACTGAATAAACTGTTTTGTATTCTTTATGAAGCCATGATTTGAAATACAATCACTTTTTAAAATTTAACAATGTATGTTTGCACAAACTAACGGTAACACCAGGTACCTTCTCGGCCTCTTCGCTGTTACTGTAATTCGCTTCCAGTAAACCTCAGTGCTAGCTGGCACGTTGCGGGTACTACACTCTAAATTGGGACTTGCCCGCTCATACCCATTAACAAAAACATTTCTTGAAAATCGACGATATCCTGTACAGTAGAGGCGCAGCAAACGATGAACCGCGATATAGCGGGGTTGAACATACACCTGAGAGTACATACTGTACGTCTTCTATATACATAAAAGATACATCATGTGTCCTTATGCTCATGCATCTTTGCACGCACGAGGTAAATAATTCATGGTGAGAATGGACGAGCCAAAGTCTTCTTTCCGTCATCTGCGTTCAATATTGCATTTCCATTCTTCCCGACATTTGGACATAGACTGGAGAAGTTCTCTCCACATAATCTCCTAGTCAATCGACTTATTTATTTATTAGTTTTTTTTTTCAAATCATACGTCATTGATTGACCTGTCACTTATTCTGACACAGCCAAGCTGCCAATAACAAAAAAAAAAAAAAACCCCAAAATCCTTAGAAAGAAACAAATGGAGAATATGTGCATATTCAGTGATGGAGTAACGGAAGGAGCGTTTATCTCTCATCCGGCGGTCTCGTGGGAATAAAAATCCAGAGTTTTGCCTGCTAATGGCGTGCTTGCTATCTCTCTCTCCACGCTGCACTGAAAAGAAATGACTTTCCAAAGTGAACGTTTTCCTTGACTGCTCAAGCCTGATTCATGAATTGGACCTCGTCTTCGACATTAGGAATTGTCTCATCCAAAGTGACACGCCCTCTTTATTTGATGTGCAACAAATGGAGGGAGCGTGCCTACAGTATCTGTAAGCTCAACTCATTTAAATAACAGGGGCCTGAGACTAGTTCCTAGCAAAGTACAACATCCCTGAGGATGTAAATTTGTAATAAGACCAAAAATTTCGATAGTCATGTAGTCAAAATGTTCTCTTAATTATACATGACAAGAGATGTCAGCATATCATCTGAGTTCGGCGAATGCCAATAGACCGGTTGGTAATTTATGCATTTTGGATTTTCTTTCTTTTTTTGCGACATAGATTTCAAATGAAAGAAGAATGAAAAAGAAAGAGAAGCTAAGAGAAATAAATTCTTACAAGGTCCTCGAAGATTGTATTGCAAATCTAATTTTATTTATAAAGCACTACAGGATTTCACTGCATACAGTGAAATGCAACTTGAAGTGCATTACATTAAAATCAATCCCCATCTAGATACACACACACAGGTTAAAAATTATAATGTAATGGTTGCGAGTTCCCTGCATAGACTGAACTAAAATTGTGCATTTTATTCCATCCACCCATGCATCTACTGCTTAATATACTGCAAACACGGTCTTGACTTGACTTACGAGTGCCCCAATTTAAAGGTATTTTGAGTTACGACATGCATCTTTGTTTTATTATTATTGTTCTTCACTTCAGTAACAGTCATGGCGACTTTGTGATGATAGGAAAATGAGGGCCCCAGGGTGACACCAGATGAGAAGCACTGCTCTAAATCGTTCATACTTTGACTTGGCGCCTTGCGATTGGCCGGCAACCAATCCGGCGCGTCCCTTGCTTCTCACCTCATGTCTGCTACGATAGGATGCAGCTCACCTGAAAGAAAATGGTTGGACTTTACAGAATCGAAGCACTTTCAAACTAACAAGACTTTAGATGTCAAGCATGTTTAGTATCATTTTAACTCCCCCCCGCCCCCATTTTATCTCTTGCTGTCACTACAGGGGGCTTTTTTCTAATGAACTTTTTAAACCATGACGGGAAATGTAGCCTGAATATGACCCAATGGTCATGTTGTTGCTTCATCACGGTTATTAAATCACAGCATATAACTCATTAACGAGCGGCCAGGGGTCTTCTGAAGTGCCGCCGCGCTCTCAATGGCAGCTGTTTGATGCGTTTCAAGTTTCAAATGTTCACTTTTGCCCGAGAACCTCCTCACCGGTCCATTTGCTGAGTGGCTCTCACGTTCACCGCAGCATGTTTTCGCTCTCATTCTTTGCCAAAGTGTGCACTCGTATGGGCCGCTGCCAGAGGACTATCACGAATGGCTTAAAAGTCCCGATAGCAATGAATGTGTTCTTCTCCAGGAGCTGACGGGGTGGGTGTGGGAAAGGGATATGGCTTTAAGATGGGGCTACAATAAATAGGCCTGTCCAGGATCCCGGTAGATAAAGAGTGCTGGAGGACTAATGTCTGGCCTCTCCATCTATCAGGCAGAAGTTCCCGGGGGGCCATCAGCGCAATCGATGGCGCTCCTGGATGCGAGGTAGATGTATGAGGTCTCTCCAGCCGCGTTGCTGTTGTTCTACCTTGAATGCTAACGCCAATAATTGGATTGCATCTTAGTCCATTTGTTTCACCCCTGGAAAGATCGAGCTGTCTATTACTTTGCTTTTGCCTCATGCGTACCGCTTCCATCAGTGAAGCCAAAGCTTGAATACAAAATGCAAATAGAGGTGTAAAATTGTGTCGTGGGGTATTTCTCCGTGGGACCATTTTGAAGCGTTCCAGTGTTTCGTACTTGTTTATCCAAGCTTATGCGCTGTTGTACAAATAAGCACTATTAGCCTAAAGTATGTGCGCGCATGAGAATGAAGCTGGAAAACTGCTGAGCCAGCCATTCCTGTGTACACGTTGACTTATTTTGTCACCTACTTGGGTTTCTGGTGATGTATTGATCTATTAATTCCTGCATTGCTTTTAAAGTATTGATGTCTAAATTTGGAGATGCTTGATGAGCTTTAAGAGCAAATTTGCCCCGCAGCACTCTGTCTTGATCCTTTATCAAAGTGGTCCAACTAATAAATGAATTGACATATTTTGGCCAAATTAATAAATACATCATGCCAGCCTGATGGCATGATGTATTTATTAATACCAGGGTGCAAGATACAGTTTCAAAGCCTCTTTAAAGGGCTTTAAATCACAGCCTTCAGTATTCATTACACTGGGATCCATGTTTTTTTTTTCTTCCCCCTGGTTGTGAAAGATGCAGTTAAACTTCATAAGATCATACTTTAATATCTCACAAGCCAAAGAAAGTTTCATTTTCGTATGACATTTATTACTTGCTAATCCTCTAATAATATCACCATAAACCCAGCAAACTCAATATAGAACAGAATACTGCAATACAATAATGCATAACGAATTGCTTGTTTGGCTGTGGGCTTTAACGCATGAACTCTCCAGTCCCCATCTCAAAGGTCAAACAGCAAATAAGCAAAGTCATCAATTCTTTTTAGTACGCCTTGGTGCACTTAAAGCCCTTTGGGATGAAGGGGGAATCAATCCTCTGTGTCAGGTGTTGTAGCAGTTGTATTTCAGAAAGGTAGATGTAAATGGAGCTCACACAGCTCCACTCTAATTGGACCTCAGAGGATGTAACTCTTGGCTGAGCTGCACAGTGTGCTGGAGAGACGACAGTATCTGACACAGTGACCTTTGAGCCTTCATACCAACAAGAATAGAGAATAGCTAAAAATGTAAATCTACTGTCTAGAAACCACCCACCCGCACACAAAAAAAACCCGATATAAACTGTATTGCCAGAAGTATTCGCTCATGTGCCTTGTCTTGCATATGAAATGAAGATGACATCCCATTCTTGATTCTTAGGCTTTCATACTGTATGACGACGACGATGACGTGCCTGATGTTGGCCGATGAGGCCTGCGTGGCTCTCAGTCTCCGCTCCAATTTCTGTCGGGTTGAGGTCAGGACTCAGTCTAGTTAATCCACACCAAAATCTATCATCCATGGAAATGTATGCTGAATTAGTGAACAAAAATAATGATACCCTTAAATTCGTATTTTTGGGAGAATATCAAGACTATCAAGGCATCCTGGATTGAAATGTGCCGCCTAATGTCAGATAGCTTCATCTCACCTGCAGATCCGTCAAACAAAAAAAAAAAAAAAAAAAGGCCATGAACTAACCATTAGACAATACTGAAGTGATTTAAATCTTAATGAACATGTGTGGAGTTTTTGAGAGCTGCAGAACTCTTTCGATTGCAGTGATTTCCTCATTTTACAGTACATCTTCAATAGTCTTCGCGGATCTGTATAACAAGATGAAAAAGATCAGGAGAAGAAAAGACAGAAAAGGGGGAAACCAAAGAGTTGTTCCTTCAGAGGCTAATTGAAGTCTCAAAAGTGGGCCTCAGGCCTGCTCCTTCCATCTTTGTCCTCCCTGAAGATTCCTATGAACTACTTCCTGTAATGGGGGCACAGGGAACTTGGTTCAAGGACATCGAAACCCTCTCATTGCCTTGACTTTATTAATGCTAAAGAATACTGATATGGTTCAGTCAGCAACATCTTCCATATGGCACAATAGACCTGCAAACAGTTTCTGGTAAAATACGCCTTTTACACCGCACAAAACTTCAGAGGTCGAACCAAGCACCTCATAAAACCGATATTTAGCTTTAAGATTGGGGAACAACAACAGAGAACCTTTGCTATTCTAGGATATTAAAGTTGTCGCCAAGCTCGACACATTTGGAAAACAGAAAATGTGCAAATAATCAATGCCTGCCCCTAAAACTGTTTGGAATTGCAACATCACACTGCCGTTCGCTATCAAACCGGCCGCTGTCAAGTCAGCAACATCTAAGGATGTTACGGAGAGAGAGAGAAAAAAAAAAAAGCAGATAATGTGCATTTTTTTTTTTTTTTGGCAAATAGGTTTAAGTATGTTCTGTAGATTAAAACAAAACAAAAATGAGAGTAGTTGAGCTCCCAATTGATTGCCATAGACAATCACTCACACCTATGGACAATTTACAGTCTTCATTTAACCCAACATGCATTTTTTTGGGGGGGGGAATCCTGTGTACCCTGAGAAAACCCACATAAGCACAGAGAGAACATGCAAACAGGAAGTCCGCAGCTGAGATTCGAACCCCAAAACCCAAACTGTAAAGCTTGCCGCTATACCATCCTGCTGTTTAAATGTTATTTATAAAATGCATTCGCGCTTAATCAAGGTTTTATAACAGTTGGCCTCGAGAGAGATTATTTTCTTATTTAGTTCGAAAACCAATCAAATGGAGGTCAAGCAGTGTCTCGGAACAGATTGCATTCCAACTTGGAGGTTCCTGTCTTAAAGCGAGACTCGAGGAAGCTGAACAAGAAACCTGGACGTCACAGTGGCTGAGATAATTATAATAAATGAAGATGGAAAGATTCATCTCGGGTGTTGGTTTCATTAAGGGAACACGCTTTCAAAATGTTATTTGATTTCCCGGTAATGACACACTTTGCTGTGGGCAAAATGGATGGCTCGACTCCAGCGAGTGAACACGGATGGAAGAGAACAAATAATCAGCCTCCTGCCGTGATGATTACTCGCATTGTGCCAGGTATGCGGATGACTTTGAGACGCCAGGTCAGCAATGTTACGATGCCCCTCGCCGCTGGGAGCAATGAAAACATGTCTCAATCGATTATTGCTGTGGGAATGTTTGCCCTCAATTCATATTCTTGTTCTCTTTGGCTGGTCGGCTCTGGGCCAGATGGCAATCCACAACTTTAAATGAGCTCTCTGACCTATTTTTAATATAAATTCAGACTGAGTGCTTAAAAATACAATACTTAGTTGATTGAAATGTTGTGGAATCCAACTTGTTTGGATATTATTACCTTCAGCAGGGTCTAATGCAACTGACCCACATGGCTCGAAAATCAATTTAACAGTTTTATTATTTCACTTTTTATATTTTCACTGCTATAGCTGATTTTGAATGGGGAGCTGGAGTTTATTGCAGCTGAATACTCCCTGGACTGGTCGCCAGTCAATCACAGAGCACATATAAAGGCAGAAAACCATTCACACTCCCATTACAGAGTGGGAACTGAAGCCACGCCGCCTGCACTGAAGTCAGACTGCGAACAGCAAAAATCTGAGGATAATTGACGCCCGACATAATTACAATGAAAATCTTTTTCTTTACTTTTTGCCTCTAACCCCCAAAATCTTGA
The DNA here is from genome assembly GCF_024500385.1 of Phyllopteryx taeniolatus. Lineage (NCBI taxonomy): Eukaryota > Metazoa > Chordata > Actinopteri > Syngnathiformes > Syngnathidae > Phyllopteryx > Phyllopteryx taeniolatus. The sequence continues at coordinate 9,860,616 of NC_084519.1, forward strand.
CTAAGCAGGTAGAAACAGCCGATAAGCGTCTTGGGTGTTGGTTACCCCCCCCAAATAATAATAATAATTAAAAGAAATTATAAAAAATTGAAAAAAAACAAACATCCACAAGCAGGTGAGAATCTCCGGGTGTCGAACCGTGAGTGTGCCGGGGTCCACTGTTACACTTAATTTATGACGACTGTAATATGTGCCTTTGCAAAACGCGCAGCTCACTTTTACAGTGTCAAAATAAGTTAATTACAAAAATGCAAAACACAGTAAAATGTAAACAGTTAACATTGTCAAAAGATGACTGTCATTTTGTCATTCCGTACAGTGATGCTGGAGTCTTGCTGTAAATGTATGCTTACTTCACTTCCTGTTTGTTCTTCCGTCTTTGCACCTCTTTTTAAGGCTGTCCCTTATTTTTTTCCCCCAATGTCTCGCAAAAAAACAACCATAAAAAGCAAAGGCCATGAAATCCAACTGACAGAAATTCAACTTCTTTTAAATCACAGATTGAATTGCCAACATTTTGGGACTTAGGACTGCATCATAACATATGGCACATGTGCCTTCTAACTTAATGGGAAGCACTGAGTTGGACAACGGCAGGCCCTGTGAGAGAAACGTGGAATTAAGAAAAGCCATTGGACACCAACTTTGACTTGACAAGGCAGTAATAAGCTGCCTCGCAAGGCTGGCTGCCAACAGCCTGCCATGGATTCAGAATTCATTCAGTGTCAGAAAGTAAGGCATTGTTTGGCTGTGTGACAGCACATATGGAATGATGGATGGGGAAGACCATTGAGGAAAATATGCTGCATTAAATAGACGCATGCAGTATGCTGTTATCCTCAGAAGTGGAATAGAATTCCTTACAGGAGGCTCTTTAACTAAGAAATTATGGAAATTAATCCGATCCAGATCACAAAACTGGAAACGATGTACAGGCCGTGTTTCAAGTACCATTTTAGAATAGTTATTAATAATAATGTCAATGTAATTCACACTCATTGATGTCCAAATTGCTTTGTGTTGTTTGTTTTTTTCCACTTTCAGACCACATTTTCCGCATTAATGTTGTCTGAATTAAAAGTTGTTGGACCTACTACCAATCGTATAATCAACAATTTTACGAAAAAAACACTAACATATGATACAGTTACAATCACTGACATATCCAGCCTTGAACATAATCAATATGTCCAGTTGTGATTTTGCATTGGGCATTGCCCCACCAGATGGCGCTGTGTTGAAATAAGCTTGTTTCTTGTTGCTACAAAATAGTGATTCGTCTGCGTAAAAGCTGATCTAGTAATCTCTATTGTGTTGTTTTCCCCCTTTGTGTGCGTCTGTCGGACTTCCTATTCCTGCCAGCTCTCCCTGCCCTTTATCTTTTGCGTGCGGCGGCAGATGCCTCGGCTTCAAGTTGTCTTTGAAACATGATCGTAGCACCACTTTTTAATTGGCTCGAGGGCGCACGTAATTTGAAAAACTAACAAATTCTGCATAGCAGACAGCACGGCGAGGTCGTGGTCAGCAAGTCTGTGTCACAGTTCTGAGGTCCTGGGTTCAAATCTCAACTCAGGCCTTCATGTTTGGAGTTTGCATATTCTCCTTGTGCTCGTGTAGGTTTTCAAATCTTTGGCTTCCCTAAAATGTTGTTTCTCTTTTATTGCTATGCCTGAAAGAAATATACATTTTTAGAAATCGTAGATTCATACATTACAATTTTTAGAAGTTTAATACGTTGCCGTTGGAAAATAAACTGGAAAGAGCACACCTCTTAGTCAGAGTAAACATTGTAGTTGTTCTAAGGCATGGTGTCAAACTCAAGGCCCGGGGGCCAGATGCGGCCCGCCACATCATTTTATGTGGCCGGCGAAAGCAAATCATGCTCGTCAACTTCTGTGATTTTTGCTCAAATCTATATCCAAATTGTCATAATAATAAACAATAATGTTTATTTCTGTGGCCAAAACCTTCTTCTACATTAACTTAAATAATACTTGAACAAACTTATTATCCTTGTCTTCTGATTTCAAAACTAGTTATCCCTCAATTTTGTTGCATAATGGTAATAATATGATTTGGTGGTAACACATTTCACTGTTCTAACGGCCCTCTGAGGGAAATCAAAAACTACAATGTGGCCCGAGACAAAAATGAGTTTGACACCCCTGTTCGAAGGGGTTGCTTCCATACCAATTTTATGATGGTAGTTCATCTTTTCATTGGCTGTGTAGGGAGGAAAAAAACAACAAGCCATTTATTTTAGAGAGACATAAACTTATTTAGCGGTCAGAAAGTTGCGACTGGTCTCATCAATTTTTCTGGGTCCATCTCGCCTTGCTTGTCAGGCAGCGCTGCACTGGCAGTCAAGTGTGCAGAAGCCATCCTGTTGTCATTACACTTCTATTAACAGTCACATCCCCCTGCTGCCGGGCGCGCTGGCCTGAAACCAGTAAGACTCATCGTCATCGTAACTGTCAGCCGGGCCACGAATCTGACCTTCACACATAAACGTGTATTTGCTGCAGGAAGACCGTCCAGCATCTCCGCTGTGAGTCATTACGCCCCCTCTGGATGAGTGGCAATTCATTTGCCGTGTATGTTTGAGTTTCAGACTGTGTGTCATTGTGTTCCTGTGAAAACACACACGCTTGCGCGCTCTTTGACCTTTTATGGTTGTCATAGTGATGATCTTACTACCGTCATTAGATTTTCAGTTGAATAAAAATACCTGTGTCCAGTATGTAAAATTATACAAACCAGAGAATTGAGGGGAAATGATTATGCAGTCTTTCCCCACAATTTCTTAAGTGATCATTTTCATAGGTTTTTACAGTGTCCGACCGAAACTGTAATAGCATTGCATGTGGTTGTCATGTTTACAAGAAAACTACTTGATGATGAGAGAGTCTGAATATTTTGGTGGAAACAAATTACAATTGTAGGAGAATAGTCATATGAGAAGAAACTCAAAATTGTAGGAGAATAAAGTTGTAATTATAAATGATACAAATAAAGACATGATTACAGCTTAGGCTGTTGCTGTGCTTTAGCCGTGCTGCTGCAGTATTATACTGCAGTCTCCTTGTTGCTTTAGCCATCTGTTTTCTTGTTGCCTTTGTCTCCCCTTCAGTAAAATTGATGTCCTTACCATGGCCAAACTGACATCACTTGAGCCAGTGTACTGTTAATACTCTTAGTAATAATGTACTGGCTGTAATGGTACAGTACAGTAATGGAGCTAGACATGGTGTTGTCATTTGATTGGGCGACAGGGAATATTCCCTTTGGAGTGGGGAAACGCAAAACGTCGTGGAAATACAAATTAGACGATCTCTTGCATGACTCCTGATAATAACGAGCTGATAATGTTCTTCCCAAAAACAAAAATCTCTTGTGATTTGACACTTAGTATTTTGTGTGAATGTTTATTAATATGCAGCACACTCACAGTGAAACTTCAAAAATGCCTCAAAGTAAAAACAACTTCCTTGAGTCATCTTTATAAGAGCATTTAGGAGTTGATTATTTTTACACCCACCAACTTTTCATTACGATCGCGACATGCCATAGTTTTTCTACTTTTCCTGTTGTATTTGTCGTTTTGGGGATTAGAGAATAAAATAAGAAAAAAACAATAATAATAAAATAAATAAGATTTCCAATCATTCGCCAGGGCTTCAGAAACCAAAATGTTGCACCACTCAGCACCCCTGCTCAATGAATTCCAAATGAGAAAGCTACATTGTATATACAGTAATACTAAAGTCTTTTGTGTAATATTGGCCTTGGAAAGTGAAAATAAACATGTTTCATGAATTTGGCAGATCACAGAGAACAGTGTCGATGACAAGCCTGCCAAATTTGAATGAATAAAGTATATAAAATGAGACTCCAAAAATCGTGAATATGTGCCTGTGTGAGGCACAGGCTGCTCTGAAAAATGTGTGCTGCTGTGTTTGATAAACGCTTAAGTTTCCCTGAAGTGTCTCTGTTATGTAGACCCACACTAGACAACCGGACACTAGCTTGTGGTCGAGCTAATGTAATAAACAGTCAACGTTCCCTGAAGTGTCTCTGTTGTGTGGAGCCACGTACACGTGGTGCAGGAAGCAAATGATGGCAAATTGGATGGCCCAATTGTCAGTAGTGGTCTCGTGTATCGACGTTTGGGCTCGCGTACCAGTGGTTGAGTTTGGGTCGCATTGTTAGTAGTAAGTTGGGTTCGTTTCGAGTGAGGCTTGGACTCAACCAATGCTGCCCTTTCTCTCCGGTTCTGTTCATCACCTTTATGAACAGAAATTCTAGGCGCAACCGAGGTGTTGAGGGGGTCCGGTTTGGTGGCCTCAGTATTACGTCTATGCTTTTTGCAGATGGTGGTGGTTCATCAAGCCGCAATCTTCCACCCACGCTGGAGCGGTTCGCAGCAGAGTGTGAAGCGGTTTGGATGAGAATCAGCACCTCCAAATCTGAGACCATGGTCCTCAGTTGGAAAAGGGTGGAGTGCCGCTTCTGAGACGGGAATGAGATCCTTCCCCAAGTGGAGGAGTTTAAGTATCTTGCGGTCTTGCTCCCGAGTGAGGGAAGAACGGTACGAGAGATCGACGGGCCGGTTGGCGCAGCGTCGGCAGTGACGCGGACTCCGCATCGGTCTATCGTAGAATTTATCCAAAAGGCGAAGGCGAATTTACAGGTCGATCGACGTTCCCGCACTCACCTGAGGTCACGATGCCGCAAAAACAAGATCACAGACAAGCGGCCGAAATGCGTTTACTCCGCGTGGTGTCCGAGCTCTCCTTTAGAGAGAGGCTGAGAAGCTCGGTGTTCCGGGAGAGGCTCCGAGTAAAGGAACGGAGCCAGATAAGCTGGCTCGAGGATCTGTTCATAATGCATGCTGTCATGCTGAAGTTTTCCCGGGGACGACCTAGGACATGTTAGAGAGACTGTCTCCCAACTGGTCTGGGAACGTCTCGGGATCCCCCCGGAAGTGGCCAGGGAGAGGGAAGTTTGGGCTTCCCTGTTTAAGTTGCTGCCCCCGTGACCTGGCCCCAGATAAGCGAAGAAATGGATGGATACATAAACAGGTGGCCTGCAGTTTGCTTTGCAATGTTAGCGTTACTATTTTGTAATTCTTTTATGTCAAGATCTGGCTGAGCAGACATACATGCCCCTCCAGGGGTCCGCGCTGTCATTTTCTCTCAGCAGGACGCCTTCAATAAAGCCCCAGTGGTCTTGTCACTCACTTCTATCAAAAACAGCAAAGGCTAATTGCCATTGTTTCAGGGTCAGGAGTGATTCCTGCGGATTAGTGTCTAATACAGACATGTCTAATTTTGCTTCTAAAAACATTTTTATAAAAGAGACTGAATACAACTACTGCATCCACCTGACAAGCGCAGCAGTAGCCGATAAAAGCTTCATGCATTCGAACTTTTGCTGCTTTATGAAACTCACAAACAAAGGTACGGTTTAAACATACCTTGCAATGACTGTCAAGGTATTTGAGGGCCAAACTAACGGGAAAATAAGCATATCGTGAAAAACAAATACGACACAGTTTTATTGGGTTTATGGGGTGTTTGGGAAATGCTGCTCTTGAGAGAGCGACTCGCTTTTTTTTGTACTTTACAATCGGTGATGTGCAATAGCCAATAGCGGATGGCCAGGATGTGATCATTTGTTTTTTGGAATTCTATGACTCCATCCTCTCCCCTGTGGGGGGTTAAATGCAGCTGTTTGCTTAATGAGCTCTGCATCCTCTCTGTTAAACACAAACACATCAAGCATTAAATCACATTAGTGGTTGAATTAGTATCAGGAATATGCCAAACTGCCTCAAAAAGCAAGACACGCTGCTGTCTGACTGTTAGAAAATAGTTATTCCGTGTCACAATCGGAGTGAAATATGCGACTGGATCACATTAGCAATTTCTATCCATCCATCCATCCATTGGTCTAATAGTGCTTGTCCTCATGGTTGTGAATGAACTGGAGCCTGTCCCAGCTGACTTTGGGTGGGAGGCGGGTTATACCCAGGTCTTGTCACCAGTCAATTGTAGGGCACATATGGATAAAAGTAGATACAACTTTAAAGTTCTCTGAGTCCGGTATCTTGACTTCTAATCAGGGTGCGATTGCCACTTTAGACACAGAGGAGCAGGCAATCAGTGTCTCAGCACTTGACTGTGTAGGAGCCCAAGTCGGTGATGCAAATGAAGCAGCAATTGGAGGAGCTCCAAATCAGTGAAATGTCTCTTCAACTAGTTAGATTGCATACTTCCTCTACCCTGAAAATGAACTCAACCTTGCAGAGATGTAAAGCTAAGTGTGCTATTTTGAATTCTCAAGACCTTCTCAGCCTTTCGCAGTCTCCCACTTGACCTGGTGGTCACAAGCTTTAGAAATAGCTACACAAAGGTAAAAAAACCCAACAACCTCCGAAGTAACTATGATAATACAATGGTATAATGAAAAACCTGGAAATATGCTGACTTAGTAATTTTGCAAGAGTGCAAGTCGAGATGCGCGTGAGGAACATTGCTTCATCTTCGGAGGAATATGAAACAAGGCCAAATCAGAGAAACAATATTCCAATCCTAAAAATGTGGTTACATAAGCAGATGGCCTCCAGTTAGCCTTTCAATATTAGCGTTACTATTTTGTGATCTCTTCTGTCAAAATCTGTTAGCCATGTATATCTGAACAGATACCCCGAGGGTGCGCGCTGACATTTTCTCTCAGCACGACGTCTACCTGCCTTCGATAAAGCCACAGTGGTGTGTTCAGTCTCTTCTATCAAAAACAGCCAAGTGCAATTGCCGGGAGGGATTCCTGTGGCTTAGTGTGACTGATGCAAACTTTTAGAACATCCTTCATACAAAAGGTAAGACTGCTTTATAAAACAGTCTAAAAATGACCTTGCAATGACAAGTTAGGCACAGTATTTGACTACTAAAAGTATGAAGGCCAAACTGGTAGAGCAAATAGCATATTCATGAAAAATTGATGCAGTTATGAGAATAGTCGGTTTCATTTCATAGAATTTTGATGTTGCATGATGTTGAAATATTACAAGAATAAAGTTATAATTTTACAGTAAAAATAAGAATGATGATCTCATCTAATTTACTGACAAAGAGTGAAATATTTGCCTGTTTAGTTGAACACAATGCTGAAATTCTGTTGTATGAAGTGCAACAGGTGAATAGACAACTTGATTGTACCTTCTGTTAACTAGCGGAAGAGCGTTTAATTGTTGGGCCTGTCACTTAATGTCGCAGGCATCGGTAGATTGACATAAAATATTTGTAGTAAATTTAGAACTTTTGGACCAAATAGGTGAAATTTGTTAATTTCATGTCACCGTGGTTGGAAATCACTGCTCTGGAGGGACTGATCAGTGTTTTTGTGCTTCACTCGTGAGGATGTGCGGTACCCAATGGCAGATGGCCAGGATGTGATGATTTGTTCTTGCAATATTCTGACTTTATACTGTGGCCTACAGGGTGTTAAATACAGCTGATTGTTTGAAATCTGCACCCACTCATCAAGCCCCGAATCACATTCGCAATTATTGTTTTATGTTTAGGTTAGTTGATTGTGTAGTCTTTTTTTCTCCCATGGAATAAATGGCCAAAATAGTTTTCGAGCAAGCAACAACAACGAGAGTAGAGGTATTTTTAAGTCCAACAAAAATCAGTTCTAAATTATTCTTATTATTTATTTATTTGTTTTTTTCAATGAGGAGTGGGAATTGATAGTAAGATGGCATTCGGCTAGCTGCCCCCGAGCGCCATCAACGTCTTGTTAGAATCGTATCGTGATGTTGATTGGAATGTTCAGCAGCCAATGGCAGGCAGCCAGGCTGTGTTCTCTGAACAAAGATGACACGCAGTCTGATGACCATGTCGCTGCAAATAAAAGGCTTGTCACTTGACATTTCCACAGGGGCTGTAAACATCTGTGCTGGATGTAAATGGCCATGGTTTTTATTTCTGTCGCCAGTTTTGGAAATTTACACAAGTTATCATTACTTCGGAATAATCTCAGACTACTTGTTTTTTGTGAATGCAGCAAAAATGCAGCATTAGTACCACTCTTGGAGCTGTTGTTACAGGCTGACCATGTCGAAATTGATAAGAAGAATTTTCAAGGCAATATTGCAAACAATATGGGGTTTGTTTCTAAGAGTAATGATGAGGCTAGCTCTAAAGCACTGGATTCTAGCATTAAAAAATGTTACAATTTTGAGGTGAGGTGTCTATAGATAAATCTCAAGGGTTGCTTACAGAACACATTTTGTTAGCTGAAAAGATACAAATTGTGTCTTTTTGACTATTTGTTTCCACGACGATGCAGATGTGAATGTTTTTGTAAACGCTAATATAGTGTGGACGTACACCCAAAACAAATATGGCCGACCACAGTGCCGTTGTTGCATTTAAGGTGTAAAGCGGTGAACAAGATTTACATGTATTTACTGCTAATGTGTCCAGAATTGCATTACTTGCATAGTAGAAGTCGTAGTTAAATTCTACACTCGTATAACCAGATAAAGGGTATTGAAAGAACAGTTTTTGATACGAGGCGTGTTAACAAGTAGTTGGTGCACAGGCAAGTAGTGTTTCTGTGCCATCGCCAACTACTGGTTTGGCATGCGTATTGCAGCCCTTTGTAGTTGATTTTTCGCTGTCGCATGAGTGAGTATCTAAAATTGTTGACTATGCCTGAAATGTTTCTAAATGCATTTGTATTCTATATTTTCTTTGTAACACACATTCAGGATTGTGTTGTGAAACATTTGGCACAGAGTGCTTGCCTGTATTCCTGTCAACTTGCTCAGACATTTCTCGATGTGTAGTTGAAAGGGTCTGAAAATGAAAGGACATGTTTTGTGCAGTACAGTAGGCTATACATGCTTGATTGTGTGCATTGTATTTTCGTCCTTGTGCTAAAAATACTCACTTAAGGGGATCCTTCAGTTTTGTTCTGTTCTGGGGAAAAAAAGAGAGAAAAACGTGTGCGTCCAATGCTTTCTTCTTCTTCTTCTTCTTCTTCTTCTTTTTTTTCCCATGTATCCAAAGCAACCAACGTCCCACATCCCACTCTGAAACCAGTGAAAAGGGGGAAAAAAAGCATCTGTGCAGAGAAAATAAAATAAAAAATGAAATAAAAAAAAAATCACACTCCAATCGGAACACTTGATCTGTTTCTGCATAATTTTACTAAAAGTCCATAACAAGCTGTTTTGTTCCACCTTGTTAAATATTTAATGCTTCTCTCAGTAGTGTACTCCTTGTAAAACACATCAAATTAATTTTGCACATATCATGGATAACTAAGAATGTGAAATTGAGTATATACTTTGGATCCACTATGGGGAACATTAATGAATCCATGACTTATCATGTATTGATTTTTTTAATTAATTTTTTGGGGGGTTAGTTTTGTTTGATAAGAAGGGAGATATTCTCTCTGTAATAGTTGTGAATTCTTGTCTCTACGCCTGTTTCAATGTAGGTCAACTTCCGATAGCGGATGTAATTTTGCCCTTCTTTAGACCGCAAACTAGTTACGATTTCATAGAGAAGCACCTCTGCTGTCTTGCAGCCGAATAGTGCACTGTCTTTATAGTAATTGATTCAGTTGAAACATCAACATTGAATGTTGCAACAACATACTGTGCAAGAAGTCACTTACCTATTGGGAGTGAATAGAAAAACAGACACACACACTCATTTCCCTCTTTCTTGTTTATCATCATCTGCAGATTGAAGACATTGTGACTCTCCTCCAGGATGAGGCGCAGGGTGTTCCCATCAGGACGGTGAAAAGCTTCATGACCAAAATCCCCAGCGTTGTCACAGGTAAATTGTTGGGTGAGTCTTGTGAGGGGGTTAATGCTGCAGAAAAGTCTGAAAAGTAGTGGGGGTGAGACACAAATGTACTTATTAATTGGACAAAGTGAGCGACGTTTTAAGAAACAAAGCCAAAAAACAGAAACAATCTCTTGTTGTGGGGCCGTGCGTGTGCAGTCCGTTTAAGGGGTGAAAGTGTGTGAAGCAGCAGTAGCACTAGGTATGAAGGAATTAAGTGTATCTTAGTGTGCAAGTTGTTTCAATACATACAAAAAAAAACATGGACACTTGACTGACTGAACTCCCTTATATCCTCTCACCCTCCCGAGTAAAAGTTTCTGTTATTGGTGTGCCAGGAAGTCACACCAATTGAGAAAGTTACGAACGCCAAGAAAGAAAATAGAAAATATTTAGCGCATTTTTCAAACTTTTTTTTCCTTCTTTTTACTGTAATTAATCAATCGAAATGAATACATGAAAAGGTTAAACTGATGAATAGAACCTGCTTGATTGGATTGAGTGGCACATCAATAGTCGTCCAACCATGTCAACACGTAAAAGGGAGAGGATACTACACCGTCCGATTCCATTTCCGCGGTCGCATTGAAAGGAAATCATCCAACTTGAAACTGGCAGCATAGAATGTACGGACTCTCCTGGACTCATCTGGCAACACTGATAGGTCCCACAGGAGAACAGCTTTGGTTGCTGCTGAGCTGAGGCTCTCCAAAATCAACATTGCTGCCCTGAGTGAGACCAGGCTCCCAAATGAAGGCTCCCTAATGCAGGAAGCGTTCTTCTGGAGTGGTTACCCTTCAGAAGGGCAACAACATCTGCACGATGTGGGACTGGCCATCAAAAACACACTTCTACCAAGACTCAATGAAACACCCGAGACTAATGACCTTCTGTATTCCCCCTGTAAAGCATCACTTCACCACACTTCTTAGTGCTTATGCACACTGCAATTTGAGGCTGATGCCAACCATTCATTCTACCAGTCACCGGATAAAACCCTACGCTGGATTCCCGTCATTGACAAAATCTTTTTGCTTGGGTATCTGAATGCCAGATTGGGACAGGAGGATATATGGAGCGGAGTGCTTGGTAGAGATGAATTGGCCGGGTGAATGCAGACCAAATTGAGACTAGCTACTCTTTGCTCTGAGCATAACATGATCATAACCGACACCACCTTTTTAGCAGAAGTCCCAAGTATGAAACATGCTGGATACGTTATGTATCAACCAACCAGATGGCTCAGATTCATGGCATGTACAGTATTTGCAATGCCACTTGTTGCGAGGTAGAATTATTAGGGCTCAATCATAAATGAGGCAATCATAAATGAAGTGGCAAAAAGTAATGGACTCTGTAGATTTTGGATGGAGACCATTTTATTGAAAACCCTTAATTTCACACATTCACTGCTTTGTGATTGAAGTGCAATACGAATGTCCTCGCTGGTGTGTGTTAGAACTGCATTCAATTCCAAAAAAGAATCAAACATTCAAAGCAGAAGAATTGTCAAACATTGTTCAAGAATGCACGATGTGGCTTGTACCGGTGCCAAGCGATAAATGTGCAGCAGCGGGGTGGCAATGAGTCTGAGACACCCCACCAACAAATGGCGACGGCACAAAGCCAATAACATTCCTCTTTTTGTCTGACTCAATCCACATATGGAAAATGCATGACCACGAGCAGATCATATCAATAAACTAGCATTTACTACAGTCGTGAATGGAGGTGCGCAATCGTTTTCAGATGGGTGCCTAGGGCGATGAAAGTAATAAATGATGGAGAATTTACCAGCAGCTCCCCCGGGGAACACAGAGAGAGCTGGTAGAGGGAAAAGAGAGGTAATACATGACATGTGGGGAAAAATAGCCAATATTAAGTAGTACACGTCTGCAGAAATGTCTTTTATATATATATATATATTTTTTTTTTCTTCAACAATATATCTTGTTTTGTCTTCATCTTGACACATTCTCAGTGGTCGTAAGAGTCAATACAGTATTTTTATGATGATCTCTTTGCAATTTTATGATGATCTCTTTGCAAAATAAAATGTGTCTGATCTGACACAGGTACAGACATTGTTCAGTGGATGATGAAGAACCTGGCTATTGAAGATCCAGGTATGTTTTCCGTAGGAATAGAAACAAGATTATTATTTGGATTCAAGAAACTAACTGGATGTACAGTACAGTCGTGCTTTCAATACGGCCTTGAGATATGAGCAGAGGTGGGTAGAGTGGCCAAATATTGTACTCAAATAAGAGTACTGTAACTTTAGAATAATATGACTCCAGTAAAAAGTAGTCCTCCAAATATTTACTTGAGTAAGAAAGTCTTCAATGAAAAAAACTACTCAAGAATAACTGGTGATTAACTTCAGTTTTTTTTTTTTTTAAATCAGAGCATGAACGTCAAATAAAACAAAAATTAATAATATTTGGAAGTCCACACACACCTGCCACCATTACAAATTTTAAGTGCCCAGAAACCTACAACACATGCATTGGGCCCTACAGAAACATTATTTGCTTTATTCACTTAAATGACTGAATGAAGAAGCTGTTTGCTGAACAGATTTATTGATAGCGTGTTCGTGTGTGTGTGTGTGTGTGTGTGTGTGTGTGTGTGTGTGCGTGCGTGCGTGCATGCGTGCCTGCGCGCGAGACATAAGATTTTCAGTATGGCACATATCCGCAAGAAGCATGTTCTACAGTGACTTATGACCATAAAATAGGGCTAATGTTGCCAGATACACTGCCAAAACAACAGAAACATCTTTAACTCACCGCAAGGTCTTTTCTCAAGTTAGAAGTGGGCTGAAATTTCCATGTTTGGGCACTCTCAATTTAAGAGCTGCATGACAAAGCTGTTGTTTTTTGAAGTCTGTAAAGTAAACACTCGTGCGGCTGTTTCCCCCCCCCCCAAATTGAGTCACTTTGATTGGCCCGTGAAGGCTTTGCCTGCGGTCATGTGACTGCCTTGTGCAGTCTGATTGGTGAACTGAAGTCAAATGACACTAGTGATCAGGTGAGACTGCCGCAACAGCGCCCTATGCGGACGTCGAAGATGAAGTTCGAAAATAGATCGCACGCAATAATGAATAACTAAAAGTAGCGAGCGGCATGTCGATCATTGTAATGGAGTAAAAGTATCTAATCGTCTTAACATACTCAAGTAAAAGTAAAAAGTATGGTGCATTCAAACTACTCTGACAAGTACAATTTATCCAAAATGTTACTTGAGTAAATGTAATGCGTTACTACCCAACTCTGGATACGAGTGACCCGATTTTTCGCTTTGACTTGCATGCTACAGTTTGGGGTTTAAGGCGCTTTCGCTAGTTACTTAAAGGAAAATATGGTTTTGGCAGTATGTGGCCAAATATAAACACTATCAGAGCCTCAGGCACGGTGGTGGGAGAGCTGTTTTTATTGTGGAAGCCCACAGCCTGGACACTGAGTCACTGCATCAGGAATGGAAGTTATCGTCTCGCTATAGGTTAGATTCTCCAGGCTAGAGAAGTTTAATCAAGGATAAACTTTTTTTGTACTGACTGTTCTCCAACTTAAGTTATCATCCTGATTTGATTGCACACCCATCCCAGTTGCATACTTGACTGCAAATACCTCAAGGCTCACTCATGTTGCGGAAGCTGGTGTGATCCATATGCCCGGTTTATCACTTCTTCCCCAGCCGAGGCCATGCACATTGGAAGCCTGATTGCCGCACAGGGCTACTTCTTCCCCATCTCCGACCACGTCCTCTCCCTCAAGGACGATGGCACCTTCTATCGTTTTCAGGTAAGCACGAGCGTCAACGCATACTGAATTAGTACAGGTTAAACTTTGTTTGCTAACAGGAAGTCTAAGTAATCAGGACATTTTCAGTGTAATTTCTGAGAGTGAAAACAGAAAGGCCAGTGGTGTTATATTGCTCACGCCTTAGTTGTTGTGTTTTGTTTATTATTTTTGGGCATTTACGCTAGGCAGTCCCTGCTCTACTTAAAAACACTTGACACTCAAAAGTTTGGATTGTTTGATTAGTGTGAATGCATCATGCCTTGCTCAAGTACATAGTACCCTTTCCTGGCCCTGAGACAGTTGGAAGAGGTGGGCTTGAGCACGGTACACTTGTTCATACACAGACGCCCATCTTGGATGTCGTATAATGAAGCGATTGTTCTTCCTGACAGGTGTTAATGATCTGTAACTAGCGTCTTTCACATTTGAAGAGTGACAGAAAACGCAATGAAGCGAAAACGGACGTGCTGGAGCTCTGGTGAGCGCAGGCCAGTAGAGGACAGGAAGGGGAGGGACGAGTGTGCCAGCCGTGGTCCGATTAGAAATGGACCAGTGTTAGTTAGCAGAATGATGCAAAAACTACAATGATTTCAGGAAAAAAAAGCATGTAGGGCTACATGCACTTGCACTTGTTAGTTACCATTACTCAAATGTGGTACAGTCCCATTGTCTTACGTCATCCTCCCTGCACTAGAGACTAACAAACAGATATAGAAAAACAGACACAAATAAGGCACTCCAGGATTTCAGTTTGTCATGGAAATTTACCAGAACAGATCAGATCAGATCAGATCCGTTTGTCTTTAGCTGTCGTGACGCAGTGTGTAGGCCACGGCCAAATGAGGCCGTTAATTGTTAGAGCCTGAATTATTGACTCTCTTCGGAATAGACGAAAGGACGGTGGTGTCGTAAGCCGCCTCCTCTGTTGAGAGGTTACACGTCTTTCGACCTTAAATGGGAGATGGCCTTTCTCATTCCTCTTTCAAAGCATCCTATGCACATTTTTGAGTGCTACCTGTTGGAGGTGCAGGTAGACAACTGGAGGAGGAAGGACTGACGAGAGGCAACCGCAACAGTCCAGTTGCGAGCAATTCAATGCCCTGAGAATGAAACAACCTAGATAAAGAAGAATAGCTACAACAAGTTCAATATTAAGTCTCCTCTTGTTCCGTTGAAGTCTATATTTGAACAAAGTATTATATTCTCTATTCCATGCATATAAAGAAAAAACAACCTTTGGCTTTATTCAAACTGTCAGATGATTTTAATGGACTTGTAATAATGACAGATATATTTGCCAGGCTGCCACTTACAGTACCTTAACCCAATTAATCAATCAATGAGCTAACTATGAAGATCAGCATTATTAGCATAGAATTACACAACCATCTCATGCTGGTGATGAAACGCTCTCTCCACCATTTCCAGCATCCTCGGTCCTATGTTAGGAGCTAGTGACCTTATTAAAAATGAATGGTGAGCTGATCAAATATTCATCAAGCGCACAAGGAGAGCTGGTTTGGGTTATAGTTGACTTTGTCGGTGGCTGCCAAAAGCCTGTGTTGCGGAAGTAAAACCAGTCAAGCCAGGGACAGAAGGAAGATAAATGAGTGCCGATGAGTTCCCTCGTCTTTCAGGATGTGCAAATACGACAGCGTTATTGAAGTCGCGCATTAATTATGCCGCAGCATTTTATCCTAATTAAAAACTTGACAGTGTTCCTCGGTAGGAAAAGCAGCACAAGGAAAGATTAATGTGATCTTTGCGTAGTATCGTCTCGTTTGCTTTTGACCCGTTGGAAAGGCCGAATCGCCGCTGGCGCTGGTTCGGCAATTTAATTCAAGCCGACAGCGTTGAACGTCGCTGTTCTTTGACCTCGCTTCGACGGCGAAGTGCGAGGCAAGACACGAGGGCCGAGGAAGAGGGAGATAAGAGCCGCTTGTCATTGCATTAGGATAATTACTGTTAATTTCATTTTAGAGTGCAAAACTACCAGTAAAGAAAATCCAAAATATAATTTCAAGAAGAGCGTGTGCGCAATGTCCAAACAAAACAGTAGGAAGAATCTTTACTGTTTGAGTGCCGGCTTTCTTTCTCTGCTTCGCCCATTGTGAATCCTGCGCCTTTCACTGCCTCTCATCTTATTGTACTGCCGCAATGTTCCCTCGCCTCTCCAAATCCCCGCGATGCAGCTTTTACAGGGAGATTTGGAGTCAGCTATTTTGAATCGCTTCAATTTAGATAGGGAAAATATTCAGCACAGAAAGTAGCGCAAGGCAATCTCAGCGAGTTTTCACTTTGCTAAAAAGGCCGTCACTTTTGATTCATACAAACATTTGAAGAGTGCATTTTTGTGCAGTTTGGACCTGCGCTCATGTTTTGCCAATACAATTCTTGAGTGAGATTCAGCAATGATGCACAATAAGATCTAAAACTAGTTTGTTTGCCTTATTGGCTGAGTAAATGCATTTCATGCCATTTTCTCCTTAAGGCATTAAGGGGGTAGCAAAAGTCCACACACCCCAACATATGCATGGTTTGGTGATATACAATAGAAGACAAAATCTGAATGCCTACATGTCAAAGTAATAAATGTGGCAAATTGTATCTGCCATGTAAAGCCCCCGTCAGATCACTCGGCAGATTTAGGTCGAGGCTCTGGGTGGGCCTTCCCAAAACGTGCGTGTCTTCAGTAGCATTTAACATGGGTGTCATCGCAAGGTATTTGGAGCCCTATACAAAAAGAAATGACTTTTGGCCCCACTACTTCAGTGTGGCATATGGCAAATATTCTTTTCTCCTGCCCCTATCAGTCATTGGCCCTTACGGTGTCGCTGATGGATTTCCAAATATGAAGAACTACTTTTCAAAATAAATAAAAGTATAAAAAACAAAAATATGGGTATTTAAGTGTATCGTAAAAGTACAATTAGCAGAATCATATCCAACTGGTTTGTAGTGATTGCTTTCCACCTGCGTTTTGCTCCTCTTTTTTTTTCCCTTCCACAGGCACCATATTTCTGGCCGTCTAATTGTTGGGAGCCTGAGAACACAGACTATGGTAAGAATGCTTATTATATTTGATTTTTAATGTGACAATATTCTCACCAAATTCAATGGACTTTTTTGTACTGGGTAATTGTAAAACGATGCGCTTCTCTAACCTTGAACAATATATGGTCGCTAGCCACATATGTCGTAGTGTATTACGGTTTTGCCACTATCAACAGGGCTAAAGTAGAATATTGTCAATAACAATTTAGAACTGTTTGAATATACAAATGATGTGGAGGAATCCACCACTGATTGACATTAATATTTGTCCTGTTGTTTTTTTCCCCACTATCCCAGATTGTATGCTCACGTACTGTCGGTATTTTATCATGTACTGTATATGCTCACCACTCAAAGGTCTAAAAATGTTCATCCAAACATAATGCTGTTTAAGAATGAAAATATAGTCACTACATATAGGTGTCCCGTGTTATTAAGACAATCAGAAGCCTCATAAAGCAACAGAAGCTCATTCTGATGTCTGTGTCTCATTGTGGGGAAAGATAAGATTGAACTCACGTTTAAAATCAGCAACCGTACACTTTGTAGACAAAGGTTTTGGCCTATGTAGTCAATGCACCCACAGGAAGTGAGAAGGGAAGAAAAAAATAAGGCCCCCACCCTTTCTAGTTTATCCCAAAGGTGTTGAAATTAGGATGTAAGAGTTGCAGTATAGTAATTTATTAAATCTCTAGAGTGTATGTCTGTCATTACACAAAAAGAGAAAAGGCATCTTCAATTGGTAGCGTTTTGAAAAAAAATGTTGTTGCTGCTGCTGCGGTTTTTGGAACGTCCCATCGGCGGTCGCCACAGTGAGTCACCATCATGATTAGTTTGGCACAATTTTTGCACCAGGTGCCCTACCTGGCGCACCGCACCGATTTGTGCTGTGACTGGGTATTGGGGCACTGGCCAAGAATTGAAACCTGTGCCATCTTCATCTGCACCAAAGGTAGCAGCATGTACTAATCCGTTATTGACGGTTAATTGTGCAGCAAGTCACGTTTGAGCCATGATCATTTTAGGTCTCCCAAAGAAACAAACGGAACGGGAGTGTTCAAGGGCACATGCCCACAGGGACAACACCTATCTTCGCGAAATGCCTCAGGCGGTGGAGTGATCGGCTCGATCCTGAGCCCCCCTGAGCATGCAGGAGGTTCCTTGAGCGAGATAATGAACCCCTGTTGCTCCAGATGCCGTGTCGTCAGGAGGTGAATGAGGAGACGGTGTTCGGTGGCTTTGAGCGCCTAGAGGGTGGAAAAACGCTATTCAAGTGGAAGCCCATTTCACCATTTTCTCACAAATTCTGAAACTTCTCTGAAAACTACATTTTCAGTGACCTGAAACCCAATTTGTGTGGATTTTCACTTCATTTCTCCTTCTCCACTGATGATGTTACAAAATCACGAGACACCGTGAGAAGTAAAAAGTAAAAACAGGAGTGCGAATCAGTCATTGAGTCTAATGCTAAGACAATGTAAATAAATGAACACATGAAGTGTCAAGTGTATGCCCAAAGCATATTGTCAACAACCAAAAGATAAAATACAGATAAACAAAAGCACAATTACACTGTGCGCCTCCTGAACACACAACTGTAAAGGACTGCGACCATCTCCCATGACGTCTTGCTTCCATGTCTTGTGACCCACAATTCCACAGTACAATCTGAAAACACACCAGGCTCATGTGACCATGCACTTTCAAAATAAGATGTCGAAACATGAATGTTTTTCAATATCACAACTAAAACCAGCCCAGAAGTCAGCTGGGATCCACGCCACCTCCATATGACCACGAACAGTGTAAAAAGTACCCAAAAAAAGATGGATACATTTTAAAAAAAAATACCCTCTGTAAACAGAGCCTGATGCATCTTTGTACAAAATTCATATTGTCTCTTTAACCAGACAAACAATTTCAGTCCTCGCTTGAGTGAATGCACACATAATATTGAATAGGATTCAGTAGAGGCTAAAACAAACCCCAGCTACACAACATGGCTTACGCAATCATTTACATCTTACATCAATTGAGACGGGCAGTGTCTGCAAAGTTTCTAGTTCCAAACTGTGACACCAATACTTGCAATGAAGTGAGCAGATGTGGTGCACTACACACCGGCAGATAAGCGGAGGCAGGAAGAAGTCGAGCGTGTCACAACACGACATAACACAAAAAATGAAAGCAGGCGCGATTCGTCTTGGAAATGATCATGTTAAAATTTCACACAAGAGTAATGGAGCGCCGAGCCCTCCCTGGCAGAAGGAACATAGCAAACGGGATTGAAGGGGAAGCACGCACACAAATAGGCAGTGCAAATGTGGAAGCAACTCGTCGACGGGATTAGTCAGTTGTCATTTCACTTGGTGTCCTTCAGCCTGATGGATGAAGTGTGAGAGGCCCGCTGAGTGTTTACACTCGACCTGATAATCCTGAAGCAACAGAGAGGAAAAAGATGATTAGGAAAATAAGAGGGTATTAGATGCATGGATGTGTACGCTGTAAAAAAAAAAAAAAAAAGAAAAAAAAGAAAAAAGAAAGGTCGTTCATTGTTCCAATCCTGCCTGCGTGCCCCACAGCCATCTATCTGTGCAAGCGGACCATGCAGAATAAGACCAGGCTGGAGCTGGCGGATTACGAGGCGGTAGGTGCCGGATATCTCCTCTAACCTATTATTTATTGATCTGTTTGTCCAGTTTGGGCTACAAATATCCTCGTAAAGGTCACGCGCCGTGTGTGTATGTGACCGTGACACATTTGAATAACATCTCACAGAAGAGCACAACTTTTAAATGGTCGACGTGGTTGGAAAAATCAGCGGCTAAATGACATGAGATTACAATGTATGAATTTCAAGCGGAAATTTGTAGTGTTAAAACTGCTAGTGAGATTTGAACGTGGCCTCACTTCACTAATCCCGCCACCCCCCCCGACCAGAGCCACGCCCCTCAATAACGTGCACGAGCGCGATTCTTGAACATGACGCTTCATAATGGCAGACGAGTAGGAAAGTGCATAGGCGTGATATTCAATTATGCGGCATAGGCAGCTAGCAACAGTAAGTTTTAAACATATATATATATATATATATATATATATATATATATATAGTTATAGTAATAGTCATTTTTAACAGTGACTGTTTATTAGAAATGTAAACATAACACAGTCGTGCCACATGCGACCATGCTAATCAAGTATTTAGACTGCTTTGAATGCGATTCTCCTTATTTGACGTCCTCCACTTCCTTGTGGATAATATCTTCGTTTTAACATTCTTCCCTCAAAACCCTTTGTTCAGGCTCCTTCTTTTGACATAAAATGCTAAAGAACAACACAGAAAACACGCTCAGAATGAAATGTTTCATGTTTCCTGAGTTCAGTCTTTATGGGATATGTTGAAGTCTCAACACGAGGGGTATTTAACTTCAGGAGTACCATGGTCATTACTAAATAATTGTTATGAATCAACTAATCCTCATTGAAGCACGATTTCCAATCTTTGATATAACATCATCAATTTTGTCGAACAGGAAAACCTCGCTAGGCTCCAGAGAGCTTTTGCCAGGAAGTGGGAGTTCATCTACATGCAGGCTGAGGCCCAGGTCAAGTAAGTGGGTTCTGTTACTATGGCAACAAGGCAAACTGAAACAAAGGTGATGACATCATTATAAAGTTACAGTGTGAATCCCTCGCGGATATTACAAGTATGTTTGCTGTGCATTGCAAAGGGTGAGAGGGAGGTTGAGAGTGACTTGGACCCGTATTGTCCAATGCGTGTCAGAGCGGGAAATTGCAAAGCACGCTTTTCTGGTTGCGGCGGATTCTGCCGTTGACTTAAGTCTGTCGTTTACGCACCTTCGCTCCAGATTCACGCTCTGGGTGGAACGAGCCTAAAATGTAGGCGTTTTGGCTGTCAAAATCTGCCGGTCCGTGCGTTCTCCCGTCGACTTAAGTCAAGCGCCCAGAGAAGGTGAAACATCTTATTGCGCTTGAAGTTTGGATGCAGTTACAATACAGGCTGCACATACTAATAACATTGTAAAAGATACTACCAAAAAGCTGTCAAATACATTTTCTTGCCACTGTTATAAATGTAAAATGTCAAGTTTTTTTGCGGTTGTGAGACATTTTATATTCTCATTTGTAAACCCGTAGCCACTACAGTATTTACTTACTTTTCCCTGTATCTATCTACACCATGGGAATCTCCGAGCATGTCTACTTTAGAGAGTGCGAATGCCGTTGCTTCCTCCAGTGCAGTTAAATGAAGCAAAGGTGCCACCTCCGGTCCCTTGTGCATGCATGCCTGTGGTATTTGGAGGTTTTGTTTTTCAGGAGGTCAGTGGTCTCTCAATTTGTGCTTCAGCACAGTGGCGGAATGCGTACAGCTCCCCATGGCAACGACATCCAGGGCAATTTTGGCCCAGCTGTTGGCCTTTTGGCAGAAGTCATCCTCAAGTGCTTTAAAAACTGCCTGGTGCCTTTTGACACACTGCGCCTCTTCCTCTACATCTGTGAAATTCATCTCCCGTTTAGAAGAGTTTTTATCCTTGGATGGGACTATACTTTGGCCAATACAGAGAATTACCAAATTCTAATCAGTTTAAAACAATATAGCGTGTGTATGTGTGTAGACCTATTGGTTTGTGTCCGTTGATATTAATTGAATTTAATGATCGATACTTAATAATACTTAATAAGCACAGTAGGTACACCTTTTATTGATAAACCTCTAAACATTCATTCAGTCGTAAGCACAGTGTTGTGATTACAGTACATTACTTTTATTGGTTTTATTTCATACAGAATAAAAAAAATGTTCATGCCTTTTCAAATTAAAAGTGTGCTTTGTCAGGGAAACTCCATGGTCTGTGACTTCCCAACATCCACCATTGTCAATAAATCAAGAATAATAGATGGGTCATCACAGAAAAACGTATATTTCCATTATCACGGACACAGAAATCTGAACTGATAAACAAGAAAATGTAACTGTTTGGTAGTCCAACTGGAATCTGTGTTAAAGTGGAGAGTAACTGTTAAATGAGCAATTCCTCCATATTGCGTGTCAGTATCAGTACACATACTTCTGAGACTTCATAACCGGCACAACTCTCCAAGTGGTGATTCATGTGCCGCATCTCGTGCTGGTGGCAGGACAGCTTCGGGTTGTATATCTCAACCCGACTGATCTCCTGTGCAGGATTGACAGGAAAAAAGATAAAACCGAGAGGAAGATCCTCGACAGCCAGGAGAGAGCCTTCTGGGATGTCCACCGGCCCGTGGTAAGCCTCTGCCTGCGCGTGGCGGATTGATGCTACTGCACACCTTATCCTACACCTCCTCCTTTGAGTCTGTCTCTCTCGTTCTCTCTCTCGCTCTCTCTGCATGACATGAGGAAAGTCCTGAAATGATCAGTGTTGACCAGGGAGGTTGTGTGTTGTTGTTTTCCACAGCCTGGATGTGTGAACACCACAGAGATGGACATCAGGAAGTGCAGACGCATGAAGAATCCTCATAGAGTTAAGAAGGTACTCAATTGGTCAGAAAATTATGATTTGTTGATCTGTGCCAGCAACATGTAGTGACAAGCAGAACAATTAAATGTTCTTTCACTGGCAGGAAGTACAAGAACACTGTGTATCCACCTCTTGCTATTCATACAACAGAATTATAGCTTTGTGTTCAACTAAATCGTCCCAGATTACACACTAAATTTGTGAATAAACTGAGACAATATTATCATTATTTCTGAACATGGTGAAAAATGATTTTAAAAATGAAAAGACAAAATTAATTGAACACATCTTCCGTGGTTTATGGTGTTTGTAGATGATGTTGCAGGCATTACCGGGTTACATTGAAATACTGTAAGTTAGCTCTCCCCAGTCTCCTCCAATCACAATTTTAAACAATCATTTCAACCAACTTCCAAGTGGAGGTGTAACAATTAATCGATTTTTATTCAATATTTTAATCGTTTAGAGACCTTGTTTAACTTTGACAAAATCCTCGGAATGTCAGCCTCTCAACAGTAAATATTCTCAGATCTTTGCAGTCCTCCATGAAACCAGTCTGATTATCTTTGTGTTGAATCAAAATAAGACATTTGCAAACATCTGCATTTACTTTAGAAAAAAAAAAAAAGATCAACATTTTTGCCGATTTTATCAACATTTGTTTGGGCATTTTCTGAAGTATCAAATTAAAATAATGTCCTGCTTTTGAATAAAGAGCTGGAAACGAAAACTATTTTTGACCGGTTCATCGATTGATTGGGGAAAAAAAAATTTGACAGATGAATCGCTTATTAAAATCATCGTTAATTGCAGCCCTACTTTCAAGGATCACAAGTAAGAACACGACATGCTTGACTTGGTTTTTATCTAAAAAGTTCATGTTTCTTGTCTGCTGTATCTTGTCACTTATTTTCAAAGATGTCATTACAGTGAAGACACACTGTTGTACATTGTGTATTAGTTTTCTTATTTGCAGTCTTGGTAGTAGGAATAAGTGTCATGTGTGGTTCCCCTTTTTATTATTATTTTTCTTCATCATGCTCCAATGGGGCCAGTCAGTGTACGGTTTGGCAGAGGAGGGCACGCAGTCGCGAAGTCCAATCCATACTCCCTCCCACCACTCCAGGAAGGGAACTAAGGAGGACGTGGAGAAAGAGGTGTTACCATCTGTCACACTTTTAGCTTGGTGAACAAACTACGAGCTCATCAGACATCAGAAACTATGCTTTAAATTGCTGAAATCATTCATGCCGTCTTGCTTTCAGATCTTGTTCCTAAATGCCCAGCTAGATCGACACTGTATGAAAATGTCCAAAGTTGCTGAAAGGTAAGAAAAAAAGAAAAAAACCCATATATTGGTTTTGTTAACAGCATGTAAAACGTCGAGTACCCAACTTCCAGCACACACTCTGTCTGACGTGTGAGTTCTGTTTGCTACATCTGGGCGAGAAAGCGAAAGTCTTCCTTTTCCCTGCAAGCCTTCCCTCTTCCCTCTCCTCCCGCAAGTCAGCGGGCACCATCGTTACTTTCGAGCAGTGCAGAAAAACTGTCAATGGTGGCCGCCACGCGGGCCACCGTGCCTCCTTGACCGTTTAATCTGCTGACACTGATCATTGGACTGTGTTAATTGGTGCTTCTCAGAGCACAAGTTTGGAGTGTTAACTCGTTATACAATATCAATCATGAGCATTAACGACCAGCATCAAATTGTTTATTGATTTTCAATCCTATTAAGATGGGGGTTTTTTTTTTCTACACAAAACATAATCTGAGTAAATAAATAGATTTTTAAGCTTCCTGTTATGTTCAGACAATCTTGAATAAAAAAGGATTGAACTTATAAAGGAAATAAAAAGATATCATTTGAATTATGTCGTTATATTTGTTGATGATTAAATTGTCACATTGACCCATGAATCATAAAACTAACAGGAGGGTTAGGTTAATACTGTCTATAAGACCAAAATGTGAAATCAAAATATTGAACCTTCTTAGTTTTTCACAAAATTAAATATGACTATTTTTATAGCCACTGATGATAAAAAACGGTCAGTAGTGTTTCACATCTTGAGCCCAACAATTTCAGGACTGTCTAATTTGTAAAACATTTGTTGATTGGGAAAAAAAACCCAACTGGAATGAATATACACTTCGTAAGACCTAAATGCCAACCATGCCAACTATGATACTAATGTTCTTCTGTCTCGTGTGATGTCTGCGTCAGTCTGATAAGCTACACTGAGCAGTACTTGGAGTACGACCCTTTGGTGATGCCGCAGGAGCCGTCAAACCCCTGGACCAGTGATGACCAGTCCTACTGGGACCTGGAAGCCAGGTACACTCAAAAAGCACATTTTCCCACATCAGTTTCACTGAAATGAATGCATTCCGATGTTTGAATACAACCATGCATGAAAAGGGGCATATTTCTAGTAAAAAAAAAAAAAAAAAAAGAAAAGTTTGCAAAAACTTCTTCCATCCATCCATTTTCTTTACCGCTTGTCCTCACTAGGGTCGCGGGCTGCTGGAGCCTATCCCAGCTATCTTTATCTTGGGAAAATTGACTGTAACACATTCACTGCCATTGACGCTGTAGAAGTCAAATATTCATCTTAACTGGGAAGGCTGGCAGTGAATGAGAACACATTCAGAATCAAGTACTTACATTGATTATTGGTCATGAATGTTAATTCTGATAAACATACCTTTTCATCAGAAAATTGTCATTATCTTTTGATTCAGTTTTGTACTTGGTTCTGTCTTTCTATCACGCCGGCTGTGGCTCAATTGGTAGAGTGGGTAGATCCCCTGACCAATGGGTTGGCGGTTCGAATCCTGGTATCGAATCGAAACCCTGCCTGCTGTCAAAGTGTCCTTGGGAAAGACACTGAACCCTAACTCTCCTCCAGGTTGGCATTGTAAATGAGAAACTGTTCTCAATTGCCTTACCTAGTTAAAGAAGAAAAAAAAAAGAAAAAATTTACAGGAGATTTTTGATAAAACACTGCTTATGCATTATTGCCTTATTGGGTCATATTAATTAATGATGTGTGCACAGGGAATGTTTAATTTGTACAGTTTTAACAGTTTTAAAGCCACACCCAATGAACAAAATGATTTAAAAGTTGTATTAGAGAATAAATTAATATTTCTTATTTCAGATTTTTTTTTAAATGGTTGTGGTAATTTTTACATTCTTGTTAATATTGCAATTTAACGTCCCCCCCTCTTTTCATTGTGGCACAGAGGACAATAAAATATTTTGTGAAAATAACCTTTTCCTCACGTAGACTAAAACAACAAACAAACAGACCAATTGTATTGCTGTTATTTATTTATGGACAGGCTCTGCAGTGCACACACACTCAAACAATACAAAAACGTCTTCATTGTCTTGTCACCGAGCTGACTTAAAGCGATGTATTCTTTAAATAAATAATTGGGCGGCAGTGAACGAGTGTCAGCCAGACAAACAAGGAGCTCAGTGCAGTAGATTTAACAGCCCCATAAAGCTGCGCACCGGATATTTACAGGTAATTACTTTGAGTAATGGGCTCTTTTCTTGAAGCACTAAAGGAATTTCAGAGGTCACTCTCATTCATCAATCAAAATCAAATCAAAGAGTGCCATTTATGTTACTGACAATAAAGGACAATGTATAAGTATTGATGTCTACTGAATGGGTGACACTCCGATGGAAATGAACGAAACCAAATACAATTTGAACAGGTTGCATGGCCATTTGTGATAGTGTTACCTTCAAATAATGGTTTCAAAATCTTTAAAAATCCAGAGCAAAAATACAGGTCGACAAGTCAGAACACCTCGTGTGTCACTTTTAGCAGCAGTGTTGATAATACTGTTCAGTTGTGAAGTGTTTGTACAAAGTTTGCTGCAAACCAAGATGAGCAAGCAATATTTTTCTTGATGCCCTTGCACAAATAATACCGTACCATTAGACCTTGTAAGGTGAATTCACAGATTTGCTTCTAAATACATCCTACAAGTTTGATGATAATTGCTGAAAACATGTGCAAAGACTGAGAACTATGTCGTACTCAAATAGGGAGAACTATATATATGAAACTTTTTTTCATTTCAGTTTTGCTGCCTTTTTGAGGTTCCGGCTAAAACGGGGCCAGTGACGCACCTCGGCCACAGCATGACTTGCCCCTCCCCTGCTATATAAGAACCTGAGCACCTTTGTTCGTATCAGTGGTTGTCCGGTGCCATTGTGGCGTGCACTTACTGTAGCTAGTTATGCCTACACCCTGAAAATGCATCTTCCCTTCTGGTAGTCCACTGGCATGGCTGCTTTAGAGTGCCTCGTTGTTGGCCTTGCATTCATGCTTGTCACGCAGAGGAAGGCAGAATAGCGAGGACAGCAAAAACATTTTTTCAATAAATAAAAGCATGTGGACCAGGGCTTCGGGCTCGCGTGGCTGCTTTAGAGCGCCTCGTTGTTGTGGCATGGAAAAGTCCCACAGTGATCCGGTGGGATATATTCCAGCCACCGGAAAGCTTTAAGGGGATATATTTTCACGGCTCAAATACAGTATGTAGTTATGTATAGGTGTAAGAAAAATGCTAGCCGAAGTAGCATCCATTTTTCCGGTCGTAGTAGTGGCATTTTGACATTCGACGGTTGAGCGGGGCATGGTTTCGATGCATTCAGCGGACGTGCCCACAGCGTTTTAGAGCACAAAACCACACACACATCAACTTGATAGTCTCTAAAGATATATCAGAGTTGATGTACTTGAGATACGTTTTTGGTGTTATGAAGCTAGCATCTCTCACTCAGCCATTGTCCTCCCCCCCAAAGCAAGGAGCCTGGTCACCAGAGGGTGAAGAAGTGGGGTTTCTCCCTGGAGGAGGCGCTGAAGGACCCAGCGGGACGCGACCTCTTCCTCAAGTTCCTGGAGTCCGAGTTTAGTTCCGAAAACCTGCGGTGAGCACAGAGAATGCAAAAAATTATTTATACAAGAAAAAAACTGTAGTATATATGTAACTTATGTACAGTATTGATTTCTGTTAACGCAGTCAATAATACAACTAAGCTAAACTGGATCTAAAAAGTCTACAAACCCCTGTTCAAATGGCTGGAGGTTTTTGTGATACACAAAAATATAGAAGGGAAATAAAAAGAAAGTGAGAGAACGTTGTTGCCCAAGTGCTATTATTTGACATGAATTATTTTCATAAAGATGAAGATCACTGTTACTTATATGTTGAATCTAAACAAAGTAAAAAGGTCCATCCTATGCACTTATTTTCCAAACCTTAATGACTTACAACTGTAAAGATGCAGTTGCTCAAGATAATGTCAATGCACAATCATCGACTATAACTCAACTTTATTTATAGAGCACTTTGAAACAACCACAGCTGCACACAAAGTGCTGTACATTATATAAAAGTAAAGTAAATTTATATAAATGATATAAAATGAAGTGATTTTAAGATGTCTTGAAACTGTAGCTCTCTTTATTTTTTGTTTGTTGGTTTGTTTTTTGTTTCACGCTGTGGCTGTTGTGCAGGTTCTGGTTGGCCGTACAGGACCTGAAGAGAATCCCGCAGCAGGAAGTAGCGCAGAGAGCGCAGGAGATCTGGGCCGAGTTCCTGGCCGAAGGGGCGCCCAGTTCCATCAATCTGGACTCGCACAGCTATGAGCGCACGAGCCACAACCTCAAAGATCCGGGACACTACAGCTATGAGGACGCACAGGTGGGGGACAAGATGTCACGAACAACTGCGATAAGATTTACCATATTTCATCATATGGTGGCCTTGGGTGTTCGTTTCCTGATAGTCCATCCTAGTAGTGGATTGAATTTTACATGTACTTGTATGCTTATTATCCTCACTAGTTTGATGTACCTGTACATTGGTTTAAAATTTTTTTTATAATAAATAATAAAAAAAAAACCTTGACAATACAGCATGCTTAGACTGACTGTCTTAATAATGATGTTTTTTTCCCCCCACAACTGTATGACGTTTTTTTGCGCACTAGTAGAACAACTAAACATTACTAGTAAGGCAAAACCGCACTAGTTGACATCAGCACACTGCTAGTGAAATGCATTGTTAGCTAGTAGAATTTAAAATGTCACGACTAGTACTGGTTGCACACACTTGTCAACTAATGCACAGTTTTGCCTCACTAGTAACTAGTAGTTGTTCTACTAGTGCACACAAATATCATAAAATAGTGTGGGGGGGACATCAGTTGTTGTAAGACATACTGTAATTGTTCTACTACTGCGCCATAGTTGTTCCACTAGTGCGATACCTGCTGCAGATGTTTATTTTGGACTTTTTTTTTTTTTTTGGTATTATTTACATTTTATATTGGTACACAACAGTTGTGTGTGTCAGTAGTGGGTCGTTTTTCCCCACCGAGCTGTAACGCCGCCTTGTGTCCAGGATCACATCTACAAGCTGATGAAGAGTGACAGCTACACTCGTTTCCTGCGCTCCAACGTCTATCAGGACCTGCTGAACTCAAGAAAGAAGGTACTGCATGGCTGCCGGCTACCTGACACAAGTCACTTGATAACTCAAACAAAAAGACAACACGTCTAATCATATTTAAAACAAAAAACAAAACAAAAACACCAACATGCTGACCTGTATACCAAGGCATTTTTAAAGACATGCTTACATATGATGTTTAGTAAGACGTTTTTTTAAAAGACATGATGTATGTATAGTCAGGCATGTAAAATAACACATCTACATCGACAAATGACGTAAAATATATATATATTTTTAACTATGCTGTACAGTCGGGTTTTTTTGTAAGCAAATGCACAGTCACACTAAACGACATAAATATACGTAGACTGAAAAATTGAAGAAGCATGAAAAAAAAACCTGACGTATAGGAAGTCATTTAATGGCATACTGTATGTATAGTAGGGAAAAATAATAATAATAAAAGACTTCTAACACAGCCACTGCGGTTTTATTAGTCTTCCAACTGTATACATGTTATCCCTCTTGGAAATGCCTGACTATACATTATGTACTTCTTTTAGTTTGACTATTCATCAGTTAATTTTTTTAGTCTATTCATCTTTTAATGATTTTAGTATAATTATACTGTACATGAAGTTGTATTCTTTGTCCATGTTGTTTTTAAAACACATTCACTGCCATTGACGGCTTTAGAAGTCAAATATCCATGTTAACTGGGAAGGCTGGCAGTGGCTTGAATTGACTATAGATCATGGGTTATTCTCCCATTTGCGTAAGAGGAAAAAAAAAGCCATGTGTAGTTCAATTAAGAAATGACATGATGTATAGACACACTATAGTAAATCATTTTCTTAAACATTTTCATGAAACAAAAAAACACAATGTGTAGTACGATATTTTTTAAATGGAATGACATGATGCATGGTCAGGCGTTTTGAAAAATGTATTGCAAGGCATGTAATTGAAAAATGATATGATGTACAGTCAACTAAAGACACACACACAAAAACAGTAACATGACTACATGACGCATAGTCAGGCATTTTTTAAATTATTATTACCTGTACAGTATAGTAAGGCATTTTAAAAAATAGACATGTTCTTCCTGCTGCACATGGTGAGTTCAGGTGAGTCTAGCTTCAGCCAAACAGGTCTTCGAAATCTTTGCGGTTTCCGTACTGTGACATTTAATCTGTAGTTGTGGTTTCCCTGTCATATTGATCACTCTCTTCCTGCAGCTGGAAACGGAGCAGGGCCGACGGACCTCGCTGGAGAAGTTCACACGCAGTGTGGTGAGTTTTTTTTCTTTTTTTAATTCAACCTTTACAACTGATAATGGCAGCAGCAACAACAACAACCACTTGTAATTGACTCTTTTCTTTTGTATTGAATGTGTAACACTTCCCATTATTATGCAGTTGCTACTAAATCACAGACTACTACTGTATAGCAGTAGCAATAATATACTTCACACGTTGCATAGATATCCCCCAGTTACCGTGCAAATAATGTGAGCACTACTGTGACTTATATTGCAGCAATCTGATTGGATGCTACTAAATGCCATTCATTGCCATTTAATTACGCTGTTTTCCTGTCTATTAATTCACCTTTTGGTATTTTTGCATAAATATGACATGTGGAAAAGCCCCAAAATATAAACAAAAATGCAAAAATGAGCTGACTTTTGCTTTTGTTGTATGCAAAATATAATTCTTGTATTGGCTCATTAGATTGCACATGTGCAGCTCTTGTAACGTCGCTTTAGTGATCCAGGATCGATTGGTTTCTAATTCTACTGATATATACCCACACAAACGTTTACTTCTCCAGCTCCTGCTATTTCTCTGTGGAGAAAGCCTTTCCTTTTTCCACTGGTTTTGATTAATCACTAGCTGTGCTTTAAACAGTTGAAGTTTTTGTATGCAAAGCATGATTGGACCCGTTTGGAGCATTAAAAGCGGATGTCCATGTGTGTCAATGCAGTAAGTGTTTTGTGTAGACACTTGCTGTAATTAAAACTTTCATTTGACCTCCATATGACATTGTGTCTTACCTGCAGGGCAAGTCACTGACTGGCAAGCGCCTGACGGGCCTCATGCAGTCGTCCTGACGAGGTCTGGTCTGGACTCGGGCACCCACAGGAGCTGCGGAGATACCGTGGCGTGAGCGTGTGCGTGCGGGAGGCCATGAGGGCACCCGAGTTTTGGACCTGGACCGCCATCGCGCTTCGTAACTCTCTAAAGCTGTGTTAAAGAAGGCCGGCAGCATGCAATAAATCATCTGAGCTGACTTCGGGACAGCAAAGTGACAGTGCAGAGGACAACAAAAAAAAAATAAATAAAAATGTACAAAACAAAGCGGTACTCGTTCAAAGCACAAAGCTGGGTTCTATCTCCACTCACGTTTATATGGTAGCGAGCTGCCAAGACTATCTGTTTCCTTGAATTGATGTAAAGAAAATGAACTTTGGCTTGACAACTTAATGAGATTAATGCTGGAGTTACATCACCCATCACCATGGTGACAGAAGATATGGAGGCTGTGATTGACAGGGAAAGTATTCATGCCGACAGCCCACTCTGAGTGGATCTGGTGGAACATTGCATAAACAGTGAAAGTAAAGTGGGGAAGAAGACAACTTAAGACAACTCTCTTTACAAAACTGTAATACTTAAAATGACACTGACTTGATACTTTCCAATGTATTGAAATCTTCCAAACATTCCACTCCATGCAGCCACAGCTTCAAATGTAACTCTCCAACCATTCTTACGTAAAGAAGAGTATGATAATAAAAGAGGAATGCGCAAGACAATGATTTGATCTATTATTATGGACGATATAAAAAAAGCTGCAAAAATGCAGTCACGGGTGATTTTTAACTGGGACTGGATGTATTAAATACTGTACTGTAGTGTTTATGGAGGTAAGACTATCACCTTTAGTAAAAACAGACTAAAATTCCTCTTTTTAGTCTCACGTGATAAAAATGCATTAGTGTTAATAATGTAAAGAAAATGCTACTCTTTGTTTATTCTGAAGTCATTTTTTTTTATGAACCAAAGTTTTAAGTTCTAAGAAGCAATAGCGTGCCAGAAACTCATTGTTGTTGCAGCAGCGCCATCTGCTGGTAATTAACTGAGATACACAAATTGTTATTACAGTAGCCAGAAGATGATTAAGCCCTTTTCTTTTGTTACTAAAATGTAATGATTATCACAAACTTTTTAAAGGACAAAACAATATGTATTTAAGTATAATTCATAGTAGTATAACTACTTTATAGTGAGGTACATGGAGTCAAGTACAATTTATCAAATGTGGTTCCTACTTTATTGGGCTCTCCTGCTCAAAATTCAGATGTCCTCACATTCCTGTGGATGTCTGTGTATCCACATTTATAGTAAAATCCATATTTATATATCTCTATGTTCCTATAAATTCAACAGAAACAGAAAATTGTAATTATCCCTCAAATTGACAAATAACATTATCCATGAGGGCCAGCCAGCAACCAAAGTCACTGAACAATCAAGCAAAGCTTTTCTCATTTGTGTAGCATCTTTTTAAAAGTGAATGCTCAACAACACAGCAAGAAACAAGCAGTATTCAGTCTTAAGCTCTTTTACAGTGAGGAAATGGCGACTCAGAAAAGTGTAAGAAAAGGAAGGGAGCTTGACTGATGACAAAAGAACAGGAGTGACATTTAAAACAAATAGAAGTTTGTTACAGTCACAGTTACAGTATGAAATATGAGGAAATGGAGGGCGATAAGCAATATAAGACAATGTATTACTATTGTAACATTCATACAATTACAAAGCATGTTTCTTTACTGATTGTGTCGAGTTTGATTCAAATTTTAGGGAAAGCTCTTATTAGGATACACCACTCCAGAATAAAAGCATAATAAATGTTTGGTTATATTCATACCTCTGAACATTATATTTGTAAGGGCACAATATTTGATATAACTCAACTCTAATTGGTCAAGTGGTCAGTTGGTGTATCCAGTAAAGTGACTTACATTAGTTTAACTTGGAAGTTAAATATGCGGGCAGGTCAAAAATGATCCCAACGATTTAGTATGGTAGATTTAATGTTAAATGTAGATTTGTAAATATTTGTTTGTTATTGTTTTCGTAAAGTTTGTTGTGTTAATGTTTAGATTTTGAATGGTAGATTTAATGTTGGGGTGAAAGTACATTAAAGTAAAGAAAGTACATTATATTACACTTTGGTAAGGAGCCATTACATATTTATTGTCCAGACTGCACATTAAGCTGCATCAAAATCAGTGTTCAAAACCTTTGACCTTTGAGTCCATTTAAAAACGGCAGAGACGCTTAGAGGGTCGGTTGTCATGCAGCGATGGCAGGACACGAGAGCGGTTGGACTCCTGTGACTTCCAGAGCCTTGTTGAAGTGCACCTCCATGACCTTTGAGGCTTTGACGATCTTCAGGTTCCTCATGCAACCTCTGAAGGACGTGCGGCCGGACAGAGCTGCCTGATGAACACCGTCTGGACAAGACGTGCACGACGGTCACTTGATACTGTACGTCTTCAACATGCATGCAACTTATTAAACATTACACTGCACTACTACATGTAACCCTAAATGTCATTAGGAATTAAAAAAGATGTATTTTTTGGGGAAAGAGTTGTTAAGTGATAATAAATTCATATTTTATGGTCGCCTTCTGTGGTGGCATGACAAGATCACACTACTTCAGATGCTCATTTAGCTCAAGTCTTATGAGATGCCTCACGTGATGACGTCATGTTTTCAAACTTCAGGGGCTTTCAACTTTAGTGGGTGCACTGTAGCTATATAGCAAATGGCACCATTACCAGTCCTCGCTGTTTTAAGTGCGAGCCACATCTGAGTTTAACATTCCGCTGCACTGTACTGTGGTGAACTGAACCAAGTGTACCGCTTAGTTTAAATGCGACTTTTGTGCATTTGCTTCAGACCTGGGTAGCCTCCCACGTAGATCGGGTCGTTGGTATCGCAGGTGTTGGACCGTGCGTTGGGACTCTGCGCTTGGCTCATCTTCCCATCCACCAGGAGCTCCACCCTGTGGCGAGCCTTGACGGCGACGACCGTGTGCCACCGGCCGTCACAGAAGCCGTCGCTGTCGGACGCGTGCATCGCCGTGATGCGTCCGGCGCCGTTGTCAACGTGGAAGAGCAGCTAAAAGAGGGGAACGGCCATTGTGGGTTCTCATCAATTATCTGGGCACTGTATCACCTTCTTATAAGGTCTCAATTCATTCATCACACCTGGCCCTGAACAATCTCTATACCAAGTCCATCATTGCCTTGGTTACTGATGGCCAAAAGGACGCCATTGGTTCTGCTGGTTCGGAACTCCAATCCAATGGACACGTCGAGACCCACTCTGTAGCTGGAAACTATACAGGGAACGAATGATGAGTCAGTTGCAGTAAAAAAAAAAAAAAAAATCATTAATAGTATTAATCAGTACCCAAAGAAGCAGCTCTCAGTTTCAAAAACGTTGGTGAGTACTGAGTACAATATCAGTTCTTCCCAAGTGATATTACTTAATTCTCCTTATTTGGTTTTGATTGATGATCATTAAGCAAACCAAATACACATTAATCCGTTAATAAACAGTAATCGAAAAAACAATTTTGCAATAAACTTTAATGCAAAATATTTTTTTTAAAAATATTATTCGCTTAATCTATGGAATAATCAATATAATAATGGATTCTAAAAACATTCAACAGTGACCTGCTTTCAAGAAGCCGGTTCCGTCAAAATAAGTTCCCGCCTCAGTGGCAGCAAAGCATCTTCCGACCATGTGGCCGGACGTTGGCGTCGCCATGTCGAGCTCGAAGTCCTCAGTGAGCGCCTCGGTACGACCTGGGACAAGAGGAAGGGATTACAATTGGCATATATTTTAGGACCTTTTTAGTTGAAATGCGTTCTTACCAGTAGCAGCAGCCTTTGTGCTGACAGGACCGCCAACCATCTTCAAGCGCCGTATGCACCCGTTGATGCTGTAAAGAATCTAAAGGCAGAGAATTGATTTAGTACATTTCTCATGTTTTGTCATCCTATTTTTGCTTTCTATTACCGGTCCGATCCTCTTGGTGGTGTAGTTGTGCGGGAGACCACCGACATACAGCACGCCCACCACGTCCAGCAGGTCAGCCTGAAAATCAAATAACCGCAAATGAACATGACACATGGTTATGGATGCGTCATTTTCGTAACAAAATGCATCTTTGGCATTACCACTGGTAATAAAATAAAGAATGATCAACCTTTTTGGGGCTGATCATCTGTTTACTGTATCGCCCATCCACCACCAGGAGAGCTCTCTGCTTGCTGCGAGCCACACGGATCTGAGAGAATTAAAAGAAAAAGAAAATCGCAGGGCACATAGAAACAAACAACCATTCGCACTCACAGTCATGCCTACGGGCAATTTAGAGTCTCCAATTTATGCATGTTTTTGGGATGTGGGAGGAAACCGGAATGCCCAGGGAGAACATGCAAACTCCACACAGGCGGGGCCAGGGATTGAACCCGGGTCCTCAGAACTGTGACGCTGACGCTCTAACCAGTCGTCCACCGTGCCGCCAACTACACTCATATTTAAGTTATTTTTTCATGTTGATGACATCATTCTGTAACTTGTTTGGCGTACATTACCAAGTAATGGGTACGGTTAAGCTAATGCTTTTTTTTTTGTACTGTGAATAAGTGATAGCTGCTGAAAGTAACTAAAAAGTTTCCTTTTTCTAACTTACTTTTGAAATCAAGTAATCAGTAAAGTAACGAAGTTAATTTTAAGCTCAAGTAATCAGTAAAGTAACTAAGTTACTTTTTCAAGGTAACTGTGGCAACACTGTCTCAATGAAACCATAGCCGAGTGCGTGGCTGTCCCACCTTATGCCAGTTGCCGTCATTGATGGAAAAGGGGACGCATCCAGATGTGTTGCCGTGACCGAGGTCATAACCCAGGCACACCTGTCCATCCTTGATCTGCGTCACCACAGAGGAGCAGATGACAAGCGCTTAGTCCGTGCTATTATCTCTGGAAACATGGCCGCATGAAAACAAGCATTCCACATGACACCTGGATGGAGACAAAGTCAGCGTGGTTGATTCTGGCCATGTAGAGAACGAGTCCTGACTCCTCCTGTGTTCTCAGCTCAAACTCCAAAATCAACCTGTAACACACACGAAGGACACATTTAGGAAAACAATAGCTATTGAAAAGTACACTTACTAATAGTAAGGTTGTCTAGAGGATTAAAGTTATGTTAAATGGATGTCTAAAATAATCCAGGAAAAATGCAGATCTAGGAAAGATTTTTTCACATTGGGAGCATTTGTCACTTCCAAAAACCTGCACACAGTGTCGTTGATGCTCCTGCTTCTCAATACAAACCTCTCTCTCACTTTGGCGTCATCAAAGGCGAAGCTCATGTGACTGTTCCTGCTCAGTCCGAACTGGTAGGCCTTCTCCAGAGCCACAGGGGCCACAGCTGAGGGGCACGAGTCCTGGAGATTGGACTAAATATGTCATAAACACCCACAACATGTCTACAGCTACAATAATACACAGATTGCTCAATGTATCTCTCTGACAGTGTCAATCAAATACTGTATGGGGTCTTCTTAGAGCCAGTAAAGTGATCGACATACTGTAGTGAGTTATTAAATGCCTGGTTTGATTTTTCTTTTTCTTTCTCCTCTCACATATCAAAAATATTAAAAAGTTGTAGTTAAATCTGAGGCCAGTAGATGTCAGTGTTGCAATTCAATAATCTATCATTTTAAATCATGTTAGTTTTTTTCCTCTCACCTTTATCAGTTTGCAAAGTGTCCCACAACCCGTGTTCTCCTTTCAATTTGTCAGTGATTTGGTTTTATTTGTCTAATAATTTCATGCACCTGTGGCCAAAAAAGCGAAGTGTGCAGAGTCTCTGTCGCCGAAATGCACGAGTGCAGTTAATGAAAGGGGCTATCATTGCCAACAGCCACTCAAATATCCACAATCTCGCACTTTGTATTGTTATAATATTAATACAGCAACCAGGGGAAATCTGCTTCTTTCTTTACAACTGCACCATATTGTTTGTGGTACAATAAAAAAATACAGTAAACTATATATGGCACCTCAAAATGTTTCCGAATAAGAACACCAGGACTTGCAGTTTTTCAGTTTGTATGAGTGCGAGGATCATTTGGTAGGCGTGCGGGTGTGAGTGGCCAATTTTAATTTGTTTGCAATTGTCAATTACAGTTATGTCTGTGTGCGGCGGGCCTAACAGTGGGGCTACATTACACAATAACGGCCCCACATCGACTTTCTCCACCCCATGACATGATCAGCTCGGCTGGGCGAAGAACCACTTTCGAGTTTGACGCGAGTTTGTGATAACTGGCGCATAATTGATTGCTCAGTATCGGTGGGACGGTATTTGTGTTTGGCAATGCGCCACATACACACAGTGAAGTGTTTTAAGTGCTGCTCGAGAAGCAAAAATGCACATCATATCCTTTTCAACCTTTTGAATGTTACATTTGCTCTCTTAATACTTGTGACATGACCCCACCCTCACCAGACTCCTCATGTCTAACCTAACCATCATCATCATCCTCAAAACTCATTCTTTCCTCCTATATTTCCACCTACAAAGTTAGCGACACTATTTGTGTGCGTGTGTGTGTGTGTGCGTGCGTGCATGCACGCGTGCGCGTATCTTAATCTCCTCTGGTCTCTTGTTCTCTTTCAAGTGAAGACATTCCCCACACGGCGACCTTGCTTTGTTACCGCCGACACTCACCTCTTATCATGCTCTGTCTTCATATCCGCTCCTGCTCAACCTCTGCCTTTCTTCTCTTTCTCCGCCTCACCAGACTCCATCTAACAAAAGAAGCTCTCTCGCTCTCTCCCTCTCTCTCCTTCTCATTCTTCCGTCTGCTCCCTCTCCTGTGGCTTCCCATTAAGCCAACAAAAAAGCGCAAGGCGCTGTGTTCAGAAAGTGTCCTTTCCTCCTCCTCTTCAATGGCCGAGGCCGTCATCTTCTTCTTCTCCTTCTATCCTCTTTTATTCTCCTCTTCCTCCCTCCTTTTCTCTCATCTCCTCTGTGGCTTTCCATCGGGCTAACAATGGGAAGATGGTCCTCCATTCAGAGCGGCTAGTCTTTTCATGGAGGTCACGCCGATAGAATGGGAAGTCATTAAGTCGGGACTTGGTATAAGTGTAGGTACGCATGTGTACTGTGTGTGTGTGTTGCCAGCAAGTTTCCTTCAGAGAAGAGACTTATTATAAAGTCGAAATGAGCCACTCTTACAGGCTCCAGGAGTTATTATCTTTAGCCCAATTTTTTTTTTTTTACTTCAGAGAAGACCACTCAGACTTGTTGCTCATACTGTAACTGAGCGCTCATTACAAGCCTTAATACTGTTTTAACCTCTTTTCCATCTTTGAGCTGCAATTGTGTAAAGTTTAGACCACGTGAGATGATTCTATTATCCCTAATTGGCCTCACAAGATTAATATCTATTTATCTTTATAGCGTTGTGCTCTGGAGTGCCACCTCTTTTAAAGAATAAATTGAGATGAATCTGATTCATACTGCTCACAAAGAGCAGTGATGTGATTCACTTTGGCCTGCACTTGCATTTTTTTCTATTTGTGGTTAGGATGAAACACCACTGGAATTTCTACCCTCACACAAAAAAAATAGGTACACCTGGATCAACTATGAATGAATCAGTAAAAAAAGCTGTATTCCCCCAAAATGCTTTTATATTTTGAATCCTTACAGTACTACTTGAAATCTGATTGAAAAATATTTTCATTTCTGTATAGTCAATTGTGTGAAAGTGTGTATACCGTATCAGCAGTGGGCGGGGCTTCAGCAGAAGTAGGTGTAGCAGTGGGTGTGGCAGCAGGTGCGACAAGTGCTGTGGGCTCCTGTCAGTCATCAGGGGCGGGAAGGAGGGGGGATTAATGGCACAGCCATGAAGCGCATGTAGCCACTCCAATCAGCAGCAGCGTTAGCCATGCAATGATGGTTAGAATGCAATTCAGCTCCTCCCTGTTGTGACGATATTTTCTACGTTACTGTGACAAACGCATTAAGAGTTGTCTTAATAGTTAATTTCTTAGGCTACGTTAAACTATGTTCATACGGCAGGTCCATTTGCCCAAAACGTAGTGCACTGATTTGGGCCAATACAGTATGCTTGCCGTCCCAGTACTGAGTAGTAAGTTTTGATACGCCTTATCACGTCCTGTCAGGTTTAGTTGCGTGTACCCCGTTTTACTACCGACGACTAGCTAACTGCCGAAGCAAATGTTTTGACACTTAAAAAAATCTCGCCGGCCATCTATGGCTATCAAGGCCTGTCACGTTTGCACATCTGCGATTGGCTGGCAACCAGTTCAGGGTGTAGCCCGCCTCCTGCCCGATGATAGCTGGGATAGGCTCCAGGACCCCTGTGACCCTAGTGAGGAGAAGAAAATGGATGGATGGATGGACGTTTGCACATCCCGTCCCTTACATTGTCTCGCGACCATCCCATTTTGTCCATGGTGGTCTGAGACTGAGATGCCGTGGCCGCTGGGAATAGTGTAAATGTAACCTTACAAGAAAGAGGACAGACTGTACAGAGTGCAACCTTGTTCGCTGTCAACCTTGCCGACTATCAGCTGGTGGCCAACTGTAGTTACTCCTTCACTAACATGGCGCTCCGAACATGGTCAACATTTTAATTACCTCCATGAGCTCTTGTTAAGTGTCCTTGGGTACCTTGAAAGGCGCTATATAAAGCCAAGCTATTCTTCTTCTTAGTCCATCCATCCATTTTCTTAGCCACTTCTCCTCACTAGGGTCGCGGGCGTGCTGGAGCCTATCCCAGCTGTCATCGGGCAGGAGACGGGGTACACCCTGAACTGGTTGCCAGCCAATCGCAGGGCACATAGGAACAAACAACCATTCGCCCTCACAGTCATGCCTACGGGCAATTTAGAGTCTCCAATTCATGCATGTTTTTGGGATGTGGTAGGAAACCGGAGTGCCCGGAGAAAACCCACGCAGGCACGGGGAGAACATGCAAACTCCACACAGGCGGAGTGTGGAGTTTGAATCCCCGGGGCCGGGGATTGAACCCGGGTCCTCAGAACTGTGAGGCTGACGCTCTAACCAGTCGGCCACCGTGCCACTCTTCTTCTTAGTGTTTTAATTAATTTCCAATTGATTATTTTATTAAAAGGGAAGAAAATTCTAAAATAAAATATTTTTGTAACTATAAATGCATTCAAAAAAATCTTAGAATACTAGCATAATATTCTTGGACGAAACTACTGAAGTGTTCCAGTGAGCTACTGTATATCAAGGTTTTAACCGGTGATGTATCTACATGCCAAGGCTTAAGGTTCAAAACAAATGGCTGACTGTCTAACCCCCTCTTAGCATTGTGGTTACTGCTTTGGCTCCTGCAGGCCCATAAAGAATAGCTGGCATGCACAGTTAGCTGGCACATCAGTGTGACTTTAAAGCACACGACCGGCTGCTAAAGAGGGAGTTTAGTGGCTCAAGGCTAAAGGGACAATAAAGTACAGATAATGGGCTGTACAAGTGCGGCGTGATGGAGCGCTAAGCTAACACAGCAAGGCCATGGCTGTATTGCATCCCTCACAAATCGGCGTGTGACTGAGAGGACGTGTTCACATTTGTTACGACACTCAAAGTAGGGCGCATAAAGTAAATGAATGGCTCCTGTATCCTTTAGAAATATGAACAATTGTGTTTACATATTTTCACCATCTATTAACAGACCATTTTCACAGCTAACCCCGGCCACCTACTATAGCGGTCCATAATATTGGTGGACCAGCAAGGACGCTTTCCACATTGTGTCAGCGCCAACATTAAGTTTCAGAGTTATGTGCAGTGTTTGTCCGAACTTTGCTGCACGCTAAAATTATCACACACCATATAATATATAAAATATGGTATATCTGATATGGTGGTAGCGGAGTCCACAATATTGTTCCCTATTGCTTTAATATTAACATTAACATGTCTTTAGTTGGAATCACTCACAGCAGGAAGTACAGGAGGCCATGTAACAGGTACAGCAGTCGGCGCAGGCCGGTCAGGTTTGGCTGCATCTATTTCCTTCTCCGCCTCTTCTGTCGGATAAGGAAGAGCAGGGAGCGGGGCAAGGCTGGGACACTGGCCGATTTCAGCATTTTCAAAGGACACCGCCTGGGAGAAGTCTGACACTCTGTGAGAGGTACAAGAAGCCCGATTAAATAAGATCAGTTCATTTAAAACAAAAAAAGACACAAACGGATGCATTAGAATGACCGAAAAAAAGAGTAAAGTAAATAACATAGTGTATTTGTGCATTGCCGTATTCCACCATATATGAATTTTTGCTTATCCTTATCATTGGCCTTCGTACAATGTCTACTCATTTGCTGTCCTTTTGCTTGTGTGCCTCTATTGATTTCAATCAAACAATATCAGACTCACTTTGATCTACCTCAGTTGGTGTCATTTAGACATTTCAGTGTTCCAACACAGATTTTGTTTTGGTTTATTTTTAAAACAACTGTTCAGTCTATTGCGGCGATTAAATTTTCTGAGCAAAGCAGAATTGGGTATTTACCAAGACCATGCTATAATACTATGTGCTCTCAAACCAAAATTGTAACTGATCTTCCAAGCGCCTTAAAAAAACATGGATTGATCTATATATATATTTTTAGATATTAATAGTTTTTTTTGTATTAGAAAATAAGAGCTATTGTAACAGTCTTGGAAACATCAATATTTTCCAAACAGTAGTTTCCATTTTTCATACTTTTCCAGACCTGCAAATCTATGAAATCAAATTCCATACTTTTCCATACATTCCATACTTGCGTAGGAACCCTGGACATTTGCATTTGTATATTTGCACTTCCTCAAAACATAATCATTCAAAATCTCAATTTCAAATTCCGCTCGGCTATACATGCACAATCAATAACATGTACAGGATAACGCACGTCAAATCTACATGGGTGTTCAATGGTGATATACATAAAATAGACAGCCAGCCAGTCTGGAGGACAAATGAGGGACAAGGAGGCATCACATGGGGAGGAGATGGGTTAATAGGGGTGATGTGAGGTGAGAGAGGGACAATCAGACACAATGAGAGTCATGAATATGTTTATGCAGTTGGGCAGATCTATTACTGCAGACCAGGCACGAAGAGACAAAGACGGTATTGTCATCGTCATCCTGAATGGTGCCCTGCTGGAATTTCATGCAGCAGTGTCAAGGTGAACATCTTAGGTCTAATGAAGTGAAGTGATGTGATCAATTGGGCCTTAATGAACATCAAGATATCTCAAAATAAAAGACAATTCCAAGTATTTAATGCAGTGACATGAAACCATGGAGGACTAAAGAAATACACATAGTTTTTGTTGATGTGGCTTTTGGGGTACTTACACAGCGTTGACCATGAGATTCCAAATACATCCTTGGAATGGGACGTTGGCCCTGTTGGATGTCTGCTCCACATCAGCAGGAATACCACCGAGGAACACACGCTGCAAGCTGATTGGCTGGTCATTAGGAAGTGCAGCCTCTCTTTTTGCCTCCTCATCCACTTGAACTGCAAAAGATCTGATGAAACACAAATCAGCAATATATTGAAAGAAATGAAAGAGGAAATAAAGTGAGATTATATCTTGACATATTTCTATATGAATGAAGTCATGGCACTGTAGGAATATGGGAAAAATCTGAAATGTATTGAGGCCTCTTTTTTGTCTATGATGCGATGGAGTGTCTTTGACACTTCAACTGCTACCTTGTAAGAATATATGGACACTATTATATCCTACCTCAGCTTCTGTGAAGATGTGTGTGTACCAACTAAGACATTTTGCATGTTTAATAACAATAAGGCGTGTTTCACTGCCAAACTTTACCGACTACACCAAGCTAAAGAGGATGCCTATAGCAGAGTGGGGACAGAGCCCTGCACAATCAGGCCATAAAACAGCTGACAATAGAAATCTACATTGCAAAGAGAAATTATGCAGAAAAACTGAGAAACCAGTTGGCTGCTAACGACTGTAAATCAGTCTGGTGTGCATCACTATCCCTAACCAGCTACAAGCGGTCATCCCCCTAAGCGGAGAACAACAAAGGACTGGCTGATGACTTGAATACCTTCTACCGCAGATTTGAAAAGGACACTTTCACACCCAACACCCACCCAGCCGCACCACCGACGACAACCATCACACCTCTGCCCCGCCCACCATTGACCATTCACAAACAGGATGTGAACCGCGTCTTTAAACAACAAAAGATCAACAAAGTGGCAGGGCCGGACAGTGTGTCCCCCTGCTACCTGAAAGTCTGGGAGGATCAGCTCGATCCGGTTTTCACACAGATCTTCAATAGATCTTTAGAACGGTGTATAGTCCCATCCTGTCTCAAACGTTCCACCGTCAATCCAGTCACCAAGAAACCTGCAATTGCAGGACCGAATGACTACAGACCTGTCGCCCTGACATCTTTGGCCATGAAGTCCTTTGAACGCATTGTGCAGGACCACCTCAAGAGCGTCACAGGACCCCTGCTGGACCCCCAGTAGTTTGTCTATCGAGCAAACAGGTCTGCACTTCATCCTGTAACACCTCGACAGCGCAGGGACCTATGTGAGGATCCTGTTCGTGGACTTCAGCTCTGCGTTCAACACCATCGTCCCGGAACTCCTCTCCTCCAAGCTTCTCCATCTCAACGTCTCGCCTGACATCTGCCAGTGGATTTACAGCTTCCTGACGGGCAGGACACAGCAGGTGAGGCTGGGGGACACCACCTCATCCACAAGCACTATCAGCACCGGGGCCCCCCAAGAATGTGTCCTCTCTCCGCTGCTCTTCTCTCTCTTACACAAATGAATGCACCTCAACACACTTGCTATCAAACCCCTGAAGTTTGCAGACGACACCACATTCATCGGCCTCATCAAAGATGGTGACGAGTCTGCGTATCGACAGGAGGTGGAGTGGCTGGAGCTTTGGTGCGGCCAACACAACCCAGAGCAGAACACGGTCAAGACGGTAGAGATGATCATTGAATTTCAGGACACATCCTTCGCTACAGCTGCCCACAACGTTGTTCAACTGCCCTGTGTCAATTGTCGAGACCTTCAAGTTCCTGAGTATTAGTTTCTCAGGACCTGAAGTGGGAGAGAAACATCAACTCCATCGTCTAAAAGGCCCAGCAGAGGATGTACTGTACTTCCTGCAGCTTCTGAGGAAGCACGGCCTGCCACAGGAGCTGTTGAGGCAGTTCTACACAGCAGTCACTGAATCGGTTCTGTGTTCATCCATCACAGTCTGGTTTGGTGCTGTCACAAAGAGGGACAAAATCAAACTAGAACGGACAGGCAAGGCAGCTGAAAAAAATTATCGGTACCCACCTACCAACTCTTGAGGACTTGCACGCTGCCAGGACTAAAACAAGGTCACACAAAATTCTCTTGGACCCTCCACATCCTGGAAACCACTTCTTCCAGCTCTTTCCCTCAGGTAGGCGCTATTGAACAATGCAAACTAAACCCAGCAGACATTCCAACAGCTTCTTCCCTCTTGCCATTAACTTCTTAAACAGTTAACTGACAATTTCATTGCAACATACTGCCAATTTGGCACCTCTCTTTCAGGAAACTTTTACATTATTCATACACTCACTGTTTTATCACGGCACACTATTTGCATTCTGATGTTGATTACTACTGGCCACTCATGTGTTTGAGAATTCTCTGCACCATTTGAACAGTCGTCACTGTACCAGATCATTGCACTATTAGACACTTTAAATTGTTCTAAATTGCCTCAGGACTACCATTTGCAGAATTGACATTATATCAGTATCACTACACTAGTGGTACACTTTCATTGCTCAATGACTTGCCACACGTGTTTTTTATGTCCAAAATCAAGGGTGTCAAACTCATTTTTGTCGCGGTCCACCATGTGGTTAATGGTTTGTCTCGGAGGGCCGTTATGGCTGTGAACCCATATGACTGTATGATCGCCTCATATACACAAATTGATGGATAGCTACTTTTGAAAATCAGAAGCCAGTGAAAACCGTTCAC
The DNA here is from genome assembly GCF_024500385.1 of Phyllopteryx taeniolatus. Lineage (NCBI taxonomy): Eukaryota > Metazoa > Chordata > Actinopteri > Syngnathiformes > Syngnathidae > Phyllopteryx > Phyllopteryx taeniolatus. Next base: position 9,905,533 of record NC_084519.1, read on the forward strand.
CTACAGTATTATTCAATTTATTATAAAAGGGGGATTGGTTACAAAAACTGCTTGCAATATGTCAATATTTTTAAATTTGAAGAAAATTTGCACTTTTTATATTTTATAAAGAAACACAAAGTCGATGCACATGATTTGGTTTCACGGGCCACATAAATTGATGTGGTGGGGTTGGATCTGGATCCTGGGCCACCAGTTTGACATCTGTGTCCTAAATGTATATTTCGCCATAGTGGCTGTTTGCTGTTATACTAGAGTGGCTGAAACTACCGGAGACAAATTCCTTGTGTCTTGCAACATACAGCACTTGGCCAATAAAGCTGATTCTGATGGATTCTGATTTAAAAAACTGACTCCCTGCATTATTACATACAAATGTGCCATTCATTTGTTTCCAATAATTGAATTAATGTTCGTTTAATTCTCTTTATTCAGTGACCTCACAGGTCTGCCAAATCTCGTGCTATTGAAAATACAGTTTCAAAAGAGTATATCATGGCAGAAATAGCTCTATGTCCCGATTCTGAGTAAGTGCAGTAAGTTTGGCTACATTTTGGATTTATTAAGAAAAAAATGCATTGTGTACAAGACTCATGGGCATAGTAATAAGAAAACAAATTGTTCCTTAATTTGTAGTTCCCATCAAGGCCCATGGAAATTTAAATAAAAGTCCCTCCATTTTCTTTACCGCTTATCCTCACTAGGGTCGCGAGCTGCTGTAGCCTATCCCAGCTAACTGCGGGCAGGAGGCGGGGTACACCCTGAACTGGTCGCCAGCCAATTGCAGGGCACATAGAAACAAACAACAATTCGGGCTCACATTCACACCTACGGGCAATTTTTAAGTCTTCAATCAACCTACCACGCATGTTTTTGGGATGTCGGAGGAATCCGGAGTGCCCGGAGAAAACCAAACCAGGCACAGGGAGAACATGCAAACTCCACACAGGCGGGGCCGGGTTTTTAACCCCGTTCCCCAGAACTGTGAGGCAGATGTGCTAACCAGTCGTGCCGGCTTGAAATAAATTCCTCAGCTAAAAGTTTTCATGAAAAATGTGGAAAGTATCCAACATTATAATGGAAATGTTCTGCTTCCTTGCAACCCTAGCCTCTACAGTGTAAATATGTAACAGAGCTAAGATAAGATTAATCAGCGCTTGGGCAAGGCCACTGACTCAACCCTGACTCTCGATTCTTCATCAACTTTATTGGTCAAATAATTTTGTGCAAATGGTGATTTTATATCAAAGTGAGCAAAAAACAACAACAACAACAACAACAAAACCAGCGTAAAAGATTGGGGAAGACACGCAACACCTTGGCTCACTAACCTGCCAGGTAATCTCTCGATACGCAGCGAGTGCTCTCTACCATCACTCAGGATGCCTTGCTCGGGTCGTCTGATGACACGACGCAGACTGTGGCTGCCCGTATACACCAACACCTCCAGGGAGCCTTTGTTCAGCATCACTGAGAGGAAGGGCTGAGGGAGAGAGGGGGGAAGGAACTTCATTAGGCCATGATATCACATGCATTCAATACACTGGGGACCACAAGATAGTGATCAAGATGAAATGGATCAATTTCAACAAAAAGCACAACACTAAAGAGACAATTTGTTTAAGATTGCTTACACCTTACAGCCACTTCCTAAGAATAATAATTTCTCACCACAACTTTTAAGTTTGTTCAGGTTGATTCCTGTTTTTAGTTAGCAGGAATAAACTACAGAACCAGTTTTGTGGAGGGGTCGGGACAATGGCAACAAAAAAATATTTTTGGGTGTGCAGATCTGAATTAGAAAAAAAAAGAGTCAAAGTCAAATGCCCACCTGCATCAAAATTTAAATTTTAAATCAAATTAACTGTGCCAGACTCAAAGCACCCACAACCATTTAATTCCTAACATAAATTCAACTTGTGCAGCTGAATGCCGACGTGCGTTAGACCTTTGTGGAGAAGCCAAGAGGAGAAGAATGGCTAGAGGAGCGTGAGGGCTGAAGAGCGCAGAGGCAAAAGGGGAGAGTGGCGATGAGTGTGGGTTTATAAAGCGAAATCGGGGAGGCGGAGGAGGAGTGGAGAAACTGGGGAGGAAAGGATAACAAGAGATGAGAGGAACGCTGAGGAGAGGATAATAGGGGGACGAGATGAGAGGGCAGAAAGCAAAACAGCAAGCCAGAGAGAGAGAGAGAGAGCGAGAGATGAAGGGAGCATGAGAAAGAGACAGACAGAAAGGTGGTAGAGTGCAGTGGTGCAAGGTCAGGCTCATTTGAATTTTAATTCACTGTGTGCCAGAGGGCGAAGTGGGAGACAATTTACCACTTGAAAATGGAATTTCAATTTGAGGTCGGGGGACAAATTGAACCGAGATGTAGCTACAACATGCCTCTCGCTGTGCTGCCTGCACACACACGCGCGCACACACTTGTCCCACGTTCAGAGAAAGACTCACACTGTTACACATGAACTGACGCATAGATTTGCACAGTGAGCGGAGAACACGTACACACACAAGCGTGAAGTCAAACACTGACATGCTTGACGAAACCTGCACACTAACCACATTTGTAGGAAAGAAAGCAAAGTCTCTGCTGTCTTTCATACATCACACCTTTCAAACAGCTTTTGAACTCAACACAACTCAAATTTATTCAATAACAACCACAGCGGTAACAAAATGTTGTACAGTTCATGTAAGCCTACATAAGAATGTGCCAGAGTATTGGTTTAAAATTTCTGGTAGCAGCATGTGTCTGGTGCGCCTTTCGACCACTTTGTAAATGTCGATAAGAATCATGATTTGACAAGATGTATAAAGGAAGAAAGTTTTTACTTACATCGTTACAAATGTACAAATGATGACAAAAAGAGCAGAGACGTCAATTAAATCAAGTAACTGAATTACTAGTATCAGCCTTTAAAATGTGAATAGTAGGCATAGACAATTGCCGATGACATTTGCTCAATTCACTCAGTAAATTAATGATCAATCAATTCAATGTTAATACAAATATATATATCATGAGTAAAATGTTTTAATAATAAAAAATTTAATGCTTTGAACAAATAGCTGGCGTAATATTATTCTCCTTCAGACTGATAACTAGTTGAGACTGAATCAACCCTCGCCTATGTTAGTTAGAGGCAAGCAGTAATCTCCATTTACCTCAGATTATTCTAAAATGAATCTACACATTTGACAAACAGAATTATTAACAATCACTTAATTGATTGATTGATAATCATGCCAATACCTATTTAATATGACACTGCCTCCCGATCCTGTTTATGGGACTGTTATTGAAGAATAATATGGCTCTCAAAGGAACAGGATGGATTTTTTTTCTTTTGCTCTAAGGTTCCCCCTATAGTTGTTGAGTGTAATCTTCTTTTAGATATACATCCATCCATCCATCCATCCATTTTCTTTACCGCTTCTCCTCACTAGGGTCGCGGGCGTGCTGGAGCCTATCCCAGCTATCTTCGGGCGAGAGGCGGAGTACACCCTGAACTGGTTGCTAGCCAATCGCAGGGCACATAGAAACAAACAACCATTCGCACTCACATTCACACCTATGGGCAATTTAGAGTCTTCAATAAACCTACCATGCATGTTTTTGGGATGTGGGTGGAAACCGTAGAAAACCCACCCAGGCACAAGAACATGAAAACTCCACACAGCTGGGGCCGGTATTTGAACCCCGGTCCTCAGAACTGTGAGAAAGATGTGCTAACCAGTCGGCGACTGTGCCGCCAACCGTGAGTCCATTTGAGCCAATTAGAAACCTGAAGAAAGTAATTTCCTGGGAAAATAAACACTACAACAACAGTGGAAAATGGAAGAAAAGTAGTGTGAGTTAATCAGGTAGGCAAAAGCAGTCTTTTGTGAGGTACTGGACATACTGAACATTCTGATACCCTGATGTCGATTATTTTTACTTTTTAATAAGTGTGTTAAGTGCAAAAACAATGGTGGTAAACAGGAAATAACTACTGTCTGACTATTTTTAGTGTGCACAGACACAATATGAGACATGTCTTGGCTGCTTCACCATAATTGAAACTGACACTGTTGTTTTAGTTAAGGTAACATTTTAAAGTTTCATCTCAGTTTCTGAATGTATCTCAACCTTCTCCGTTGCTTTACTTTGTCACTTTTCTCTTTGGCCACCTCCCAAAATTTGTTTTTCTTCTCTACCCAACCTTCGTTCTCATGCAATACTGTATTTTCTTTTCAAATTGTGTTGTGCCCTTCAAAAGAATCACTTTCACCTCTAAATCCCCTCCATCTTTTGTTTCGTGTTCTCTGCTGCCACTGCTCTGTCCCTCTCATACACATCCATTAGTCAGGGCCAAGTTGAGTTGATGGTGTTCTCAACCTCGCTTAACCTTTCCACACACACAGATATGCGCAGGCACACATACACACACACACACACCTATACACACACACACACATACACACACACACACACACACACACGTCGTCCCTTTCAGCGTTGTTAGTAAAAATAGATTTATGCACCCAACAACCAGTAATGATGGATAAACCAGAGGTAACCCTTTGTCCTCACAACCACATACACACTCGCTCACTCTCGAACACACACACAAACACACACACGTACACACACACGCATGCACACTTTGCATTCACGTCAGCTGAATCACACATGCACCCACAATGTTCACAGTGACATTCCTGTTCTGCTTAGTGGCACAATTACACAAGTTTAGATTTTTATTATACAAAAATATGATCTAATATACTGTATATTTAGAATGTCATACATATAATGTAACAATATAAGCAAATAATATTTCCTGTGTCCTGGGACCCGGTATTCTAATGAGCAACTTTATTTCAGGGCACATAATACTCCCACATTAAGCGGCACTATTTATTTACTATATTTGAAGACATAGGCAACAATTATAATTATAGTCGATATGTTCACACTAAACAAACAATTCACCGTACAAGTAAAACTATGATTGTTTGGTGCACATTCACATGTGCGCATACAGTATAATGAGCACTGTCGAAAACCAAGTGAAACCTCATTAGGCAATGAGATTGCAATGATGGCGAAGTCATACACTTACTGTAATAGGTGGTGTGTGTCTGTGTGTGTTTGTGTGTGCATGTGTGTGTCTGTGTATGTGTATGTTTATGGGCGTCTATGTCAAACCCGTGTTTCAGAAAAATGGTCCATTTGCCAACAAATGCAAATCTCATTAAAATGCACTTATGCATTCACTTAGAGAAAGCGTGTGCACGTGCGTGTGTGTGTGTAATAAACTCACCTCTCCTGATTGTCTGCGTTTCCTCTTAGAGATGACATTTTTGTTACGGACCTGTGGTGAACAATATTGCTTAGTTTCCTAAAACCTCTTTTACAGTATATGAAAATCTATTATAAATATATCAGTGTGCCTTATGACCAGCAGAGTGTAATGGTACTTTGTGAGAGTACTTCTTTTTTTTTTTTTTTTTTTTTTTACAACAATAGAGTTAAAATGTGTATATAAAATATACAAATATAAAAACATAATCCATATTCATAAACTATCATTGCTTAAGACTTTTTAATCACATTTCTGCCAAAGATTTACATGCTAGCTTACTTATGAAGAAAAAAAAAATCCTAAAGATCGTATCAAGATCAATCGTATCAACTGCAAACACAGTAGAACCCACAGTGACTATCTAAATGATTTTGTTTTGGCTTTTTTTTTCTTCAAATGGAAATATTTGCTTTGAAAAGACAACAACTCAGATGACAAAAAGAGTAACAGAACATATAGTGTTCCAAATTGGAGGTGCCGCTGTAATACTTCCATCCATCCATCCATTTTCTGAGCTGCTTCTCCTCACTAGGGTCGCGGGCGTGCTGGAGCCTATCCCAGCTGTCATCGGGCAGGAGGCGGGGTACACCCTGAACTGGTTGCCAGCCAATCGCAGGGCACATAGGAACAAACAACCATTCGCCCTCACAGTCATGCCTACGGGCAATTTAGAGTCTCCAATTCATGCATGTTTTTGGGATGTGGGAGGAAACCGGAGTGCCCGGAGAAAACCCACGCAAGCACGAGGAGAACATGCAAACTCCACACAGGCGGGACCGGGGATTGAACCCGGGTCCTCAGAACTGTGAGGCTGACGCTCTAACCAGTCGGCCACCTTGCCGCCACTGCAATACTTAAGAAACCAATTATTAGTTTGTCCACTTATATTCAATAATACCTAGATTTTATTCTATGAAGTGCCCTGCAAAAAACAGTTTGTCTTCAATAGTATTATCATAAAGAATGACTCTTTCAATTCATTATAGTTTTCATATGTGTGACCTCCTAGTTGCTTAGTAGGATAGTAGGAAGTAGAATAATTGAAGAGTTGAAACGCCAAAGCAGGCATCTCTATTTTTTGTGATCGAGTAAAATTATTTTCTTTTTAATTTGTGGCTCCAGGTTGAAGTTAATAATTGCTATTTAAAGAGGTATTTGATGTCATTTTATTGCAAAAGTAGACAATGCCAAGAAAGTAATTACTGTAATTTCTCGTGTATAATGCAAATCCCACCCCGCACATTATACATAGGTATAGGGGAAAATGAAAAATAAACTTTCACATTTTATAAATGTATGCCGCCAACTCGAGGTTACGAAAAAGGTGTACACTTTTATTCCAATATGCCACCGCCACCTAGAAGCTATGAAAAAGGTGTAGCCTACACTTTCATTCCAGTATGACAGGGCTACATGTGACTGCATTTATGCAGAGTTGTACTCATAAGTTTACATACCCAAGCAGAAATGGTGAAATATTGTTTTTTTTAAATATGACTGATGACTGAACAACAACCATCATTAATTTATTTATGGTTATGTTTGTGTAATGATAATGCTTTTCTGAAATGCTTGACAGTTTAATTTGAATACCATTAAAAGAAAATTAAATGTGTTTTGCCTGGTACTTCATTCTTTTCTTTAAAGAATTGTACACATCTTACAAATTCTACCTGGGTAATCAAACATATGAGCACAACTGTGTATACTCATTTACTCAATAAAAGTAGAGCTGTGACTTTCAAAATAAAAGCAAGTAAATAAAACGAAAGTATTACGTGTTCAAATAAAGTGCTTAACTTCAGAATAATTATTTGAAAAACTAAAAAAATACAGATAATAATGGGTAGAAGCAAAATCTTGCGTTGTAAAAATGCATTATACATAGGTAGAAGGGTTTTCCAAAATTTTGAGGTCAACTTTGGGGGTGCGTATTATACATGGGTGCACATTATCCGCAAGAAATTACGGTAAATAATCTGGTTAAAAAGAGACAAGTCAAAAATGTTCACATACAGTAACTACAAAATTACTCTGAAATGATCAGTATTGTGCTTTGTAAATAAAAATAAATAACAGGAACTCTGACCTACAGTCTGTAATTATGTTCTCTGTGGACTCATATGCCCCCGACAGATGGGGAAGTACACCTACCAAAACAAACAAATTTGGAAGACATATTTCTATCTTCTAATTTATTTGATGTGGATTTTACGCCCAAGCAGTTTCAAAATATTTGATGTGGATTACCTGTATGAACATTCCAAATAAAGATCTAATAAATAATAATAACAATAACAGGGGAGTGTACTATAACTATAATCTTTTGAAATAACCCTAACCTGAATTTAAACGAACCCTTAATCCTGAGCAAATACTTTTAGCAATATAGTGTATGTTATCCAGTTCTGATAAAACTGCTGCTATGGCAACATTTCCACTAATCTCCTCAGGTGTCACCTTGATTTACAAGCTTGCACTAGAGTTCATCTCTTCATACTTAAGTGGCTGAATCTTGATTGAAGGGGGAAAAAAGTTTAAAAAAAGAATAAAAAAGTACGGCTAACCTGTTGGCTGAGGGGCAGAGGCCCACCCACGGCTAACAGCAGGGTGCCAGTGTCTACCAGGGTGCTGAAAGACAGGCTGATCTCAGTGCCGACCGCCAGGGACAGCCCACCGAGCTCCACAAATCCCGGCTTGGAGAAGCTGACTGTGTACAGGTTCTATCAGAGAATGTGATACACATTAGACAAATGTTTAAGAACATTCACAGTCACAAAAGCAACAAAGTAGACAACCATGGAAACAGAAGGACACCAGATCCCCCCCAAATGTAAACACACACAAGCATGGGCTTTCAACTCCTTTGTACATTGACAGTGGCTGCCTGAGTGTATAAATAAATTCCATTAGTGAATAGAAACCCTGATGAGGTAGGAAACCAAGCATAGAGGGCATATCTGTATTAGAATTCATTTATCAAAGCTGTTCTGACTTATTCTAATAAGTAGTGTTAAGATTTACGCTTGAGCTAATACAACATGAGCTGAGCGACAACATTATTATTTAAATTAGGGTGTTTTCCAAATCTAAATGGTGAACCAACAAAAAAAGACTATTCCCGTTATGACCATTTAGTTTTTAGAAAGGGAGTGCATTTATAACATTTCTGTTCCAGCACCGGACACAAATTACTATTGTTGTTAGCATTTATGTTAATGCTAAAACAACATGAGTGGTCACCATGATAAAAAGGTACTAATTCTGTTATTACAAGCTAGTGTACCAATATATTTGTTTTGAAACTGTTACTTTAAGGTGTTTACTCAGTGTTGCTTTATTAAAAGTCATGTTTTTAAGTGACTTCATTTCAGTCCCTTTTTTCCCTAATGAGCAATGTTAACCAACAACCAATTTGACAGCCTAAAACAGCCCCCCCCAATCCCCCTTCCCAAAAAGAAACCAAGTTTGGGGGAACCTTATTTACTTATTGTTGCTTTAAGTCATAGTCATTGTCAAATAACTTAATTAACATACATGTTCCGCAGGCACCAATACATTAATTATAGTGACAATTCCACATCTGAAAATTACTAATGTTATTGCATTTAACTGCAAGAAGATATCTCAAATGTAATGTGATTTTAAATAAGAAGTGAGCAGTCTTACCTCTACATTACATCCTTTAGTAACCCCAGTGTAATCAGAGCTACTGAGGAGATTATAGGGAGTTCGGGATACTTCAATCTCCCGAAGGCAGCCTACATAACGCTTCAGCATGACCTCTGGCCTATAAAGACATTAGAAACATCAGACTTTCCAATCTCGTAAAAGTTTAATGTAATGGGATCATGTCTTCATTATTGCAGCCTTGAACGCTTTGCAGTGTATGATCAGTGTTGACCTGATATCACAGTGAGCATAATCAGAATATGGCATTTGTCCTTGTTATTAAAGATTGGGATTCATTAGAGCTCTTTATGTATTTGCTTTGGATTTGAGCCCAGTTTATGCTGATGGGAACATATTTCAACAACCTAATGCACCTTTTGTAACTGCTTTAGCAGAATTTGGTGTTTGCTCTTACACTGGAAATTGGTAAACATTCTTAAGTTCCCATCCCAAAAACAGTTTGATTATTATAACAATGCAAAATATGACAATTGTCACAAACTCCACATTGTTGCTGCTGGAAGGACAAATGACACATCTAGGTGTATAAAGAGCAGAAAAGGTGATTTCCAGCTGCTGTGTGGAAGAGCAACGACCGTTTAGGACCGACAAACACACACACACGCGCGCACACACACGCACAAACGCACGCACGCACCAATTGTGGGGTAAATGGCACTTCAGCATCAGTGTGGCCAGCCTCATGCAGAGAGCAATTTACAGTTACACTTGCTGTATAATGCGAATTTGTATTCATTTACCTGGATTTCATGCTGTTAAGAAAACACACAACATTTGCACATTATCACACATCTTTCACCATGGACGAATACATTTACATGTGCTCTTAAATTGAACCATTGGCAGATTAAATTGTTTGTGAGGCCTGAGGCCTGATTAGCCAATGTTGAATGTTAAGGATTTAAAGAACAAAATATAGTAATTTCAGCAGGATAGTCCTACTGGCATCAACATATTTTTTACAAGGGACTCTTGGCCAAGAGGGCTGCAGCATAGTTACACCAAACCCAACAATAAATAACTGATACAATTAAACAGTAAAAGTTGCTTACATACAGTAGAGGCACACGGACAAGTTGGACTGTGATGATTTCATGCTTATGTATGTACAGTATGTCTTTGTTATTTATCTATAAAGTTAAGATTCTTGCGTTATCTTTTACCCATAGCACTGGTTAGCTTACTTTAATTGTGTGACAGTTAAGAATATTATTAATAACAATATTAAAGTATGTGTTCTAACTTAGAGATTCCACTCTAACTATATCAGGCCTCAGCTATCATAATGTGGCCCCATAGTGCGATGCTACCTTACCTATAGTTTCCAATGGTGGGCAGGCCTCCAAAATAAATGCTCTGCTTCTCCTTGAGGTTCAGCCCAGAGGCCGTACCCAGAGATGTGGCCGCTATCTTCTCCTCAGCACTGGTTTCAATGTCCACGATGGTAACTGTGGCTGTAAAAACAGTTCACAAAGACATTAACAGCCATGGAACAGAAGTGGAACAGTAGGCACATCCAGTTTTACAGTATATAGTGTAATGTTAAAATCTGTGAATCTGTCCATCTATTTGCCGTTGCTGATTTTACCTTGCTTCTTGTTTCGAGACATAGTGAGAGACTTCCAGCGTCCATCGTTTTGACGGTTAGGTGATATGGCGCTGCCAACTCCTGACCCCAGATCAAAGTTCATCTTCACCTTGCCCCCTGCTAGCTCCAAGGACATAAAGTCCTTCTATAGGAAGCAAAGGGAGACAGAAGATGCGTTAGGGTACTGTTATGTGAAAATGTAGAAATATATTGTGTCAAAAATATGTTCTCAAAATATGGGTAAAACTGAATTAAGCGTAAATAGGTATAGTGGTCATTTTGGAGATCATCTTATGTTGTCATATCCAGCTTCCATATACCATATCTTCAGTTGCCAGATACATAAGCAGTGCATCGGAGGCAAATGTTCGGAACTTGAATGTAACACTGGAAACATTTGGGTTCCATCTTGTGGGTCGTCCCACTGCGGCGTAGCCTTCCCCGTCCAGCTGGACAGTCCCTTCACCATTTGATGTCTGGGGGCTAACAAACAGTAAAAAAAAAAAAAAAAAAAAAGATGAATTCCAGTTTAATATCACCATCTGAATGGCTGTCTGAAACTTTGTCTCTAAGAAATTAGGGCATGTCATTTGTAGCAATGGAGGCATTAATGTAATGGATTTCAGGACTTTACGCCCAACTAGTTTCAAACTATCATGTCTGCAACCGCAACATTCACAGCGAGTCTGCTTACCTGTTGCTAGCAGACTCCCCGTGTATGTTGCGGTTGCCCTCACCGTGTTTTGATAAGTGGCGGCACATACAAGGTATTCTTGCAAAAAAAAAACATTTGTGGGTTTCCTTCTCCTTTAATGGCTTAGTATATCTCACACACTACATTTAGTACTCAGTCTTTGCATGTTTTCAACTATTATCTTCAAAAATGATAAGGGGTTCCATACCCCTTATCATTTTTGAAGATAATAGTGGATGGATGGAAGGATGTTCGAATTCACTTTACAGAGTCTTCAATGATTTCTGTTCATGTGTATTTGCATACCTGACAACACATCCTTTACAGTCTCCCTGCCTGTCCCTGTAGTTCCAAAGTCCAACTGGTTTACCATCCAGGAAGGTTTCCCCCATGCAGCCTGTGAACGTTGTTGTCCTCACAGCATCTGCTTTCTAAAAGGTAGAAAAACAACACTTATGATAAAGATAAGACTTTAAAGTCACTCTAATCGCACAGATAATTGAAAGTTACCTTAATTGTGCCGAGTATTCCGCCGACAAACAGGTAAGCGTTCTGGTCCACGTCGAGGATGGTGTAGGTTACGGGTGAGTTTGCGCTGCTTGGGGTTGGCACCACACCAGCCCTTGGACCTTCTAGAGGGTACACTAATATGGTGCCATTCAATCCGTTACTGCAGACACGAGAGCAGACAGACAGAAATTAGGAGGTAATTTTATTTGCCAGTGAGCATTTCCTGGAGGACATTTACAACTGCGCGTGATCTGTCACATGAAATCAGCCTTTATGAACTGGCAGTGTAAAAAGATGAATGAGAGAAAGTGATTGCAGAGACAGGTTTGTAGCAGGCGGGACCTCTGAGATGTAGGGTGAAATTGATCTGCCACCTTGAATTTGTTGTTTCATCGTGCCCAACAGTTGGGAAATCTAAAGTCAAAGCCCGTACGCACAGCTATCTGCGTCTTCATGTGCGCAAGATGATGCTGCGTTACGTAAGAGCCGCAGGCTGACAAGGCTGCAAATGCTTCATTTCCCAAGCGAAACAACGTGGTGTCCCCAATTGTGTTAAAGAAATGATGTCCTTAGGTCGCTGAGTTCGTATTTATTTTTCTATTCCTGGCTTCTTTCGGCAAGTCGAGTGTTGTCATCAGGTCATTGACATCATTCAACATGTTCCCATAAGAAATAAGCAGGATATTGTGCTGAACGTTAAACACAATATTGGACTATGAACTGGATTTTACAGTAACACGAATAGTACTCTATAATAGCACTCTTTTAAAATGATGCACAATGATGGGAGATACAGTATGCAATACTGAAAATATTGTAATTGAAAACAAAATCTAATATTTCATTGAAAACGTTTGCGTTTCACTATTTTCATTTCACAAACAAATAAAATGTTCTATAGCTTCAAAATATTAAGTGATTTGATGATTTGCAAATCATGTTCGACCTATATTTAATTGAATACACTACAAAGACAAGATATTTAATGTTCAAACTGATAAACTTTATTGTTTTTAGCAAATAATCATTAACTTAGAATTTTATGGCTGCAACATGTTCCAGAAAAGCTGGGACAGGGTCATGTTTACCACTGTGTTACATCACCTTTTCTTTTCACAACATTCAATAAACGTTTGGGAACTGAGGACACTAATTGTTGAAGCTTTGTAGGTGGAATTCTTTCCCATTCCTGCTTGACGTACAGCTACAGCTGTTCAACAGTCTGGTGTCTCCGTTGTCGTGTTTTACGCTTCATAATGCACCACACATTTTTAATGGGAGACAGGTCTGGACCGCAGGCAGGCCAGTCTAGTACCCGCACTCTTTTACTGCGAAGCCACGCTGTTGTAACATGTGCAGAATGTCTTGCATTGTCTTGCTGAAATAAGCAGGGCCGTCCATGAAAAAGACATTGCTTGGATGGCAGCATATGTTTCTCCAAAACTTGTATGTACCTTTCAGCAGTAATGGTGCCTTCACAGATGTTTAAGTTACCCATGGCATTGGCATTAACACAGCCCCATTCTATCACAGATGCTGGCTTTTGGACTTTGCGTCCATAACAGTCCAGATGGTTCTTTTCTTCTTTGGCCCGGAGGACACGACATCCACAATTTCCAAAAACAATTTGAAATGTGGACTCGTCGGACCACACAACACTTTTCCACTTTGCATCAGTCCATCTTAGATGAGCTCGGGCCCAGAGAAGCCGGCGGCGTTTCTGGGTGTTGTTGATACATGGCTTTCGCGTTGCATAGTAGAGTTTCAAGTTGCACTTACAGATGTAGCGCCAAACTGTATTTACTGACATTGTTTTTCTGAAGTGTTCTTGAGCCCATGTGGTAATATCCTTTACACATTGATGTCGGTTTTCGATGCAGTGCCACCTGAAGGATTCAATGTTGGTTTTCGGCCTTGCCGCTTACATGCAGTGATTTCTTCAGATTCTCTGAACCTTTTGATGATATTATGGACCGTAGATGATGAAATCCCTAAATTCCTTGCAATTGTACATTGAGGAACATTGTCCTTAAACTGTTTGACTATTTTCTCACGCACTTGTTCACAAAGAGGTGAACCTCGCCCCATCTTTGCTTGTGAATGACTTAGCAATTCAGGAAAGCTCCTTTTATACCGAATCATGGCACCCACCTGTTCCCAATTAGCCTGCTCACCTGTGGGATGTTCCAAACAGGTGTTTGATGAGCATTCCTCAACTTTCTCAGTCTTTTTTGCCACCTGTCCCAGCTTTTTTTGGAACGTGTTGCAGCCATAAAATTCTAAGTTAATGATTATTTGCTAAAACAATAAAGTTTATCATTTTAAATATATTGTCTTTGTAGTGTATTCAATGAAATATAGGTTGGACATGATTTGCAAATAATTGTATTCTGTTTTTATTTATGTTTAACACAACGTCCCAACTTCATTGGAATTGGGGTTGTACATATAATGTTAGCTGTGCAATCAAATTACTTACAATGGTGCAAATAGGATATCATTTGCACATTTTTAATTGGGATTGCTAAAATATTTTTCAATGTTGTACTTTCTTACCACTATCTGTTTCTGTTTTTAACTTTGAATATGGAGTTTGATAAGTCTTATTGGGAGTTCCCAACCACAGGGATCTTAAAATATATCCATATGTGCTTTTCTTTCATCTAAAAGATGGATTGAATCATTCCATGTCTCTATTTCTGTGACAAAAGGGTAACATGGGGATTTATCGGCTCGTTAGGTCTTTTGATATTTGCTGCGATAAGTTCCGTATTGCTATGTTGAATCCAGTTTGCGTATGTACATGAATAGATACGCAAATGCTGCTTTGAAAAGAATCATGAGGTTCTTTGTACTGTTGTTAAATATACTGTAAGCATCAAAAGAAAATAATGGGATGATTATACAGCACGCGCCAGTGATAGAGTAAACACACAGAATGCCCAATTCTTACCGAGAAGCTTCTATTCTGTGCCAGTTCCCGTCATTGATGGTGAGATGGGGATATTCCACCCGTCCCACACCTGAACCCACGTCCCAAAGGAAATACACCTTTCCCTTACGCATCTCCAGAGCCAAGAAATCAACCTGAAATATACAGTACACAAGCAGGCTGTCATTTGTCTACAATTTAACACTGACACGGTGAAGATTATGCAAATTTCATTTTGGTTCATGTTTTAACTATGGCACGGTGCTTGACTGGTTAGCACGTCTGCCTCACAGTTCTGAGCACCCGGGTTCAAATCCAGCCTCGCCTGTATGGAGTTTGCATGTTCTTCTCGTGCCTACGTGGGTTTTCTCTGGGTACTCCGGTTTCCCAAAAACATGCATGGTAGGTAATTGAAGATTCCGTAGGTGAGTGCTAATGGGGCGGCACGGTGAGCGACTGGTTAGAGTGTCTGCCTCACAGTTCAGAGGTCCGGCGTTCAATCCCCGGCCCCGCCTGTGTGGAGTTTGCATGTTCTCCCCGTGCCTGCGTGGGTTTTCTCCGGGCACTCCAGTTTCCTCCCACATCCCAAAAACATGCATGGTAGGTTAATTGACAACTCTAAATTGCCCGTAGGTGTGAATCTGAGTGCAAATGGTTGTTTGTTTATATGTGCCCTGCGATGTGCTGGCAACCAGTTCAGGGTGTACCTCGCCTCCTGCCCGATCATAGCTGGGATAGGCTCCAGCATGCCCACGACCGTAGTGAGGATAAGAGGTACAGAAGATGGATGGATGGATGGTTCTAACTTATTCAGAACACAATGTTTTAAGTCTTACTATTAACAGTGGCTAACTATGTATTACATGTATGACAGTTAAGTGTTAAAATGGTACTTAAAACATTGCCTGCATAGTTAATCAGGGGTTATGTTGACAACAGTTTGACCCTTGAACAAAAAAAGGAACGTTTTCAGTATCTCCAATAGGGAAAACAATTGTGCCCTGCAAACGGATTGTGTTTGACTTTCGAGTGTAAAATGATTCGGTAGTAAAAACATGAAGCAATCTGCCTCTCAGGACTGTCTGTGTAAGTGGTGAAACCTGGGGATTTAATTACTTAATGAAGACAACAATCACGAGGAATAAGAAGACAAGGCACATACTTGAACAATTATAGAAGCGACTATATGTCATAGAATAAATACATTAGTTAACATTATACGTACATAATTTACACGTATGTAAACATTCAAGAGTTGACTAAGTCAGTGAAGGAGAAAGAACCTTAACTATTCCGCCTCCTTAACCTGATTTTCTCAGTTTTGTATTTTGATTAATTTTTCTATTATTATGGATGAGCCTGTATTATTATGGATGGAAAAAAAAGTGGCTTTGGAGCATACGCTCTCATCTCGATGCAGCTAAAGAATTACGTTTACACTCAGTATTTATTATTCATATAGCAATATGCACACTTAGAGATTATTAGTCAAATAGGCAGACACACATTCACACACACCCCCTCTTATCTTTGTTGCCCTCCCAGAGGAATGGCCATTATTCATTAGCACGGCTGCGTCGTTGCAATTCAGCCAGCATTACACACTATTAGTGAAATGTTAGAGGTGTATGTGAACACGCACACAGATGCAGCGCGCCTATTCATGCGGAATGTTTCACTTATGGGGAATTTTAGTGACACACACACACACACAACTTGTACACATTAGCGCACAAGACTTCCCAGTCAAATGCAGCAACGCTCTGATTTCTCAGGGGAAATCAACCTAAAAGCAGATAGCAACTGAAAGCTGTTAATTGTCAAGACTTGCTTGGACACACTCACAAGCATGCATATGCTTATGAACACACTTTGGCATTATCAGCAGTACTCTCAGAGTTGGTTTTGACTGAATGTAACACAATCTATAGAAGCATCACAATAAAACTTTTAACAGATTTTTCTGGAAAGACTTCGGACGTTCCGTCGCCATGTGCTTTACGGAGACTTGGCTTTGTGACGCTGTACCCGATGGCGCCGTCATGCTTCCCGGCTTCCATCTTCACAGATGCTTCTATAGCAACGAAAACTGGTGTACGGACATCACGGAGCTCAGCACACACTGCAGCCCGCATTTGGAGTCGCTGTTTTTGAACTGTAAGCCATTCTACTCGCCGCGTGAGATTGCATCATTCATTCTCACTGGTGTTTACATTCCGCCGCAAGCTAACACGAACGCCGCACTGCTAATGCTCGCTGAACAAGTCAACGAAATTGAAATTGAAACACCCGGATTCACCCCTCATTATTCTTGGGGACATTAACAAAGCTAAACTCAACCACGAACTCCCTAAATATAAGCAGCACATCGACTGTCCTACCAGGGAAAATAACATTTTGGACCACTGCTATACTACGCAAAACAACACATACCGTGCTATACCTCGTGCAGCACTGGGCTCGTCTGATCACTGCTTAACTTAATACCGATATACAGGCAAGAACTTAAATGTGCGAAGCCTACAGTGAAAACAGCGAAAAAGTGGACCAATGAAGCAAAGATGGAACTTCAAAGCTTTTTAGACTGCACAGACTGGAGTGTCTTTGAAAATTCAGCTGGCAGCCTGGATGAATATACGGACACTGTCACATCCTATATCAGTTTCTGTGAAGAGGTTTGTGTACCAACAAAGTCATTTCACACTTTCAACAACAACAAGCCGTGGTTCACTGCCAAACTTAAGCAACTTCGCCAAGCTAACGAGGGCGCATATCAAAGCGTTGACAGGGCCCTGTATAATCGAGCTAGAAACCAGCTGACTAAAAAAATTAACATTGCAAAGAGGAACTATGCAGCAAAGTTGGAAAAACAGTTTAGCGCTAACGACTCTAAATCAGTCTGGCATGCATTCCAATTGCTGACAAATTACAAGCGACAATCCCCCCAAGCTGAGTGAGGTGTTCCGGGCACGTCCCACCGGGAGGAGACCCCGGGGACGACCCAGGACATGCTGGAGAGACTACGTCTTTCAGCTGGCCTGGGAACGCCTCGGGATCCCCCCGGAAGAGCTGGATGAAGTGGCTGGGGTGAGGGAAGTCTGGGTGTCCCTGCTAAAGCTACTGCCCCCGCGACCCGACCTCGGATAAGCGGTAGAAAATGGATGGATGGATAGATGTTTTTCTTTTGAAAACATTTACTGGAGGTGCCTGTATACAAGCACATGATAGCGGGATAGCTATGACATGCTATGATGGAACACTCATTTGTTGGTAACTTAGCTTTTCAGCATTTACAGGGAACGTTTGAGGGAATTTCTGGTTTTGAGTGATTTTTACTAGACTTTAACACAGGTGTATATATACTTACATATTTGGCAGAACCGAGGTACAAGAGAAGATTATCGGGCGTTGTGGTTTTGACATGAAGAATGATGGTGTTGTACCTGCCCTTCCTGATGTCAGGGCGGTAACTCCGCAAACAGTCACCACCTGACGACACCGACACTTTGATCTGAAGAGAAAGAGAAAGTCAAATCTACAGTAAACTGATTCTGTGTGTTAGTTCACAAAAAGATTCTCCAGTGTTCCTTACTGAGTTAGCTTGTTTCCTGGCTTGGTTGATCAGTTCCTTGATCTGTGAGATGTTTCGCCTCAAGTTGTCCTCCAGCTTTTTGATAGGCTTCAGCTTCTCCAACAGCCGATCAGCTTCATCTTCTAAATCCTTCACTTTAGCTCCAGCTGCGTGGACTGATAAAAAGAGACGGGGTAGTTTTTGATACACAATCAGCGACATCATCGCATACAGAACTTTACTGCTGAGGGTGGCGGCACGCGACGAGGAGAGGGGGAATATTGAAAGCAGCTGAATCACTCAGTCATCGATTTAACACAGAGAAAAAAGACAAGATAAATAAAGAGGAAGAGAGGTAGAGGCGGAAAAAGAGAAAGAGCCAATCAATTAGTGTAGCTCAGCTCAGCATTCAAAGAGAAGCTGGTCTATACTATTTATTTGAATGGACACTGGCGAAAGGCAGACTGAAGCAGACTGAATAGAGTTCCATGCTTTGCAGTGTGCACAGAGCTCATGCTGGAGCAGAGATTATTATTATTAGGAGCAGCTACTGTGACTTTATAGCTTGAAAAGATACAAAAGTATGGTGCTCCAATACAATTCAATTCCAATCAAAAAATTTGCAAATTGGGACAAATCAGGTTTGGATAAACCTGCAGAGATCAGATTATTAAATTAGCATTGTATTGGGGCACCATTGATGATAAGTGTTTACATCAAGGTAAAATAAAATAAATAGACATACTTATAGCTGTGGGGGTGAAGGACAAACAAACAAAGAGACAACATATTTGTAATTATTGTAGTTATAATTTACCACAACTAGTCATGGTCTAATCATATCTTTGAACAAAACATCAAACATGCAGTAGTTTGTGGAGTGAAATTCATGTAAAATACAATTAAAAAAAAAATAAAAATAATAATAATTACTTTGATACGACAGAATGAATCTGCTTTACTATAATAAAAATAAGTCAAAACCGATGTTTTGGCATAGTTAATTGTCAAGTGCAAAATGAACATTTTCCATTGTGTAACATCAAAAATGTTATATTTTCTTTTTTGTTTAGCCCTTGTGAAAGCATAAGTAAATAAAAAAAAAATAATAATATCCTGCCAAAGAGGCAAAAAATATTGGGTACAGTAAATAAATAAATGCATCTTAGCCTGTTTTCATTTGTTTTCATTTGACTTCCAAATGTTGCTGACTTTTTAAACAGATTTTCCTTGAAATCGAAAGTCAAATTCAGTCAAAGTTGTTCAACTTCAGAGGGTCCCAATGTAATTAATTTAGTTAATGTGTTTAGCTAATCATAACAAGGTCTTCAAATAAAACTGTGACTTTAAAAAATTATTCATAAACAAGTGTAATACTTCACTTGTGCTACCACGTAAGCAACAAACCATACTTACTGTTTTTCTCCGGGTCCTGGATCATTTTGTTGGCAGTGTTGACCGTGTCGGCCAACTTGCTGAAGTTCTTCTGTATGTCGTTGACCTGAAGGTTCAAGGCCGCGAGGCGCTCCAGGACGTCGATGGCCGTAGCGTTTGCCTCAGCGGCCACAGTCTTTGTCGCCGCCAGCTTGGCTGCTGTGTCTGCCAGATGACAATGTTTAGTCAAATATAGTCTTCACTGGCAAAAAGCCATCAAGCCAATGCATGTGTTATATTTCAACTTATACAAGACTCATGTTGAAGATGGTAGTTCATAGTCACTGCAGAGTTCTTACTTAGTCAAGCAAAACAATTAAGCTACCAAGGTTCCTTCATGTAAAAAAAAAAAAAAAAAAAAAAAAAAAAAAAAAAAGGTGATGTATAAACCCTGAATAGATTAAAATATGCAAAAATTCAACATTTTCAACCAAGAGAATTGGTCATGTATTTTGACGTTTTCCTTTTAAAAAAAATAATACATTAATTATTATTAATTACTACGAGTGGCTGCCGACCAGTTCAGGGTGTACCCCGCCTCTTGCCCGAACATAGCTGGGATAGGCTCCAGCACGCCCGCGACCCTAGTGAGGATAAGCGGTACAGAAAAGTGATGGATGGATGAATTATTAATAATTATTGGACTTTTTTACTTGTTTGCTCTTTATTTGTATTGTCTCACAGTGTAATACTAGCATTGAAGTAATATCCTTTTTGACATAGTAAAATTAGCAGGACACTTTTGAAAAAATAAGATGCAGTACATTTCTGTTCTATTGTTTTATTTTAGATTTAAGGTAAAATGAATTTATACCATTCAACTATTTCAGATCTCTAAAAAGGTCAAACATCTTAACACTTGGTGTTTCATAGGAACCCCATTATCTTTCAACATACTTTTTTTCTCTCTTTGTTACAGTACTGTCTTTTTGTTGATTTTAATGTTACTCTTGAAAGCATCTTTGCTCTTTGAAAATATGCATATTTGATACATGTTCTACTTCTCCCTTCAGCAGTTAAACAAATAAATAAATGTGGTCTTCTAAAATAACCAAACTGATGGGAGCACGGAGTTTCGGCATAGGACTCTTTCATCATATTTCAATTAAATGTGTCAAATCATTCTATATCCTCATACATTATCATTAATAATATGAGTCTTCTTTGTCGATTGTCTGAAAGAAATAAACCTGATAAAGTTCCACTCACTTATAGTGAGGTGGGCATCCAAATGCTCATTTTTCACACCTACTTAAGTTACCAAGTATAGTTCCCCATCTGATGAGGAGCATCACATAACAGGCTCTTGCTTTGGAACTGAACAATAATCTCTAAAGGTTTGAATTATAATTTTGAGAGCACCAAAAAGGAATTTAAGCCTGGCTCCATTTGGCAAAATGTCAGTTAAAGGTAAACATATTTTTGCTCTGGTAAAGGGGACCAATACTTACTATACCTCTGCAGTTTGGATGTGTTCCAGTAGTTTTATCTTATTGTTATTGTTATTGTTACCTATCTGTGTCTACCATATTGACTTGGCAACCTCTAAACCTGTGTCAAGTTTAATTTAGAAGAGCAACTGAGCTCCATTCATGCGCTCATTGATTTCACTGTCACTTGAACTCTCTCTGTCTCGCTCGTACACGGTACATTTGTGCAGTCATACCATTGGGAATAGTGCCGAGTGTTGTCATGGTTCCATTGATAGCTTTGAGCAGGTCTTTGGTTCGGTCTCTTGCAGATTTAACTCTGCCCTTTAGTCCAGAGACAGTAGCAGCATTGTCTATAGTTCAAAAAACAGACAGAAAAGATAGCTGACTAAAACAGGAGCAGTAATATTTTTGTTGAAAATAACTTACACTTCCTTACTGAAACACTTGTATGACAAAATTTCCATTGCCTGCTATTACACACAATTTGCACTTTCGACAAGTAGTGGCTGGGGGTGTTTATTTACTCAACAGAAGATATCCAGGGCAGGGTGTCTAATGAGGTAGCCTTATATAATTTATGTCAAGTGAAATTGCAGCTTAAAAAATAAATAAATGAAAATGACTAATGGCAGGTCAGGAGGAACTAATAAGCCCATCACCCCAAGACATAAATAGCAACGGTTACAAAGGTGCACAGAAAGATCATCTTCAATACTGTGCAGGTAACTGGTATGCAGTAAGACTCCACACTGTTTACATGCATCTGTTAGCGCTGCTGTTTTGGTTAGAACTGAATTCAAATGGGCTGTGAAGCTACAAAAACTCCTGAATGTGTGAACGTTTGTCTCTGAACTCAGGTAATTACAATGACTATGTGTTTTTTCGGGAAAAAGGAGGCGTTTATTTGTAGCTGGCAGACCTGGTGACTAATTGGGGCTATTCGAGGGACATGCATTATTTGAGGAAATGCCTTATTTCTGCTCAGTATTGCCAAGTATACACGCACGCACAATACCTTTGACATCATTATGGAGTTGCTTAGCCTGGTTGAGCAGCTTGAGACTCTTCTGAAGGGCACCTTGAGCTTCCTCCTTCACTGGGATCTCTGGGCCTAAAGCCTACACACACACACGCACACGCGCACACACACACACCAACACACACATACACACACAAAGGAAAATCTGTGACAAAGAACGCTTCAGGATTTGGGAGCCACTCATGAATTAAATAGCTTTCATTTGGCATACAAAGGTGAAGTCATCTGCATATCACCTTTCTGGTGTCAGATTGACCATGTTGCTTTGCTAAATGACATTCGCAGAAAGGTTTTTTTCAGGATCTCTTCATACTTCATAATATCTTCTGTACAACCTTTCACTTTAAGAACATTTTGATTTTGTTTGTTTGTGAGAAGAAGACATGAGCAAGCGGCGACAAAATTTGAGTGAAGTACAAATACAAAACCAAACATGAAAGGAAGAAGAATGATGGGAAAAAAGCACCAAACTGTGATTGATGGAGCGTGCAAACTCTACACAACTGTGCAAGTGAACTGTATGACTTTGGAACTGCACAAAAACATGCACGCACGGATCACTATTCAAGTATATTGAATAATAAGTTTCATTCATTAAAACTAGAAGTCTCTAAATGTGCGTGTGTACTTCTTACCATTGTCAGTGCTTCTGACCCCCTCTGCTTGGCCATCTTCGCCTCTTTCTCTGCTTCGTCAACATTCGCTTTAATGTTTGTGTATGCTTTGAAGGCAGCTGTTGCGTTGAAGGAGAGATTCTTCGCTTCGGCCAAGATTCTGTGAGAAGAGGACAAAAGAGTCGTTTCTCATTTCTGTTTTGCGGTGTTAAATTCTGCAACGGGGCTCATCGTTACCCATCCAAAATTGCAGCGGATTCATTAAGCTGTTGGGCGTGATCCTCAGCAGCACGCACGCGATGAGCCAGGCCGCCACCACTCAAACCGTCGGTGAGGTCCCGGACTTTGTCATCCAGCTGCTCGTTAAGAGGACCGAGGTCTTTCCTCATCTCCTCCGCATCCTACAAAAGAGATCCAATACTCAAGAGTCAGACCGAACACAACATCTTACACACGACACAGTGTAACACAATCTTCCAACAAGGCCCTTTGTCGTACCTCTAACTCTTTATTGATGTTGTCTGAGAGCTGGTTGGCATCATCCAAAAGGGTTTCTCCTTCCCCCAGGACCTTTTGTGCTTCTTCTTTAACCCCAAGGACTGCAGCATGCTTCCTCTGCAAGAGAACAAACCATCACACCGTCATTGTGTTGTATGAATGGCATCAAGTAGAAGAGCATTTAATTGTCCTGCTTGTCACTGGCATAAATAGATGAACAACAAAAACAAACAACAATATTTGTAGTAAATCAATTATATTATTTTTATTTTTATTATTATTATTATTAAATTATTAAATAATAGTAAATAAATAAAAATGAAGCGTATAAAAAGTGAAAAAAGATCACTTCCCACAACACCTGAGGATCTCTCACGGCAGACTAACTGGGAATTATTGAAGTAGACGTTGCACGTGAATGATGCGCGAATAAAAACAAATAAAAAAATCCTAACTGTGTTGGGTGATGGGAAAATAGAAGTAATAGTTCCTAACAAGGTACATATTTTATGTAATCAAGTTTTAATACATGAGTGACTGTAAAGACAAGCCAAGGAATTATAATAATACCCAACAATATTGGCTCAAAAATATATAACTAAATTAATAAAAATTAAATGCTCACAAGCATAACACAATTTTACACACACAACAAAAAAATACACAGAGAGCTCTTTATTGAGTCCCCTTGGCGCTAATAATGTAGACAGCTCCTTTAGTAGTCCCAGTTGTAGGTGGAAAATTAATTACATAATTGTAATTATCTATTTGGAGCATAGTGCTGTAACATTTTCTCTCTTCAGAGACACCTAGGGATTTAGAGAAACTCTTCTGCTCTTCACAGTATGAAAATAAAATCCCACTTGTGGAATCAGTCACATCAGAAGAGGGATAATACAATACAGCATATACCATGATGTACGTAAATGTAATTTCTACATGCTATCCTTTGCATTGTATATTACTACTATCAGCCACATGACATTTGCGGGACCTTATCACATTGGTGAACCAGCTAGGACACCTCTCATGTTGTGTCACCAATAGCGTCACTATCAGCATTAATGTTCGGAGTGGTGTAGTGTTTGCACAACCTTTGCTCAATGATCAATGTTTATTTCAAGACACGATGAACTTGGTAGGAATTATTCATTATAGTCAGCTTTTTAGTGAGTGCAATTCAAGTAATAACACTTTCCATTAAAAAGCTGCGGCATTGAACCGAATTATTGCATTCCCGACGCCATTGGAGGTTTACAACAGGCAGTAGGGGGATCCACTGAGCACATTTTGGAAATCACACCCTATCAAACAAACACGCTTGCATTAGTTGGTGAGTTTTCAGGATGGTAAAACTGAAGAAAGCCTTCACCTTCATTTTGCATTGCCCCATTGCAGTTATACAGTTATTTCAAAATTAAAACCCATGGTTTTATGTGTCCAGAGTTAATTTAATCATGTACCTCCAAGAATGTGAGGTTGACTTGGTTTTGTCCAGCCAGCAAGCCAGCCAGCCTTGTTTTCTCACGAGCAGAGTAAAGAAGATCTTGGGCCTCCTGAAGTTTGCCCTCATGGTCTGACAGCTTGCCTTTTATCTAGGAAGGAGAATAAGTTACTGTAATTCAGTTCAGTATTGTTCAAGCACAAGGATTATAAATTGTGAGTTGCGAGCACCTCTGCTTTTAGGTCTTCTGTGGCTTGATGAGGATCACCGAACATCCTCTTCATTTTCTGGAACAACTGCTCTGCCAGGCTGGAAGGAGTGAGGATCACAATTAGTTTTAAAATATACATTATGTTGGTCCATGGTCATTTTTTCATTGTAAATCATTTAATTAATATTTTAGATACCATACTTTTCTGACTATAAGGCGCACTTAAAATCCTTACATTTTCAAAAAAAAATCGACAGTGCACTTTATAATCCGCTGCGCCTTATGTATGAATTCTGGTGGTGCTTACTGACCTCGAAGCGATTTTATGTGGTACAAGGCGCTCAAAAATCTGTCAAAATGCTTTAGTATGACTTTGGTAAGCTACGAAGCCGGATTGTCGGAGCATTACGTAGTGAGCCACCCCAAGGAGCAATACTTACTGTGCTTCAACATAATATGGTGTGTGTATAAGTGACTTATCTGACTGTTTTGTTTCACTTAATGTGCCTTATAATCCGGTACGCCCTATGTATGAAAACAGACCCGTTCATTGATAGTGCGCTTTATACTCCGGTGCGCCTTATTGTCCGAAAAATACAATAGTCTTAATGGACTGCTATGAGTCATTAGAGAAGAATTGAGAGCATGATCGCATGCTTGCCTGCATTTATAAGGGTATCCTTACAAGGTGTGTATACATGTCATATAAATTGGTTATTCTAATTAGTTTATAAAGGCCTTGACTATTACAAGTCACTGGATAAGCATTTCCTGTTCGCCAAATTGAGAGCTGACAGTGTTTAAAACACCTGTATATGATTTATCACATGAATTAGTATTTGCAAAGATCCTATAATGTAGTTTCTGTTGCATCACTGCCAGGGTCATCCACACTCAATCGACACCTGACGTGTTGGTGTTTGGAATAATACTAAGTGCACCCCAAATATAGCTATATGTCATGGTAGAAATGCACTGAAAGCAGCAAATGTTGTCCTAATATCTAAGCATTTAGGACATGTTTCAAATGTCCACAAAACACAGTGCATATATCTTAAACAAAATCGTGCCAAATACTCAGGAGAGCAAGTTTTGAAAACCAAACTTCTCACCTTTGAAAAGGAGTTTTCCGAACATTTGTATGTTTACCACAGAGGCCCTGAATGCATGATTAGCATTAACCGAGACAAGAAGAAACGAGCTCTCCCCAGTTGATGCCGCTCAAAGGATTTTGCACAGTTTTGGCAGATACATGCAAGGTAATTATTGGACTTGGTATAATATTAATGAAGTCTATTGGGGACAGTGAGATGAAAACGAGTAAAAATAAATATGTATTCTAAATGATCACAGTGACTATTTTCAACATTTGACAGTGTTTATATACATTTCATGAAAGACATTTGTAGCTACCTTTTCAGGCATTGGTATAAAGTGATGTGTTTTATTTATTGGCTGTTTTGGTCAAACTGTCTGCTGGGTTCAGTCTCAAAGACAAGAGCGTGGCAAGGGCGATTTATCTTTAGCCTTATTTTCCATGTGCATTATCTCCCAATACTGTGTCCATCATTTAGTCTTTCCTCCGTTCACCCCTATTCTCGTATCTCAGCATCGTTATGTCTGTGTCTCCCCCTGCAGCCATAGTTTTAATTAACTTATCGACCTCGTCAACATTTAATGCGCTAAAGAGATAAAGTGAGAGAGGAGGACGGGAGGAGAAAGAGTGTAGATTACTGACCGAAAATGCCAGAAAGACTTCATCAGCACAAACTTGTGGCTTCTTCACAGTGTACGGCAGTGTAGGATGTGTTGACTTGGATAATGTGCAAACATTCAAGCCTACCCTTTATTTCATTCGTTGGTTTTATATTGATTGTAAATTAAAGCCATATTAAGTAGTCACAGTAATAATGTGCCTTGAATTAACGGCCTTAAAGCCATTGTCAAAGTAGACTGGCTTGTAACAGGGATAATAGCATAATTTTCATTGCCATGACAGCACCTGATCACTTACCATAGCGGCCTATAAGAAAAAGTGCATTTCGGGTTTGCGCTGGCATCATTGCTAACATTACTGTTTAAAGTTGTGTGCACTGTTCTTCTGCACAGTAAAATAATTCATTTCAAGACATGATGTTATAATGCGGGCAGCACGGTGTGGAAGTGATTAGCACATTACCTCATATTTGACAGGTTCTGGGTATTAATCACAGTGGCATACCAGAAAGTTACATTTCACAACTGTAGGGGGAGCCCAGGAGCAAAAAAAAAAACTAAATCTTCACCACAGCCTTACTGTATGTTGGTACTGTACAGGATAGTAGTTAAATTCATTAGGAATGTATAGATTGACTTTGCTTACTTCATACATGACACACCAATAATAAGTCCAGGAGAATAATTTGGTGCAGGATAAGGTATAGAATTCTAGCGTGATTTAGAATAAAAGATAGCTTTCTTAAGATGAGCAGCATTGTAATTTGGTGGCAGAAAAAAATGCACGTAAGTTATGAGTGTGTCTAGTATGCAAGTATGCATGTGTATTCATACTCCATCTCCTCCTCGGCAATGATCCGCTTCTCTCCCAGCTGTCGTTTTCTCATCTCGGCCAGCATGGTTTGAATCTCCTCCTTTATCTCCTTCAAACCTTTTTCCGGCGTTCCGTCTTTGCGTGCCAGCATGCGGTTCAACTCGTCAGCTTTGGACTGAAGGTCTGGACGCAAAGATGAGACATTATTGCTACATGTACAGCTTTTATGTAGTAAACTTCATCCACCAAGGAAAATTAAGAGGAAAAAAATGGATGTCAGCAGTGACCCTGAATAATCCAGCATTCTGCGGAGACAGAAAGTGAGCAGACCATTGTTGAAATACCATATTTAGGCTTTAGTCAGTGTAAATCCTATGAATGGTAAATTGTTGCACGAATCATTAAAATCTCTGGAAGAAAGCTGATGATGAAGAGTAATTTCACCTTTCAGACATGACAATCACCACAAACACGCATCTAAAAAAGATTAACCAGAAGAACATTAACGATTGGAATGCTTGAGTCCAGAACTCAATCCGATTAAATGTGTGAGGAGTGAGGGGCTATAAACTAGAGATACCCTCCAATCGGACAGATTTTGAGTGTTGTTGCAAGAATGGAGTTGCAGAAGTAGGCAAATAATAAAGATGTGCTAATAATTCTTGAGCCTGGTGCTATTTTGACAAAAGCATAATATAGACATGTTATTAAGACACATGAGAACTATTTTAAATAGTGGAAAAAAATGCCTACTTTAAGAATGTTAAAATCCATCCATCCATTTTCTGAGCCGCGTGCTGGAGGGAGCCTATCCCAGCTATCTTCGGGCAGGAGGCGGGGTACACCCTGAACTGGTTGCCAGCCAATCGCAGGGCACACATAAACAAACAACCATTCACACTCACATTCACACCTACGGGCACTTTTAGAGTCTTCAATCAACCTACCACGCATGTTTTTGGGATGTGGGAGGAAACCGGAGTGCCCGGAGAAAACCCATGTAGGCACGGGGAGAACATGCAGTCTCCACACAGGCGGGGCCGGAGATTGAACCCAGGTACTCAGAACTGTGAGGCAGACGCGCTAACCAGACATGCATCAGTTTTTTCCTGCATTAGAAAAGAATGACTTGTACATATCCATTACATAATGGATGCACGTGTGTGTGTGCGTGTATGCGTGCTTGCATGTGTGTCCTAGTGGTCCATTATTCTATGCTATGTCTCTAAAGTTGATCTGATTGAAGAAAGTTGAAACTTCACACTGGTGAATGTGTGTAAGGTTTTTTCGAGCGGGCGTGCATGGTCGCAGTGATTCGGCCTTTCTTCTCATCTGAAATGTAAACACGATGTGATTACAGCTAAGACACAAGCAAAGCCATCACGCTAATGAACAGCTGTAGCGTATGTGTGTGCACGCGTGTCCCACTGAGTCTGCGTGTCACAGCCATATAATTACATGCTGGGATTTAAAAGCCAATTAAACACTTAAAACGTGAATGGAATTATATTATGGTATCCAGTAAACACACACACATATACACTCAGTGAGTATGTACAGTATTTCCTTGCCTCATTATCTATAAGTGTGTGCGTATGAAGTTGCATTATTCGTGCACTTCTGCACCAGTGTTTATGCACATTGCTTTTGAGTTTTAGTGTGTGTGTGTGTGTGTGTGTGTGTGTGTGTTTGATAGCCACTAATTATGTCCCTAATTGCTACTCTCAATCATCCACTGCGAAGCAACACACATTTCACACACATTTCACACACACACACACACACACACACACACACACACACAGCCATAAACACGCAGCGACCAGGCAGAGGGCCAGAGAGCTTGCAGCAGCAACAAGGAGCGGAAAGTTTCACCACTTTCTTTACACCCCAGACAACATAAAATTTTTATAATCGCAGTTATTTGAGCAGAAATCCAATTTTACATCACTTTTATCTGTAAAAGTACCAGTGAGGAGGGTGCTGTGTAAAAAAGAAAAAGTGCGCAATACAACAACTCATCTTTAAAGACGACTTATGACTTACAGTATGTATCGAGACAGTGAGGATATTCTGATGATTGTGTGGAAACGATTATTGATTAATCATGCCTTACTGCCTTTCTGAATGATTGTGAACAAGATTAAAGCATTTATCTACAGTATGTGGAAACATAAACTTTCATTAGTATTTAAAAAAAAAAATAGTAGTGACAATACACTAGCGTATTACACTACTGCTAATAAAAAGGTCAAGATGTGAGGAATGGTAGCGGGTACATTTTACTATGGAAACGGTCAAAAATTAAAACGATACTGAAATGATCTGTGCCAAACTGTTTGGAGAAAAACGAGACTGAAATGTTTGAAGGGAAAATAATAAGAAAAATAACTGTTCTCCATCGAGTCTAAAATAATGGAAATGCTATGATTTGAATGCTGAAAAAGAACGCAGTAATAATAATAATAATTACTAATGTGGCGGCACGGTGGCCGACTGGTTAGAGTGTCACCCTCACAGTTCTGAGGACCCGGGTTCAATGCCCGGCCCCGCCTGTGTGGAGTTTGCATGTTCTCCCCGTGCCTGCGTGGGTTTTCTCCGGGCACTCCGGTTTCCTCCCACATCCCAAAAACATGCATTCATTGGAGACTCTAAATTGCCCGTAGGCATGACTGTGAGTGTGAATGGTTGTTTCTTTCCATGTGCCCTATGATTGGCTGACAACCAGTTCAGGGTGTACCTCGCCTCCTGCCCGATGACAGCTGGGCTAGGCTTCAGCACACCCGCGACCCTAGTGAGGAGAAGTGGCTCAGAAAATGGATGGATGGATGGATTACTAATGTGCACAATTTAGACAATATCGCTTCATATGACATCCGAGATAAATTAATGTTCCATAAAAAAGTCCAAAATTACAAAGATAAAACTGTTCAAAAGTCAATGTTCTTTATGTGTTCAAAAATATAAAACTATGAATATAACTTTTTCAACTAACTAATAGATTTCACCACAAGATGACGTTTCGAGGTCACATTTGGAGAAATATGTCATATTTGAGACTACGGTAGAATGGCATATGACCAGAGAGAGCCAATCACAAGCGTTTAGAAAGAGGAAGTGATATGGGAAAAAAAAAGAGCCTTTGCGGCTAGCTTTCAAATGTAATTAAAATTATCATTATGGAAATTTCCAAAAACAACTGTAATTTAATTACACATTCTCTCCTGGTAACGTAATGGATTACAATTACATACATTTTGTACTCAACGTAATCTTGTTCCATGTAATTAGTTTCTCCCCACACTGTTAATAAATAATCATTTTCGGGCAAATTAGGTAAATTACATATTTCCCGCAGCACCCTTGATAATCTCTCACGGCACCCTGGTTGGGAATCACTGCTACAGAAAATGGATAGTTGTCTAGGACAAGAACATTGTGAAGTAAACAACTTTTAAATCTTTTATTGAAAATCTTACATTATACTTGTGGGAATCGTCAATACAGCTGTTCTATTGGCCCTAATTTGATGTTGCTGGTGGACTAATGAGTGTATAATATAACCCAATATGGAGACAGCAGAGCGAAAAACACAGTCAACAAAAGAAGAGAGAATTAACGGAAGCGAGGTGGTGTTCATCTGTGCTACCTTGAGCTCCTAGCAGCGTGTCCCTGATGAACTTCTCCAGGACCTCGGCTCGCGTCTGAATTCTGTTGGCATCGTCTTCCACTTGTTCTCCATCGGCAGACACTTTCGTAGCCTACACAGAACACACACACGTACACACATAAAAGTAAGCATTTAAAAATAAATGAACAGGTTATTGACATCCTTTGTCAAATGAACAATGACACGAGGACCATCAACATTTTAGTTTGTATATGTACACTTTTTTTTTTAGCTTCCCTTTGTGATTATTGTCTACATCCACGTGGTCATGCCTCTACATACTATATATGAATTATGTACAACAAAACACAAACTCATGCACTGCGATGCAATACACAATCACAGAAAAGATTTGAGGAATACAAGAATGGAATCTCTGATGAACACACTCTCTCTCACACACACACACACACGCACACACACACACAGAGACGCACAAGCACACACACACACACACACGATAGAGTATGTAATTATTGATATTCAACAGGACCATGCCTGTCATTCATCAAGTGTGTGCCTGGGCATGTGGCTGAATGCCTGGTTGTGCACAAGTCATTAAAAATGTGCTGCTTGACAGCATAACTGTATATTTAGACATTTTTGCTATTACGGTCAACTTATTTTGTTTTACCTAGCTGACACCCAAACCTCCAGATTTATAAAAACACATTGATAAATGTTTAACAATAGAAAATATATAGGGTGATTGCAAAGTAACTCCATCCATCCATCCATTTTCCCTATTTTAAAATACTTATAATTTATTCATATGTTGTAATATTTTTCTCAATTTCTTTGTGTATGTTCCATAATTAAAGGAGCAAGTCTATTCTATGACTTTGGAAGAACTTGACGGGCGAATACGAGAAGTTATGTCTTCCATCCCACAAGAGTTCCTTGTGAAATCAGTTAATCCGGGTCCCAGGCGGCTTGAGAAACTGGTGGCTAATACTGGCGCCGATATCGAATTTTAAATAAAACTCCATGCAATACACTTTCTTCTCATGTTCATTTCTTGTAAGAATTATAGTTCAGAAATAAATTACAAGAACTTAAAAATAGGGAGTTACTTTTCAATCACCTGGTAGAATACTGGCCAGTGTAATCCAAATGGAATCATTGTGGATTTTAAGACAAAAACATGTTTTACTGTGTGCTCATGAGACACCATTAGTCTATTTAAAAGGCACATATTGAAACATTTACATTTTATTGTCAAATTGTACAGTGGTGGTTTTGTACAGGCGCCATTCAGTTTGCACACTGAGGGAGGGTGGAAAAGACGCTAAATTGGTACCATAATTTCTCATGTATAATGCGCACCAATGTACACCAATACACACCCCCAAAGTAGACCTCAACATTCTGGAAAACCCTTCTACCTATAGAATGCATTTTTACAATGGATGATTTTGCTTCTACCCATATGATCAAAATATGAAGTATTATCTGTATTTTATTTTTTTCAAAGAATTATTCTGAAGTTAAGCACTTTATTTGAATACGTGATTTTTATTTACCTGCTCTTACTTTGAAATTCACAGCCCTCCTTTTATTTAGTAAATGAGAAAACACACAATTGTGCTCATATGTTTGATTACCCAGGCAGAATTTGTAAGATGTGCACAGTTATTTAAAGAAAACATGAAGGACCAGGCGAAATACATTTAATTGTATTTTAATGGGATTCAAATTAAACTGTCAAGCATTTCAGAAAAGCATTATCATTAAACAAAACATAACCATAAAGAAATTAATGATGGTTTTTGTTCAGTCATCAGTCGTATTTAAAAAAACAAAAACAATAGTTCACAAATTCTGCTTGGGTATGTAAACTTATGAGCACAACTGTAGATCTATGCAGTTATATGTACCCCTGTCATATTGGAATCAAAGTGTAGGCTACACCTTTATCATAACCTCTAGGTGGCGGTGGCATATTAGAATGAAAGTGTACACCTTTTTCATAATCTCTAGGTGTCGGTGCCGTACTAGAATGAAAGTGTACACATTTTTCATAACCTCTAGGTGGCGGTGGCATACTAGAATGAAAGTGTACACCTTTTTCATAACCTCCAGATGGTGGCATACATTTATAGAATGTGAAAGTTTCTTTTCATTTTTCCCTATACTGATGTATAATGCGCACTATTGACTTTTGACAATTGTTTGAGGAAAAAAAATGCACATTATAACAAGAAATTACAGTAACACTAAACAGCCGTTCGTGGGATACCCCGGCTCCGCCTGTTTGTCATGGTAACAAAAGCCATACACTGCATTTGCATTAGACCGGACCGCCTCTCAAAACCAAACCAGTGTGACAAGTAGATAATAAGCATGCTATAATTCTTTATCTTTCCTGTATTTTGACGAAAACATATGAGACCTTTTATTAAGACACTTGGAAACTGTTTTAAAGTGTGAAAAATGCATACCGGTATGTACAATATGTCCTTTGTTGTTGTAATGACTGTATACAGTATAACACAGAAATATCCATTACCATGTATACAGTTGCGCTTCATCACAGCATGTAAACACCAGTGTCCTGGTGAATTTCTCTTGTAAGGGAATTTGCTTTGATGAGGAATGAGGTATCCATCCATCCATCCAGCCATCTATCTATTCATCTAGCTCTTTATCTATCTGTCCATCCATCCATCCGTCTATCTTTAGCTTATCTCTATGTTGGACAGAGGATTAAACCGACATCACAAGTCACAATTTAAACCACTTGAAATACTGTTGTGAAGCCTAATTTCGTCTTTCTGCCACTATTCTGATCTCTTGTCAATCAACTCACAGCTGTAACCTTGCAGGTTGTTTTCATGCTGCGCCACAGTCTGCTGTACAAGTACTCAGACTTGTTTGTCGAAGGATTCTTCACACATTCTGCAAGTAAGTGCCTTAAACTATGATCTCACTCTGTGCCAAAGCCCATTTGCTCCAGAGACAGAAACAAAAGGGGATGAAAGAAGGATAAGGAGCAGGAGGAAGGCATACAAGCAACAGAGCGGGACTCAAGTTGGGCCAAAAGCGACACGAAGGCATGTCTACCCTGCTGTGGAGCTGGTCCATCTCAACAACCAGCGATCCCAAGTTGGAGTCGGCCAGCTGCAGTAATCTCTCCGGAGCTTTCTGAGGTGACAGCATGTGCTGCAGGAGAGAGACAGACAGACGAGCGAGCGAGAGAGAGAGAGAGAGAGAGAGAGAGAGAGAGAGAGAGAGAGAGAGAGCAAGTAACATGAAGGTGATGCAGCAGACATGATATCTGACATGTTTTGGCTCGGGGCTCAAACATTTCAACCTTGTGGCTCAGGGAAAAGAGCGTGCAAGTGGATAAAATTTAACTTGGCGCTGTTGATAATGGATTACATCCTCTTACGTGTGTCTTTTATTTTCATTACAAGGGATGCGAAGTAGACAGGGTCAGATGGTACCTTGAGTTCTTCGGTCATGTTCTCAAAGCGGTACAGGATCTTGTAAGGTGGCGGCAAGGGCGTGGTCACCGTGATGTCAGTGATGATGCGATACAGACGGTCCATGTCACTGATCAGCAAACCTGAGCACTCGTCGTCACACGCTGTGGACACATAAAGCAAGTTAAGTAGCAGTCCAAGCCCAAATAGGTACGACGTGAGAAGGTAATAATGTACACACAGCACCCCATATTGACAGAAATAAACAGAATTGACAGCTGGGATAGGCTCCAGCACGCCAGCGACCCCAGTGAGGAGAAGCGGCTCAGAAAATGGATGGATGGATGAAATATCACACAGCCATATGTATTCAGACCCTTTGCTCAGCACCGTTTTGAGCTAATACAGCCATGAGCCTTTCTGGGAAAGATTCACACCTGGATTTGGGGATCCTCTGCCATTCCTTGCAGATCCTCTCCAGTTCTGTCAGCTTGGATGGTGAACGTTGGTGGACAGCCATTTTCAGGTCTCTCCAGAGATGCTCAATTGGGTTTAAGTCAGGGCTCTGGCTGGGCCATTCAAGAACAGTCACGGAGTTGTGCTGAAGGCATTCCTTTGTTATTTTAACTGTGTGCTTAGGGTCATTGTCTTGTTGGAAGGTGAACCTTCAGCACAGTCTGAGGTCCTGAGCACTCTGGAGAAGGTTTTCGTCCAGGATATTCCTGTACTTGGCCGCATTCATCTTTCCTTCGATTGCAACCAGTCGTCCTGTCCCTGAAGCTGTAAAACACCCCCACAGCATCATGCTGCCGCCACCATGCTTCACTGTTGGGACTGTATTGGACAGGTGATGAGCAGTGCCTGGTTTTCTTAACCTTAAGTGCAGCAGAAACTTTTTTTATAACCTTGGCCAGATCTGTGCCTTGCCACAATTCTGTCTCTGAGCTCTTCCTTTGACCTCTTGATTCTCATTTGCTCTGACATGCACTGTGAGCTGTAAGGTCTTACATAGACAGGTGTGTGGCTTTCCTAATCAAGTCCAATCAGTATAATCAAACACAGCTGGACTCCAATGAAAGTGTAGAACCATCAAAAGGATGATCAGAGGAAATGGACAGCACCCGAGTTAAATATGAGTGTCACAGCAAAGGGTCTGAATACTTATGGCTGTGTGATATTTCAGTTTTTCTTTTTTAATAAATCTGCAAAAATTTCAACAATTCTGTTTTTTTCCATCAATATGGAGTGCTGTGTGTACATTATTGAGGAAAAAATTAACTTAAATGATTTTAGAAAATGGATGCAATATAACAAAGAGTGAAACATTTCAGGGGGTCTGAATACTTTCCATACCCACTGTATATTTATGAAGCTTCGTGAAATCGGCTCTTCAATCTATATAATGATTGTATAGTTGTTGGAATTTTGCTGAATAAATCATATTTTTCAACATGTAACCTATTTAATTGTGTTTGCCTAGAACATTTAGTTATTTATAAAATGATATAAAAATTTTTTGGAACAACCTGTATTATACTGTGCTGTATATCTTTTTTCCTTTTAGTTGTTATTACTGAAACAAAATTAACACCGAAGTAAATATTTTTTGTTGTAAGCTATTGACAATGTGTTTCCTTCTCTGCACATTCAACTACAACTACATTTTATTTATTTATTTATTATTTTTTGCAGTGTGGAATTTTGATTGTTTTTATAGCTGACACAGTGTTGTTAACCTTAAGGGACTTTCCATGAGAGTCTCATCAGTGTGTGAGAGGACACAGCGCAGGGAGGTAAGCGCACCTGTTATGAGCACACTGCAGGCTGAGAATACCCATAAATTGCACATCAGGGGACTCATTCAGACACACGCATTACACATTGTGTGCGTGTAGTGTAGAGTTTTTCTTTCCTTTCTGCAGCCAGGGGCTGATTTATTGTTGAAATTACAATTTCTGAC
Organism: Phyllopteryx taeniolatus; assembly: GCF_024500385.1. NCBI lineage: Eukaryota > Metazoa > Chordata > Actinopteri > Syngnathiformes > Syngnathidae > Phyllopteryx > Phyllopteryx taeniolatus. Next base: position 9,942,127 of record NC_084519.1, read on the forward strand.
AAGGGGATTCTGAGATAAATTAAATAGAAAGACTTTCTTCTCTATCAATCTCTGACAGAACCAGAGCGTACTCACACTCAGACACACACACACATGCACGCACACACACACACGCAAACATACACATACACACAAAAGTTACACTGAAAATATTCACAGTATATACTACAAAACTCTGAAACTAATTAACATAACAACAACTAATCCCTTATTTAATAAGTAAAGACAGGAAAATCATTTTCAATGTGTTATGCAAAGGCATTGTATTTAATTTTTTACAAAATACATCAATTTGAGCATTCTCAGCACAAAAAAGTCCGCTTTTGATTATACTATCAGTTTTTTAATTTAGTCATACATAGCGCTGAGATACTATCATGTATGTTATTATCATTGTAAGGACTGTAGGCGATCTAAAAATGCATACGTTTAAAGAGCATGGAAAGTGGATTTAGAGATTGGTTTCTAAATAAATTATACTGTACGTTTGATGATAATAAGATAATTGCTTGAAAGTGTGCATGTATCTCTCTCTCTCTCTCTCTCTCTCTCTCTATATATATATATATATATATATATATATGCAGCACTCTATTTATTTTCACGTTAACACAAACTTGATGTGGATACTTATTTGTGTATAGATGAACGATTAATTGGAGGTTTGTGGTAGCTTTTCACCAAACACATGCTTCTCACTGCAAAACGCACATGACATGCAGGTGCGTGATGAATCATTTGTTACCTTAATGTGACATGTTTGTTTTGGATGGCACATACAAATGTCATTTAAATGTCCCCGCAAGTCACTTTCACACATTCAAATCCTGTGTGCTCGGCTTGCCTATGGAAATCTTTTCATTGGAAAAAAATTATAATTGTACTATTGTGATATATAGTGGAGGTTTTTTAAATTATGGTCTAGATTAAATGCAAATTAAAGTCACATGGTAAATGTTATTGGAGGTGATAGTTTTTCAAATTATGATTATCACGACCGTGCGTGGGTGTGGACAAATGCTTGAGGTCCACGAATACATTTAAGGCGGCCGCGGTTATCACCAGGTCATACTGTATTTAATCCCGTTGTCTTTTGCCACACAGGCCAAATGCAGTGACTTCCACAAAGACAACTTAATGCAACACCATCGTTGCACCTCATTTAAAGGGAATGCAAGAAGCCGCTTTGATTGGCGGAAAATGAAGTCGGCTGTGTTCACTCCTACAACGGTGCAGACAGCCCCTTTTTTAAATGCGCCGGCTTTGTGCATCTGAGAAATTACGAAAATCAAGACCAATGCGCCACCGTGCAGACTTCCTGTACTTGCGCCGTGGAATTTTTACATACATTATTATTATAAGGAATAGGTGTATTCTTTTTTACAATGGTGGTTAAAGGATGAATACAGGTTATGTTACAATCAACAGTACGGTTGGTTTCTACAGTTTGCTTTAGTCTACTGCATTTTACACTAGTGAATGTAAAGAAACTGAGAGGATCATTAGTGACACAGCTCATCATAGTGTGACACACTCATCATTTTTACATTTATAAGACTATTAGGAATGTTAAAATGATACTTAAAAAATGGTCTGTACATGGATTAAAAAAGAAAGGCTTACTGCATTCTGTACAATGAGGAAAAAAATTGTATTCTCGTGAGTTTCCAAGTATTGCAACAAAACCACAATTTAAGTAAGCATGACCAGTTCAAATCGCTTACAGTTGAGGGACATTTCTGAGAAAAAAGTAAAACATAATAAGTTGATCTAGAAAGGCGTGGAATGATTAGAACTGTAATGTGTGTCTACAAATTGAGGCTGATTAAAATATATACATACTAAATGATCTTTAATGGAAGGGAAGCAGAATTCTGCGTGTATAAAACAGAGACGGGAAAGGGAACTAAACGAGAAAATCACAGACTGACAGAATAGTTCTGAAGAATTAACATTGTCTCGCCTTTGAAGAAACCGCTGTTGGAAGAACATGATCAGGTTCTTTATCACACCCAAACTAAAGAACAAAAATCTTTAAAGTAGCACAGCCATGTTGGTGCCAGTGGGGTGCAGTCAATGTTAGAACCCTCACGTATTATGGTTCTGTTTGCCTGTTAAGTTTTAATTTACAATGGTACTGTATGTTGTTTATCAGGAGAATCTGTGTCAAGGGAAGGTATAATCTGCTTCTGATCATGCTGGTAACTTGTGTATGCTGTATTTTTAAAATGGAAAAATAAAGCAAAAAAAAGTATTAATATAAATTTTACAACGGTAATTGTTTCACGTTTTAACTGATTATTTAAATGATCTATGGGTAAAATCTTATACAAATCGGAATCCAAATCAACCAGAATCCTGGAAAGGATAGTGTTCGACCTTAGAGGTTTCTTTTTAGTGAGAGAAAAAGGAAAGTAAAACAGCAAATAAGTCTGTGTCTATATGTGCCCTGCGACTGACTGGCGACCAGTTCAGGGTGTAGTCCGCCTTTCGCCCACTGGGATAGGCTCCAGCACCCTGCGACCCTAACCAGGATAAGCGGTGTTGAAAATGGATGGATGGATAGTTCAAAGTTCAGTTCACCGTTACAAAAATGAACTAGTTCAGTTCATACTTCAACATTTTGAACTAAGTTCACCATTCCAAAAATTAACTAGCTCATAGTTCTTTTTTGTTTTTTTTCTCAATGTTGCTGACGGGCTATTCCCCTTAAAATACTGGCATTTCATTTTCCCATTGTTGCCACCGACTCAGTCCACACTTGTAGCCAGCTGCAGCTTTCACCCTACAAAACATGAGGAAAAACGTTTTGCTTGAATGGTCTTTTTTAAAATGAGGAATTAAAACAAAAACAGGACTTTTGTCCTTAATGTACAAACAAAAACAGTATGACAGAAACGATGATGAAAGGACATTGATAACTTTACATTCCTTACAGCTTTGGCTGACTATATTAACTATTCTTTGACACCAGAATGAGCTCGTTCTCGTATGTTCAGCATGCAGAAGTGAAGTAAGTTCAATTCACGTATGAAGTAGTTCATGAACTTTCGTTCATTGACTTCGTTCAGGTACAACAATGCTCCCATCATTGTCAATCAAACCTTGTTATAAAGTCTAACAGATCTAAACTGTTAGCAAGTCTCCATTACTCAGAGCCACTAAGTGGAGGGCTCGGCTACCACAGAGCAAGCGAACTGACATCTGATTGCCTCAGTCCATGTGACCCATCAGGACTTATTATTATGGTCTGGGGCGCAACAGGGAAGCCAGTTTGCTGTCAGGGTGCACCAGCACAATTGCACATCTAATACACGAACACACGCTTGGCACCTGAATGCATGGAGCAATCACCTCTGCGACCAGCGAGCAATTTCTTATCAGCATCTGTCTTACAAACCTCCTTCTATCCTCTCCCTGGTGCACACACACAACTACCTCAAGACATGCTAATGGAAGCAAATTGGCCCCATCATTATGATCATATTAAGTTTAAATTAGCTCCAAATGACATTGAAATTATAGCCTAAATAACTGGAATTTCAATTCTGATGCAGACCATCCCATCCATCTCCCAAGGGAACCGGGTGAAAGCTGCTCATTTGCACTTGCTTAGAAAAATCAAGTAAAAATGGCAACATCAGGTGAATGCGCTTGGTGCCTACAGAGAAAAATTGGAGGAGAAGAACGCGAGTGGGGCGAGGATGCCTGTGGGTAAACCGTGTTTAACCGCAATTTGGTCTTTGTGTTGGCTTCTGTTGTTGGAAAGCAGCCAAAGAGAACAGCGTAATGATTTTAGTTTTAATGAATTACATTAAGGTACTTTTATTGATTTCAAGTTTTCAACTACATGTCAACTAAAAAGTTACCTTTTCATTGGCATGATGGTAGTTTGTTACCAGTGTAAAACAAAATACTTGGAATTAATGTTTATTATTCTTCCTTATGGAGGGGCTCAACATGCCCGGAAACACACAGATTCAATGTATTGTATGTATTTCATGGGTTAAGGACACAAACCCTCTAAAACACATGTAGCAGTAAACCCTGGAAAGTCATTTCAAATTAGCCCCAACACCAGTTTCACCAATCAACATGAAATTGAGTGGACATACAGTGGATTAAAAAAAAGTCTACACACCCCTGTTCAAATGCCAGGTGTTTGTTATACAAAAAATGACACCAAGATAAATCTTTTAAAAACTTTTTTCCACCATTGTTACCAATACGCTGTACAATTCAATTGAAAAAATAAATGTTTTCAAGAGTGGAAGTAAAAAATGTTTATAACAAAACTATGTTAAATAGGAGTCAGCACACAGCTGCCACCATTAAAAGTGCCTCTGATTAACCTCAAATGCAGTTAAAATGTTCTAGATGTGTTCTTGCTTTCTATTTGAAGTCTGAGGGTTTGGAGGTCCTGACTGGTATTTGGAACTGTTAAAAATTCCCTCCACCTTGTCCCAGTTCCACCTGAAGAAAAAAAGCTCCAAAGCATGATGATGTCACCACCACACTTTACTGAATGTATGGAGTTCTTTTGGTGATAACCAGTGTTGGGTTTGCGCCGAACATAATGTTTGGGATTAAGGCCAAAAGGTTTATCCTTGGTTTCAACAAATTTTCCCACATTTCCCACACAACCATTTCCCACTAAGGCTTTCATCAATCCACTCGTACCCCATAGCCCAGATATGCACATGTATCAAACAGTCAGTATTTGCCAGAAATTCCACCTTCAATTTTGCTCTTAGCCTCTTGGCAGCCTCCGTGACCAGTTTTCTTCTCGTGTTTTCATCAATTTTGGCGAGGCATCCAGTTCTTGGTAATGCCACAGTTATGCTATATTTTCTGCCTTCACTGTGTTCCATTGTATATTTAAATCCAATGTAGTTTTTTTTAACTTTCTTCTGACTGATTCCTTTGAAAAATAAGATCCTTCTGATGCTGTGGAAGATCTCTGTGGAGAATGGCCTGTACTTTAAAATGTGACTACTAAAATGTCAGGAAAAGCATAACAGAAAATCCATGCATCCATCCATTTACCATACCACGTATCCTCACTAGGGTCGCGCGTGTGCTGGCACCTAGCTCAGCTGACATCTGAACTTTATTTCGGATTAATCAGTCACCTTAAATGGTTGCAGGTGTGCGCTAACTCCCATTTAACATCGGTGTGAATGTGATTGGTTAATTCTGAACACAGTCATATCCCAGTTATAAGAGGGTGTGCACACTTGTACAACCACATTATCTCAGTTGTTTATTTTTACTTCCCATCTCGATAGTAAATTTTTTTAAAGAGTTGTCTCATTAATGGCGGAAAAGGGTTCTTTTTTTTAATAGCCGATATATCTACCATGACAGGGCGCACAGAAAAGTCTGAAGGACCCATGCCTGAAATTTAACAGGACGTCGGGCATGTAGGCACACAAAATTTAAGGCTCACACTTTGGCGAGCTCCTACTAGGGAAGTCGTCCAAATGAGTCCCATTGTGACTCAGCTATACTAGACAGACAGGCAATGTTAAATTGCAAATCTTTTTTGACTATGCCATTTGATGTGGTCGGAGCATGGATTGATAGTTTGTAAATTACTAAACTCTGTAGAGTGCAGGCATTTCACCTATGGTAACAATACAAACAAATATAGGTAAATAAATGTGGCTGTTATCACTGGAGGTATATATTAATATGCTGACTATAAGAACTTGATAAATAGCACAGCAAACATAAATTCAAAAGTAAAAAAGTGATAATGTATAAAAAGATTGTGTGTTAGTCCTTACAGATGATCCCAGATGGTCCACACACATGCCTTTCCATGCACTGGTCACAAGACCTCCCAGATGCCCCGACCGTGCATCGGCATTGGCCAGTGACAGGGTCACACGGTCCGGGCAACGCCCCCCACGGGGAACACTTACACTCCTCGCATCGACCGCCGGGCATCTGAGGGTTACCATGGTAACCAGTGGAACATCTGGACGGGGAAAAGGAAGTCAATGGTAAAGCAGCCATTAACTAATGCAAGTGCATATTTTACCAGTCGATTCATAGTCATCACAATGGCTTCAAAGTAAATTACACTTCAAAAAATAGACTACACAATACTGTTTATTTGTAGTTGCTTAGTAAGAAAAACATCTTGCACTTAATACTAGCCAAAATGGAATGAGCTATACAGGTATGGTTTGTTCAATCGTCATTGCAAAATGTGTAAAATAAAATTTGCATTCTCTGGAATTGCACCTTTGAAACATAAATCCCCCCCCCAAAAATGTAATTTAGTAAATTTGTTTCTGACCTTTCACAGTATTTTCCCTCGTATCCCTCAGGACAAGACGTACAACGGTAGTCATCATACCCTTCGGTGACGCACATTGGACTAAAACTAGACACATGGGGAAAGAGTTCAGTTAACAATATCAATATGGAACAACGGCAAAGCAAATTAAATGTCCACTGTATTATGTTAAATAGTGGAACAAGGCTGTTTATTTATTCAACTGCACAGGGATCCAAACGTTTATTGGAGAGGAGGCTGTTACTACACAAAAGTACTGTGAAATGTTTTTTTCCACAAATAATACATATTACACTATGTATCGTGAAGAACACAACACTGGAGCCTATCCCAGCTGATTTTGGGCAAGAGTGTGATAAAGCAGAAGCCCCTATTTGAGCCATTAACATGTTTAGTCATATACCAGTGCTGTTGTGACTTTCGGTTTATCTTGTCAGCTCTCACAGCAAGTCACTCCCATGATATGTTTGGCCCATTATTTATGCCAGATAGCCTTCTTGACAGATCCCACCCTCTTTGTATCCAGGCTTGGGACCAGCAGTGGCTGTACCACTACACTACCAGTGACATATCCAGTAATGATACAGCATTTTAAAAAGAATGAATTTGTGTAACGGCAACACATACTTGTTCCCAGGTGTCGTAAGGGGGCAGGCGCAAGGTTTGCAGTCATCATGGAATCCTCGGACCACACCGTAGAATCCCGGAGCACAGCGCTCACAGTGATCCCCCTCTGTGTTGTCTTGACAGTTCTTTATAAAGAACACACGAAACCATACACATGATGCAAAAAGCTGAATGCTAAGTGGCCAATAATGCTATTGTACATAAAAACTAAACTTTTTATATTATGTTTAATTATACCGCTATCATCAAGGGATAGAAATTCAAGATAAACACTGTATACAGGACAGGTGAGCTGGATTGCAAATACACATTTGGCGTAATTTAATTTTTAATTTTCAAGTTTTAATAATATAGCCAATCATTCCTCGAATGATTGCACATTTTAATGAGAAGTGTTTTAAAAAAAAGTTTAATGTTAGACTTAAGCTTTAAGTTAATGTTAGCTTAATATTTTACTTTTTATCAGGGTGGAATATATGATATTCACTAGCGATGAAAATGCATATTCTTATGTGAGAATATGCTCAAACACGGTCAATGAAGTTTAAAAAATATATAGCCATTTGAATATTTTGTTGGAATTTTAATTAATATGTTTTAGTTTTCAACAAACCGATATATGCACTGTAGAAGCAACTGCCAAAGGAGTGAAAGAAAAAGAATTTCTTTTCAGCACATTTCAAGGTTTTTTTTTTTTTTTTTAACCGAGGCAGGAAATATTGCCATTCCCCATGCTGCACATAAAAGTCGATAGTGAATAGCTTCTTTCATGTTTGGATGATTTCATTCTCCGTCTTTGTTAGAAAAATTTGAATGGCACACACATACCTACATTAAGCACAAAATATACACATAATGCCCATTTATATGTGTGGGTATAGTTTCCAAATTTATATACAATAATAATTTGGTTATCAGTATCAGTACATAGGAGTACCCTTGATTTTTCTCCCCTCCAGGGTCATGCTTTGTTGTGCTGGTTTTGTTTGTTAAAATGAGACCTTCAATCAGCTGCAACAGGAAGTTGTATTTCCATTAACTTCCTGTGTTCCTCGTTACTGCTAATTACCCCAGAAACAAACTCGTTTAGCGTTTTCAATTTGGCTCGCTTGGTTAGAAAATTCTAATGACGCTGGTATGGAAGGTGCAATGAAAATGGGCAAGGAAATCAGAAATGGCTATGAGGCGGAACATAGGTAGGAATAAAACAAGTGAAAAGGGAATGGAAAAGAAGCGAGAAAAGGAATTTAAAAAAAAATTAACAAAAGCGAAACATGTTGGATATAATTGGGTTTGAGAGATATAGTGGATTGCGTGCAAGGAAGCAAGAGTTCATTCACTGCTATCAAGGAAAGGCTTACCTAATGTTCTTCGCAAGAATAAGAAATGAAAAAGGGAATGAGTGAGAATGGGGTTGAAATAAATACAATGAATGGCATTGCTGATGATGTGGTTCTGTTGGCTTCATCAAACTCTCACTGGAGCAGTTCGCAGCCGAGTGTGAAGCGGCTGGGATGAGAATCAGCACCTCCAAATCTGAGACCATGGTCCTCATTCGGAAAAAGGGTGGCATGCCCTCTCCAGGTCGGGGATGAGATCCTGCCCCAAGTGGAGGAGTTCAAGTATCTTGGGGTCTTGTTCACGAGTGAGGGAAGAATGGAACGGGAGATCGACAGGCGGATCGGTGCAGCGTCTGCAGTGATGCAGACTTTGTATCGGTCCGTTGTGGTAAAGAAGGAGCTAAGCCGAAAGGCGAAGCTCTCAATTTACCGGTCGATCTTCGTTCCTACCCTCACCTATGGTCACGAGCTGTGGGTCGTGACCGAAAGAACAGGATCCCGGATACAAGCGGCCGAAATGAGTTTCCTCTGCAGGGTGTCCGCGCTCTCCCTTAGAGATAGGGTGAGAAGCTCGGTCATCCGGGAGGATCTCAGAGTAGAGCCGCTGCTCCTCCGCATTGAGAGGAGCCAGATGAGGTGGCTGGGGCATCTGATTCGGATGCCTCCCAGACCCCCCCCATTGTGAGGTTTTCCGGGCACGTCCCACCGGGAGGAGACCCGGGGACGACCCAGGACGCGCTGGAGAGACTACGTCCTTCGGCTGGCCTGGGAACGCCTCGGGATCCCCCTGGAAGAGCTGGATGAAGTGGCTGGGGAGAGGGAAGTCTGGGCGTCCGTGCTAAAGCTACTGCCCCCGCGACCCGACCCGGATAAGCGGTAGAAAATGGATGGATGGATGGATGAATGGCATTGGCAATAAAAAAAAAAATGTGAAAGGAGTGAGGTTACCTCAGCAGGCTGACAGCATTAACGTGTCAATACATCTGCATCCCTATACGATACAGTATATTGCTGGTGGATATTTTTAGTTGCTGCACTGACTGGCTCTGTCTTATTTCTAAACAACAATCAGTTGGCTGGAATTACCATGATTCTGCAAATGGTAGCGTAATATTATTTGGCTGCTTAATTTCATACTTGATGGGTGGACTGGCTTTCCAAACTACTCTATATGTATGCAAACAATTAAAATGTACACTTAACAAAATGTGTCTCTTCATTTCTTTTTATTTTCTTTTTTTTTTTTTGCAATTCCAAATAATGTAAAAAACTAAAAGTTAACTGATCACCTGTGATGGCCACTGATGATCACCCTGAATTCATACTGTCAGCAAATTGCTTTAAAGGCCATTCCTACTTTTGGATTTGACAGTTTTGACCTCACAAAATTGTTGTAGTACACTACTTTTTAAAAGTGACTTTCCATAACATTTTTATCAATGTCATTATTCATCCATTTTCCATACTGCTTATCCTCACTAGGGTCGCAGGCGTGCTGGAGCCTATACCAGCTATTTTAGGGTGAGAGATGGGGTTCACCCTGAACTGGTCGCCAGCCAATCGCAGTTAATGTCATTATGAATGATATACCAATATAATAGTGTAGTTACTCTTCGGTTTATGTTTAATATCTTTTAATATAATAATTAGCTTTCTTTTTTGATTGGTCAAGAGAAAGGCTCTACTGCCTTATAGTGAAGCATGTGTGTTAACGTTCCCGAACATGGTTGTTGCTCTATTAAATAAATAAATAAATACATGACTAGAGTACTGTATTTTTTATTTTTTATTTTTTATTTTTTTTTTATGTAAATGATTCTTGTTGTTACTAAGGTCTGCAAAACAAAATTAGGAGGTGAGATTTTCCACATTGAAGAGGGGGACACCATACTCTCTGCCAGTACTCTGTCACCTATTGACATGGACTGTGAAATTCAAATTCTCCTCTCTTGAAGTACCTTTGGCCCACGATCAAGAGCGACAGAATGACGCGAAATATGAATAAGCCTGGTTAATTACAGCGAGGCTAATTAAACTTCTTTTCTCAGTCTCACCTTAATCTCTCTTTCAAAAGCTTCCTGGCATATGGCTGAATGGTGATTCTAGCCCAAGAGTGTCTCACATACACACACACACACACACACACACCTATACACAAGTTACCTGGCATATGGATGTGTCAGGGTCACAGGTGGTCGAGTGGCCGCTGCACTGGCACTGAACACAGCCGCCCATGCCCACAGCAGTGGGGACTCTGGAGGCCGGAGCAGATGCGTGTGAGCTGCTGCGAAGGCGGTAGAAACCGGCTGCACACTCCTGCATAGAAAAAGAGAAAAGGACATAAAACAGAGTGAACAGACAACATCAGTAAGAGTTAACAAAGCAGGCAGGGTACAACTGTAGAAGGACCTTGCCGAATGTCAGATCATTTTTGTGTGAGCATGCATTCCCACAGTCACAATAAAATGTGAATAATAATGGAGGTTGCACAGAGCGAAGACAACACTACTCATGGACTCATAATTATCCTAAATTGCTATTTCTCAAGGCAACTGTTGACCTCCGCTTATACACATACAGCCAATTAAGGGTTATTCCCCTCAGTAACTTTTGAACACACACGAGCACACACCTGTGTGTTCAGCAATAATTAATGAAGTCCTTTTAAAGAGCCATCTGCTCCCTCTGCTCGAGCTAAACGCCCGTTTTAGAAATACTTTAATAACGACAGCAGCTACAAACAGGATGCCCATCTGTTGGCAAAGCCCTCGACAAAAGTTTTAAGTTGAGCTACACTTTATTATTTGCCTTCAAGTTGGCACACTTCAGACTTGTCAGACAATAAAGCTGGATTGTCCACCGGCCTTTGGGTAACTAAAACCAAGGTTTAAAAAAATAGATTTACAAGTATAAATTGATGACCATCACCTAGAGGAATCGGCCAGAGCTGTGGCTTGTGTGTATCATAACCCCCTTCTACAAAATCCTCACTCAACTAAAAATTGGCTTAGCTCCTCTTTGCTTTCTGTGGCTTAAGAGGAGAAGCCGGATTCAGCTGAATTGGTTTGACAAACATCACAATTGAACGGCGGGGGCTAATCCCAACGAGGCAAAGCAAAACACAGGCAGCAATTTAAAGCTCAGACATTCTACTGGAAACACACGTCAAAAGTTCTCTCAAGAAGTTTCAAACATCTGAACAGTTGAGACCAGCATATCATTAATGTTTGCAGTACAAATAATTGTTTGCAATATTCTAATAGAAGTACTGATTCATTTTCCTACTAAAACGGGAATAATGTATATTTGTCCCAAATTGAAAAAAAACAAAAAAAAAACAATGATGACCCTTGCACCCTTTTTTTCAAGGTGAATCATCAAAATAGTTTAGTTTATTCATTTATTTGTCAGGGACCATGTACAGAAGACAAACAAAAAGAGTGGAGATGATCTGAGCCAGATTTTATCTTTGTACCTAATTTCCATCAGCAATCCCTGTGCCAGGAAAGAAAGAAAATAAAGAGTAGAAATTTAGGAAATGATGGTCAAAATGTGTCGCTCACATTAGACAGAGTAGGATAAAAAGCTTGCCGATTTAGTGCACATTTTCTAGGATTGGGTTTGAGTCGGCACCCTGTTACAACAGTTCCACTATCGTTTTCCTTTATCGTTATTTTTACTTTTCCACCTTTTTTTTCATCAAGTGTTTGTTTTGCCTTGTGCTAACCAGTTTGGAGCTTTTTACAGTTTTAGCCATGGTAGTGTAGAATATTGCCCGTGAATCGGCAGCCTGTTTACAACAGCTCCGTTCCCACAGTACTGTATGTGTATGTGTATTACTCGCCAAACAACAAACTAACGGCAGTTAGAAAACTGCAGTTGTTTGTTTGCATTCAAACTTGAGCTCCGGGCGTCAAATGCGCTGTGATCATTGAATTAAAATCTCTGCATCCCGGTGCCCTCATGCTGGTTGTTAGAGACTTCAATCATGTTTCTTTCTCTCATCGATGAACAACAAAATGTAGACAACAAAATAAGAAATCTCTGGACCTGCTGGATGCCAAATGACAAAGTGGAGGGAGCTCGTTTTGTATAATTATTATTTTATTTCTTGTAGTAGTTTACAGTATGTTTAATGTTCGATTTTATATACCTGCTTCTGTTTGGGGCTTGTTGAGGTGTTTTCCACAGTCTAAGTTCGTCCAACTATGATTGGGCCAAATTGGCTGCTTCAAACCAAAATGGCCAATTTATTTTTCAGTATTGGTGTGAAACACTTTCATGTGTCTCATGTCGTTTGTTGAAAATGTGGTGTCGGGGTGGACTTTTTTTCTTCCAACTTTCCAGTGAGTTTTAGGGGTTTGTGTTCAGGAGCCCTAAAATAGGTAAATTTTCACCAGGATAGATGCACTTTCCCAATTCAGTGACTTTTCAGGCTTTCCCGAAAGCGTCCTTCCGTCAGAAGAATAATTAACAACAATTCCAAGACAACTACCAAAAACAATGCCTGGATACTGTAGTGTAGTATATATTTGTGGTTAGCTGACTGCAAACGCACCTCACAGGATAGTCCGGAGTATCCAATTGGACATTCACATTTTTCTATTTGGTAGGCTTTCTCACTCTCCCTCGTGGGTGTACCTTCTTCTGCCACAGTGAGATTTATCTCTGAAATACTGTGAGGGACACAACACATTTTTTTTTACTATACTTATTTTTTCCAATCACATTTAAGACAAGATTGTCTGTGTGCGTTATACTGGCTGTTTCGCATCTGGTTGCCATGTGAGGCCTTGATGAGGATGTAGTCCACATAGAACAAAACATCCATGAAGTCCTGCCGTGTCATTGGCCGTCCATCTGCATGCCTCCACTCATGCTGTAGACAGAGACAAAACATTGATCGCAAACTTACATTTACCTAAATATACAACACAAACACATTTTAAGTTTATTGAGTTCCCGAAGCCTGAACATACCTCTGTCATGTCTATCTCGTGCCGTGTGAGCTGACCAATCTGGAGCCCCGCTACGTGGCGTGTCATCACAATGTTGTGGCTAGCGCCGCCCTTAATGATAACCTGGGGCTCGTATGAGGAGGGCCCAGTTTCATCTCTAGCCTCATAGTATACTGCATACTTCAACTTCCCACCGTATGCTGTGATCTATTGGGAACATGTTGGGAATGGATAAATGACCGTATAATAAATGATGAGAAAAACAAGTTTCCTACCATGGAGCCTCGGAACTGTTGTGGTAGTTTCCAGTAATAGGGCTCAGAAAGAACTGTGGTGACCAGCTCAGCGTGTGCGAGGATCTCTGGGTGTTTGAAGCTCACTCCTGTTCTCGTCTCAACAATGCTGTTTTTATCCACCAGGGGAAGCACTGTCTGCTCTGGCCTCAGTGTTAACTGCAAAGCAAACCAAAAGGTGGAAAAATGTGCCTGTTTTGGTGCACACTTTATGTTTGAATGCATAAACCAGATGACAACGTAACCATAAAAAACAAACAGCAGTGGCTATATTAAAACAACTACAATTTGTGGATCTTGCAAGCAAAAATAGCCTTCATGCAAGAATATTAGGAACATGTGAATGGAAAATAAAAAAATTGAAAAATACACTATATTTAAAAATATGTTATCTATTAGAAGTCGCAATGCAGCTCAAGTAATCTATTTTTCCTAGTCTCTTTTCTGTGTCACATTTCATTGCTGGGCAGAGTTCATAACTACCCCTACCACTAACAAGGTGAGAAGGTTTAAGAGAACCAATTTTAAGATTTTTTTACAACTTTTGAAGGCCATATTGATCAAATTTAAGATCTCTCATTTACTAAATGTTACCACAATGAACAGAAATATTATATCAGAATTTTTTATTTATTTCATTTGTAAGTAATTTTGCTCTAATATTTTCTAAATGCTATTTGAGGCTGACATTTTTGGGGGATTCCCACCAGCTCCCGAGGAGATGGGAGTGAATTTCACTATTAATCACGGGATTAGGCAGGAGCAGGCGGGAATGGGGGAAAAAGGATGGGAGTGGGATTCTGTAAAATTTTCGGGATTGGGAACAGTCTCTGTCGGTGTGGGAGGGAATGGAAATTTATTTTTTTCTTAAACACTCACTGTGAATTGGGTGGAAGTGGGATCAATGTGAATGTGAGTCAAAATCCATGCTTTGTTTTGTCTTGCTGAAATTAGCCTGTTTTGAGGGCATGCTCCTGTCTCGTATAAATGAGCCACTGTCCGATCCTGAGTCCAGCTTTTGGACAATGGCGATGGCTACTTGTGCGCTTTACAGTTGATATACTACCGATCTAGCAACCTTTTCTAGTGTTATTGGAGACATTAATCGCGTTAGACACACACAGTAAAAGCTTCATCGCCAACCAGCCAAATTACACTTGCGGATCTGTCCATGTGGCGCATGATTTGCCAAATACATTCACAGAAATAGGCAGTTCAGAAAAGATTTACTGGGTTGCGTAATTTTACATTTGATGGGTGAACAGGGACGCCAAACAACCATTTCTATAGAAGTAACAAAATATACTGTGTGTGTGTGTGTCTGTGTATTAATAACATTCAACCTTTTTAAAGCTTTAAGGCTCTGCAGAAACCCAAATTAAAAAAATACAACAGCAGTCATGTTAAATCTGTTAATGACACTCAGCTGGAAAGCATAAATACAAGCAACGCTCATGTTTGCTGCGTGTGCTTTGGGTCAGAATAGTTTTGCCAAAGAAGGACTAAACATGGCATCAAAACAACTGGAATCAGTAACAACAGCTAAATGGAAAATCGCTAAACCTACAACTGCCAATTTGTGTTGTCACTGTGCTCCATGGTTTCGGATCAGTAAACAACGAAGTGCTAGCCATTCTTCACAACGTTGGCACTATTGCTCTAACTCCTGCATTTTGCTGTGCAGTCAAATGTTCCTAGTTTTCCAAAGTGTTTTGTAATTGTTTGAAATGCTATAAATGTGTTTTTGGGACCAGAGGTTGTAGTGTATTCAGGGTTTAAACTATTAATAATTGCAATCGCTATTATGGGAGGGTCAATTAATGGCGTATATTTGCTATTCACGGCCAGGCTCGGTCCCTATCCCCTGGGAACAGTAGGGTCCATTGTAAACCCGTAAAAGTGTTTACAAGTGTTGTTACCGTTGGAGTCTTCCTGTCTGATGTGTGAATAATATTTGAGTTATTATCAACAGGCTGGAGTAAATTAAAGTGGTTTTCATCCTTCCTGTCTCCCATTTTAGTTGTTTTCATTTCAGCATTGTGCTAATGATATCAGGGGTTCATTATTGACTCGGGGATACTGTTGAGCGGAGTGATTTTAAAAATAGATTAATCTGCCGGGGCTGGGATCTTTTTTTTTTTATGTCCCTGAAGTCCTACAGTGTTGATATGAGGCTCTGCCGAAGTGTGTAGTTGGTTGGGAAGAAAAGATGCGACCTCTATTAAGCTTATATAGCTCGGACATGAAGGCAATACTGGCTGCATAATAAAGCCATTGTCACACATGGTAGACTGCTTATTTCAATCTCCATGATAACACAAAATGTATTCAATTTCAAATATTTAAATACAATACCAGAATGGTGGGTAGGTTTTACTTAGTATCAACAAAAAAAATGATAAGAAAAATAACATTATTGTTATTCCCTAAAAATCTCACCAAGGAGAATTCAATTAAAAAGTGTGATTTTAAAGGGTAACATGGTCGATAATTTAACAACATTGAAATTATTGTAGCTAAATTACTTCACATTAGGGTATAATGACCTCATAGACTATGTACGGTATAAAAAACAAAAAAATAAAGAATCAAATTAAAATAATGTATGTGTGCAAGTCCATTCACTGTAAAATTATGACGTGTTTATGTGGTTACCTCCATTGTTTACTCGAGGGAGTCAAACATTTTAGGAAAAGCTCTCTATGATGCAAAACAGGTCTAAATTACAATAATAACATACTGCTAAATGAATACAGTTATGACACTGTCAATCAAAACAGAACATTATGATCTGAGTAAAGGCCGCTCTTGAGATTCCATTATATTTTGTATAAGTATTCATCATGGTGTGTCATGCTGATGTATGTTTATGTGTATATCAAGTCATTATCACTATGTTGTATGTTAAGATACTGAGCGTCTACTCACCCACATCCTGATGAGTCCCTGTGACTCAGTGCAGGAGTGTGTCAGGCCGTAACAGTAACATTTGCTGCAACCAAGCGGATTTTGCAGGGATAATCCGAATGTGTTGGGCTTGCAACGGTCACAGTTGTCTCCCATCACATTTTCCTTTAAGAATAGATGCATACATTTATTGTATTTTGTATGTGTCTTGTACTTAAAGTAAAAAAAAAAATCACATGTATACCTTGCAGCTGCACTTCCCAGTTCGATCCGCGCAGGCACAAACTCCTCGCTCTATGTCGCAAGTCTCGCTGTCCGATCCTGAGATGGTACACTCGCATGTGGTGCACTACCAGGAACGTCACAAAGACAGACTCAAAACAGGCTGCTAATATCGCTTTAATTCCACTACACGTGTATGACACCAATTCATCCATCCATCCATTTTCTGAGCCGCTTCTCCTCACTAGGGTCGCGGGCGTGCTGGACCCTATCCCAGCTGTCATCGGGCAGGAGGCAGGGTACACCCTGAACTGGTTGCCAGCCAATCGCAGGGCACATAGAAACAAACAACCATCCGCACTCACATTCACACCTACGGGCAATTTAGAGTCTCCAATTAATGCATGTTTTTGGGATGTGGGAGGAAACCGGAGTGCCCGGAGAAAACGACACCAATTCAATAATGTTATTTTAGTATAATAGTAGGAATAAAAACAGTACACGACTATGTTGATTGCTCATATTGTTTACCTGAGGAAAGTCTCTGTATCCCAGCTGACATTCATTGCATTTCTCTCCTCTAAAGGAGTCGTGGCAGAGGCAGCAGCCCGTGTTGACGTTGCATTGCTGTTGCACTGAGCCCACCAAACTACAGCCACACTCCTGCACACATGCAGAAATAATGTTTTTACTCAACTGCAACAGACAAATAAATAAATCCCAATGCTTTCTGACTGGTCAAGGTGCCCTTGAACAAGGCACTAACCCAACAGCAAGAGGTCTAGCACGGTTTTCTGGACTCTTCACTACATGCATACCTGCATGTGTGTGATCTGGTTCTCTGTCTGGTGTGCAACACAAAATTTACTGTAGAGTGAAAGTGGAAGTTCCTTCTCAGGGATTCTAATCAGTACAATAAATTAAACAGACTAAATCATTTTTAGTATATGCTCGAGCAGAGTCATGGCAGTGTGTGTAGGGTTCATTTTCGCAGAAATTTAATAATACACCAATTGGAAAGCATATTGGTATATGGCACAAAAAAGGTCAAAGAGGAAGACACACCCACCCCCCCAGCTCAAGGGATGCGGCACTGTTTACATGTCAACTTTCACTTTCCCCTTGCTTGCCTGCATGTGCGTGTGATCTTAATTTAGTTTGCTTGGCTTTAGGACATGAAGTTGATGGATATTCATATTTTCAAATGATGTAAAGTATTTGAATTCAATGAGTTTTTGGAACTCCCTGTTAAAGGTGAACGTGTATATGTGTCAAAGAAGTCCTTCAGACAATCTAACTTTGAGCTGACCCCTTTGTTACCTGAATTGGGCATGATAAATTACACTGACTGTTTGTTACAGTCACGGTACCTTGCATCCAGTCATGATATCGTGGCCCCAGTGGTTGGGGGCGCAGCGGTCGCACCTTTCACCAAGTGTGTTTGGAGGACAGATACACTGTCCTGTGTTGGCATCACAGTTGTTGCCCACATGGCTGCAGAGACACGCTGTGACAAAGCAGACTTATTAGTGCATGCCTCATAGCTAACAATGCAGTTGTTTTATTATTTGTCACTGTAAAAATGGGTGTATTTTATAATTAAAATCCGAAATGTAGCTGAATGACGTTTTTTAAATTAACATGATATAGATTAGGCGGCACAGCGGTCAATTGGTTAGACCGTCTGCCTCACAGTTCTGAGGTCCGGGGTTCAATCCCCGGCCCCGCCTGTGTGGAGTTTGCATGTTCTCCCCGTGCCTGTGTGGGTTTTCTCCGGGTACTCCGTTTTCCTCCCACATTCCAAAAACATGTGTGGTAGGTTGATTGAAGACTCTAAATTGCCCGTAGGTGTGAATGTTTGTGCTACTGGTTGTTTGTTTATATGTGCCCTGCGATTGGCTGGCAACCAGTTCAGGGTGTACTCCGCCTCCTGCCCGATGACAACTGGAATAGGCTCCAGCACTCCCGCGACCCTTATGAGGATAAGCGGCTGAGAAAATGGATGGATGGATGATATAGATTAGAAAAGCGAGGTTTGCCTCTGTGAGAACCTTCCAAAGAACTGAATTATACTGTATTATATAGTCATTCGTAAGCTAGTTGATTTACGTACAAATTTTAGGAGCCTATATGTATCCAGGCTAAATTACATTTCATTCAAAGCTCACACTTTAATTACATACACCTGGTTCATGTGTACCAACTGCCACGCTTTCACTTTAAATATTTTCTTCACAGACATAATCTTGGGAGGCTGGAGGATATCTAACTTCTATCTTGTCTCACAGTAAATTAGCCGTGACATTAAATAAACACCAATATCATACTCATTCTCCAAAACTTCAAGATGAGCCAAAGCAAATAAATCCCAAGTTTATCATTTGTGTTGACAGTGTGACTGAGTTGGGTGTGTTTGTTCCTGCTTGTTCTTGGCTGTCAATTGTGCTTGGCATCCTTGACATATTGCATAAGGAGATATTAAGGGGTGCGCTATTCATAGTCGCCACTCTTAATCCTCATTTTTTCGCAGCACAAATAAAGTTTGCGACACCTGCTGCCTGCGGTGCCAACTATTTGGAGTGGATGATTCAAACATCAAAGCATCTCAAATATAAACATTACCAATTATGAAGGCTGGCTTGAAATAGGTTTTAGAAGGCCTTTGGGTGGCATGAACATGACCATGGGCACTGCCAACGGAATTCTAATTAGCTTATTTGTACAATTAGCTGTCTTAAATAAAGCTAAAGTTACTGATAGGTTTTTTATTTGGGAAACTTTAAGGTAGGAATAGAACAAGATATTAACAGTAAAATGTTTTATACAGTTATCTCTTACGATACAGCAGCAGATTATTAGGTACAAGTGTTTTTTTTTTCTAACAGGAAAGAGGAAGGCCTTTATTTGTGTAGAGGCATTTGATTGAAGTGGAAAACGCACCAGGAGACTAATTGAGACACAACTTCTATTAAAGTAGAGGTCAGTACAAGGATAATTTAAATAACCAATGGAAACAAGTTTTATTCTTAGTCTTATTATTAAAAATAATATTTGCTGATCTGTTCATTTTTTTGAGTGTTTGTCAAGACAGGAGCCAACCTTCATTATTTTGTATGAATAAACCAAGTGCTGACAACCTTGGCTATTCAAAAACAATCTTTTGAGCTGCCGATTGATGATTAAGGTCTAGTTTTGCTGAACAGACTATGATAGATGCACGCAGGTCAAAACTGATTGGGTAGAATGTGCAATTAAAATTTGAATGTAGCTGATTTTAATGTGAATTGTCAAGGCAATGCTTTGATAACTTAATGAGCCTTTACTTTGCTAGTCAGTATTAATACATGAAAGCAGCTTCTAAATAAATACTGTACCTCAAATACAAGTAACTGTTGTTTGCATTATGTTTGTAGGCTATACGTGTTCATGCTCCCAAAAATACTATAAAAATACTATCAATATGTTTGAAAAGAAAGTATTGCTATTAGAGAAAATCCATCACTGTATGATGATATTATTGTCATTGGAATAATTTGTGATAATATTGTATCGTGTAATAACAACCCAACCCCGGCCCCATATTTTTAAACGCCTTTTTTTCCCCCAGTCTAGCTTTGCTTACGTGTGCAGCCTCCCTCCTGGAAGTTGAAGAATCCTCGTGAGCAGCGGTCACATTTAGGTCCAGTGACACCCGGCTGGCACCGACACTGACCGTTTTCATCGCAGTCAAACGACTTGGAGCCAAAGGAGTTACAGTGACACGGCACACACTGTCCACCTGTAGCGAGGCCGAATGTCTGAGCCTGGAGACAAACAGGACCAGACAAGGTGAGAATGAGGGGGCAAGACTTCCAAACGATTGAAAGAGTAGGAAAGTTCACTGCACACTGTGTATTGTCTTTATATACTGAATTAAAAGCTGTCATGTATACTGTACATGGGTCATTTTCATATAATTTGATCAATAACGGTAAAGTCATGGCCCACTAAATTTCCTTTTAAAAATCAATGAATTGGAATTATTGGCCGGTGTTATCCATCAAAACGTCACAATTGTTTCCGAGAAAAAAAATGATTCCAAAGTAATCTCTCAAATTTTTAATGCCAAAATGTCTTTACTGTTCCTGTTTAAAGTTCGAAAGGAAGTTTCATGATTTGCAACATGTTTTCTGAAGATGCTAATTACATTTTTGGATATGGCAGATTTTTCTCCAGTTGCTTAAAACTAACACAAATGCATCTTAGTGACTTCAGAGTTCCTTTTGATGGTTCTTTTACAAACAGTCCTTCTTTGTCACTCAAGCTGTCTTTACAGTTAAGGGGAAAGCCTCAATATGTTGTTGCAATACAACAGAGGGATCTGTGAGCTAAAGTGCCAGGATGAGGCTGCCATTTTGCATCCACACAATAGCAGACAGCAAATTAAACAATGTTATTTCTGAGGTAAGAATGAATATGTGCTGTATGAATTTGTGACTGTGCTGTAACATGTCTTTACCATTGTTACGATTGTCTCCCGAGTGTAACGGGTTTAATGAGTAGTTAGGGCCATTTATGCATTTGTATCTGCATAGTTTGAAGGGCAACACATGTAAATTGTGCAACTCACATGATTTTTATGAAGCTGTTTAGGTCTTTATTGTTATGCACTTTTGTCTTTACCGTTATAGAAGAGGTGTATTTCAGTGGGCCACCACCATTTGCTCTGTCAATAAGGACTGCCTTTAGCATGAATGCCTATAATTTGAAATCATCAACAACCTTTTGAAAATATGACTTTCACCATGGCTGTTTCAGCATGGGAGACATTTACCCATATAAAAACAAAGCGGAATAAAAAACAACTAAATTAGGTTGTTGTTTTTTTTTTTTTTTTTTTTGTCTTTACCATGACTGACCAATTATATGAAAATTACCCATATGGATACTGAATATGTACAGTGTCTGGGTGCCAAAAACAGCCATAAAAATCCTTCGTGTGTTTTAACATGCTTATATGATCTGATTCTCTTCAAGGATTTGCCATATTTTTCATGTCCATAAACACAGTTCAAAACAGAACACGTGGCATTTTTGTGACTACAGACTGGGTCAGGCCAACACCAATTGAAATTCATTGTCTTTGACCATATTACAGGGACTCAGCAAGTCACACAAATGAAAAAGAACACTTCAAAAGTCCACAACCCGTTATAAATATTTACAACCTATCGAACAATGTCAGCAACCATCCATTCATCCATCCATTTTCAACACCGCTTATCCTGGTTAGGGTCACGGGGCGCTGGAGCCTATCCCAGCTGACTTCGGGCGAAAGGCGGACTACACCCTGAACTGGTCGCCAGTCAGTCGCAGGGCACATATAGACACGGACAACCATTCGCACACACATACGCACCGTCACTGAGTGGGAACTGAACCCACGCTGCCTGCACCAAAGTCAGACGAGTGTACCACTACACCATCAGTGACTTGTCAGCAAGCAATTTTTCCATATTTTTTCTGCATCCAAGGTAATATATGAATAAAGTGTAATTATACAATTTACAATCTGATAGGATGAGATTTAACAGAGAGCTAAGTGTGTAAACATGTTTAAATTGGCTTTTCTGTGTAAACCTTAGCCAAGTTGTCACACCTGAAGTCATGAGCGCTCACATTAACACAGTTGCAACCACATCTTTCGTACGCACTTCAGCTTTAATGGACTGTTAAAATGGATGGATGGATGTTTTGGGGCCTTAATATGAACACTAAGAAAACCCACAAAACCATGGGAGAAAACACACAAACTCCACACAGGAGTGGTTGAGCTGTGATTCCAACCTGGGACCTCCCAGGTGTGATAACTTCGAGGGCACATGCTGCCTTTGTTAAGTATATGAAATGAAAATTGAAACAAATTCTGAAAACCTGTTAATTACAACTGCACATACAGTATGCGTGCATCTCCAATGTTCACACACAAAACAGAAATACCCATGCTTCACGCCACTGTCATTCCCGTGCAGTGTTACCGCTTCACTGGGCCAGAATGCCCCCCTAGGACAACCCCCCGTGCGAGACGGCCCGCCCCATCGCCGCTGTACGGCCTCCACGGGTACGCGCTCCACCGGGCGGCGCGTCTCCCGTCTCTCATAACCTTGGCGACGCAGGTCACAGTGCTTGCCCGCGAATCCTGGGCGACAGATACAGCTGCCCTCAACGTCGCAGCGTTGAGAGACGGAGCCAAGGTGGGTGCAGCGACAGGCCACGCACTCGTGACTCTCAGCGTCCCACCAGTAATTAGGCTGGATGGACCAATCACAACAGATTTTAACTAATGAAAATAAAGCATAGTATTTCTTTTTAAGTGAATATAATTTATGTACATTGAATTAAAATGATCACTAAAGACATACTGTACAACTTCATACAAGTACAGTGATACCTTGACTTACGAGTTTAATTTGTTCCGTGACCAAATTTAATTCTATATCAAATCAATTTCTGCCCTTGAAATGAATGAAAATTCCACAATCTGCATCATTTTTGAAAAATAGCACTGTATATAATAAAACGTAATTAAAGAGATTATAAAGAACTAAATTGGTTTCATTGAGTGTAAATACTGTACGTTGAGACAAGCCGAAAGTGTTGACAACAACTGAAGTGGTGTATGTTTGCCTTTAATGGGCAAGGCCTAGTTAGTGGCATCAAGAACATAGCCGGTTCGTCTCTATGTGAGCGTCTGGACAGGAGTTTTGCCTTACTTTTTAATTTGCTTGTTTCACTGTCTATAGATTTCAATAAATGGCTAAAAGTGCATTGGCCACTGTGATTATCCTTTTTTTTCGGCACCATATCTGAAGCTCGTGTGTAATTAAAATTCGACTTGAAGGTCAAGGTACAATGGTACTGATTGTTATAACTCTAGCAAAAAGTAGTGTGAAATAATAATAACAATAATCATCATCATAATCATCATCATCAACATCATATGGTGCCAGGAGACATCGTGACCACGGCGTACTGGCGTGTCAAAACACTTACCGTGCAGTCGTCACACTGCCGTCCAACCACATTTTCCCTGCACTGGCACCGCCCGCTCTCCTTATTGCAGATTTCTGAAACGGAGCCGTTAATATGGCACCGACAAGCTGCAATAGGAGGAGAAGAGGTATTTTGCATCAATTATTTGGATTTTAAGAGTTCACTTCACGCTACTTTAAAGTGCTTAAGGTCGTCTTGAGGATTAGCTGTTGACATCCAATTTATTTTCCTGCTAAGCACACCTCCTCTCTTCCCAAATACAGTCTTCAGGCTAAGTCGCTTTATTATATAAATATGATAAATCACATTCATAAAGACATTCATGATAATTTTCTTTCTTCGTCAAGTATGTCTGAGGCAAATAAAAGGAGCTATCAAGATACCAGAGTGAATATTTCCTTAGCAATTCCTAACTGAAAAAAAAATCCTTCCTTTATACAATAAACAAGCACAATTTGGTTCCAAATTAGTTTTGCTTGAGGCATGTATTTTCTATTCAGGCTGAATACTGTTCAATAAAGTTACAACATTCAATTCAACATTACTTATTAGGACTTCATTTGCATGTACTGACGACAGAAAGTTTAATGAAACTCCGATATTTCCTCCTTTTTATGATTCTTATTTCAAAACAAAATGCTGGCCTTTTTTCCCTCTTTGATCACAGAGGTTAAATTCTTCTTAAAATATTGAAAGAACTTCTTCATTTTCAAATTGTTAACAATGTGTAGGGAACTCGTTTATAACATGCTATAAGTCCGCACATTTTTTATTTCTCTAAGAGATTGCCTTGGTTAGGTGCTCCTGTTTTGGTGAGCAACAGAGTTCAAAAGGGCTCTGCACCTAGCTTTTTTAATGTGTGAAGCTTTTTAAGACCGTAACTACTTATGTCTAAAGTGACTCATTTTTAGCAATAACAATAAGTTATAAAATAAAATAATGATTATGTAAATAATGATAATGTATATAATGTGTATAATGTATATAATATATATGAAGGCCGGCGCAACGGTGGTCGACTGTTTAGACCGTCTGCCTCACAGTTCTGAGGACCGGGGTTCAATCCCTGGCCCCGCCTGTGTGGAGTTTGACTCTAAATTGCCCGTAGGTGTGAGTGCGAATGGATGTTTGTTTGTATGTGCCCTGCGATTGGCTGGCGACCAGTTCAGGGTGTACCCCGCCTCTCGCCCGACGATTGCTGGGATAGGCTCCAGCACGCCCGCGACCCTTGTGAGGAGAAGCGGCTCAGAAAAGTGATGGATGGATGGATATATGAAGGCCAACAATTCAGTGGTTGTACAAATTAGAACCATTAAACCGTGGAGGTTTGCGCTCTCCTGAGTGTCAATCTACTCCTCAACTTTATTTAAACTTTTGTACATTTAAGTTGTACTGTGAAAACAAGATGCACAAACCCACACGCCAATCAGCCTCTTAGAAGAGCAATTAAAAGCCTGAACATCACAACTCCCATCTGGCAAATGAGGTTGTCACACACGACTACACACAAACACGCAGTGACAAAAAAAAACAAAAAAAAAAACAGTCCCTCTAAAGAAACAAGTTGCTCGGCTCACATTGCCACACATGTACTCGCTCGTCGCCCGCTAGATGCAAAGCAGACAGAAGGACAGACCTGAGTGTGGGCTGAGAAAGTGAGGGGAAAAAAAAAAACAGCAGATGTCCACACTCACACAGAGAAAGACACATCACACACACACACAAATGCTACAAGACACAAGTACATAAATCTACAGCACACACACACACACACACACACCTACAAATCCAAACATGCAAATGAATGCAGCATGTTAAAGCATACAAGTGTACATGCACATATAAATGCTGTTTCACACAGTCTCACTCAAAGAGTCTCTCGCCCTTCTGGTTTCACCCTTTGGGGGACCATCTGGACTCCATTCTGTCAGTCACCACAATACGAGCCTTGTTGTGGCCTGAAATAAGGGCTTTTTCACGTCTGCACTGTCCTTTGGTAGTGGGGATAATATTGTTTGTATAGTATGGAAACAATCCTAATGTGTTACTAAGTAATCAATCACTTCATCTAATAGCAGATGAAGTCATGGAACTTCTTCTAAAAGCTAATTTTAGCTTAATTCTATGAATTCTGCTCAAGCCAACTTCATGAATCAACAGCAGATTGAATGAAGTGTCTATATTGGTACAACTGAATTTTTCAAAAATAATTTTAAAGTGTGTGTGTTCGTATATATAATTATTAGAATTCAGGCCGAGTGAAACTAGTTATGGGGAAATGCAAGAGAATGGCAAGAACCAAGGCAGACAGGGGACAGCTAGTCGTGTATCTTCACGAAACATAAACATGGAGGCACACAACATTGTGGAGTGGTCACGTTTATTCTGGAACCTGTCACTCCGAATGCCATCTCTCTTTAACGAGCTCTTCCTTTATAATTGTTTACAGCACGCGGTAAATTTCTAAGCTTTTCATCGGAGATGATTATAGTCGCTACATGTTTTTTTTTTACCCCTGATTCCTGAGAAATATATAACTTTTGTAGAAGGAAGGAGCTATATGTGCCAAACAGGAACTCAGTCAAAACATCCAAATATAAATGTGGGTACAAAAATCTATTTTCCTTTTTCATTATTCCACTCCACTTGAATTGGGGGCATGTAGGGGTTAGTGACCAACAAGATTTGGCAGATGGATCTGCACTTACAGAGCTGGAAGTGGAAATGTATGTTCTTCAGCATCATCATAGCTTCTGAGTATCTTTAATTGTTTGAAATTTTTTAGATTTGAGCTTTAACAGAGAAAGCTGAAAATTCTGCAGCACAATGGACTCTGCCTGTACTGGGCAAGAGTAGAGTTTAAATTGTGTGGTTTTAAAAATGACCCCGACATTTTATTTATCTACCAAGCATCTATGGAACCTTCATTAAGTGAAAGGGAGGAAACCTTTATTACGTTTTTGAATTACTACGTATTCACTCGCTTCCTGTGATGGAACAAGAGCACTGGTACAATTCACATATCTATTCAACAATGTCCAGAAGACCTTTCCTTGAATGAAAAATAGTTGGTATTATATTGTTATTGAATTGAATTCTCAGACACATTGCTGTGTTGTCAGGCTCACATTTAAAAAATGAATTAAACCATGCATTGATGTCAAACAAAAGGATGTCTACAGCAGAAATGGCCGCGGATGTGAAAGCTGACCTCAAAACAAACAAAAAAAGTGCGGCATTTTTACAGTCTAATGGAACACAAATGGACTTGACCCGTACTCTGCGGCGCCACTCAATAGAATTCATTAAGACTTGGAGCGATAAGGAGCGGCAGAGAGACAGAAAGAGAATTATTGTCTTTTAATAATTCCTGCTAGTCTTTTGTCATTTGCACAGGATCAATAACAACCCTCCGTCTCCCAGGCATGAACAGCCAATCAGCAGTGGAGTAGTTCCATAGATCAGGCCGATTAATCAATAACCATTTAGCCGGGTGGAGGGAAAACAGCTACAGAACAATGAACTATCAAACAGACATTAATAGTCAAAGTCAGCCCATCAAGCTGCCTTTGTGGTTTATCTGTCTGCTGATTGAACAGCCTGTCTATCGCTCGTTGCGGGGTGTCATTCTTTTCCCGTCTGCACCGGGCAACATCAACACGGGTCTTCATTTTCACAGACATGCAACATCTCCACACGTGCCGCTCCTTTTTACACAGGTAGACTTTGTGGTCTCACTCTTGAACGCAGCTGGCTACCAGTGAGCCGCTCCGACATCACACCTCCACAGCTGCTCGCCATTAGCCGGCCGCACAACACGGCAACGCTCACGAGCAGCAAAACGCGCATAACACACTCCAGATGGTGTACTGTTTCTGTGGTCAGATTAAAGATAAAAGTTTGCAACAATTGGAGTTTTTCACAGATGCAATATTTTTGTCAGTGTATAACACCCCTCCTGACACACTGAAGCTATTGGAAGTTCCCATTTATTAAAATATACAGTAAACCCTCACAAAGTCACCTACTCAAGAGTTGGATTTAAAAAATAATTATACCAAATACTGGATATCTAATCTTAATGGGAATGACTGGTTTAACTGTTGACCAAATGAAAGTTTGACTGATCTCACAGAACAGACTTGTGTTCAAGCTTTGAGGTACCACTGTATTAGTATGTGCTTTTTATCTTCTGATCCATTGGACGTCCATTTTGCTTTGCACCGAATAGCAATTTTTTCACATTAAAACTTACGCTGACAGTTCTTTGCAGTGATGGCGTCTCCAAAGAAACCGTCGTCACAACTGTCGCAAGCCACGCCGCTGTAACCATGTCGACAATGCAGACACTGTCCTGTGATTGGATCACAGCTGCCTGGTGTAGACAGGTCCAGGTTACCGTGGCAATTACAGGGCTGGCAGGAGCCTCCTGGGACAGTGGGTTGTCCGTAATACCCATTGGAACACCTAGGAGACAGCATAACGAAAGAAGACTCAGTTCTAAACTTGTATTGCGCACAAATTCAATCGAGAAGATGAATCATTTACTGATGGAACAGGAAACAGACACAGTCTTCTTGTACAAGGACACACAAGTGTGACACGTGTCAGTTGTCACACCATTCCAATCATTTCTGCTTTGACACACTTTCATTTGGCTTACAATTAAAGAAAGTCCTAATGCCTAGATTTAGAGTGCTGCTCCATAACACGCAGAGGCTGAAAAAAAAGAACAGATGAAATACGAAAGAGTGGGTGATATTAATAGGAGAAAGTGCATGAGAGGTGGATGAGAGGAGAACAAGAGGGGATGAGAAGGGTCTTCAGATTGGAGAGAGAATTGAGTTTAGAGAGGAGGGAGAGGAAAAGGACAAAAAGTGGAAAACAGTCAAGAGCAGCTAGCTATTATTACCGCTGACCCTCTATGGTACTCAATAGAGATGGTTTATTAGATTTTGTGTGCGTGTGTGTATTTAAGTGTGCATGTGTGTGTGTGTGTGTGTGTGTGTGTGTGTGTTGGGGGGCTTCCAAGAAGAACTGACTTTTACTGCATGATATAAATTAAGCGGGGAAATATTAAAACATATTTATTAGTTTCATTTCTTTATATTCCCTCTATAGTGCATAGTTTTATTTCAAAAGAAGCCCAAGAGCAAATGAGATTATTTATAGTTGTGTGTTCAGAAATTGAAAAGGATGGGGGAGGAGGGTTGCCCGGCCTGGACACCTGGTCAGAAGCATCTCAGTGGGCAGGAAGTTAAGTAGGATGCTTAAGCTTGTGTGCATGTGCAAGAGAGTCATTATGTGTTCAGGTTAAAAAAATCAGGTCAGCCTCGTCTTGTGTGTGTCAACGGCAGTCAACACAGACATAAAGCAGGACTGTGACAATGGAAACAAATTTACCGCATGCGTTGGGGGGAAAAAAGAAGAATTTTTGTTGTGCTGTTTTTGAAACTCAATTGAATCAATGAAACTTATTCTCTGATATTCATGTGCTTCAAACCAAATTATAAATCAGGATTTTGAGCGTCTGTATCCAAAGTGGGGTACATACACACCTATTTTTAACATCTTAACCATTTTTTTAAATGTGAGAGACCCCCCATATGACAAAGGAAAAAACATTTAATTCAAGGAGGCATTTGAGAGGATGTCATTGTGTACAAATGCTTGTGTTCAGGTGGAACCATTTATTGGTCAGCTGTGAATTGTTACTTCCATGTTATGATGGGAATAGAATATGTAATTAGTTCACGCTCGCAGTTTATTTTAGTGTGCATGTTTATCAGTAATGCAGCGCAGTTGGAGTCGCACAATTCTTCCTATGCCTCAACAGATTAGGTGAAGTTACATCTTTTCATATTTGCATTTGCTGCAAGGGTGTAGGACCATATTGATGTGCATTTTATTTATCATATATATTTCCATTTGCTTATTTTAAATCCAGATTCCACGGTTTGATTTCTTAATCAATAGAAATAAAGCTCGGTATTATGTCACATGGCCCAATGGTAAAGATCATCGCCTGCCACCGTGGGGGACCTATCTTCAAAAACCCCGACTGGACCATCCGCCAACATCCCCCGGACTCACGGCTGTGGTGTCCTTGAGCAAGACACTGATACCCCGAAATGCTCCCCGGGCGCTTCAGCTGCCCCCTGCTCCAGTGTGTTCCACTAACGTGTATGTGTTCACTGTGATGGGTTAAATGCAGAGAACAAATTTTGTGTGCATGCATGCATGCATGCATGTTCATGACAATAAAAGATGATTCTTCTTCTTCTTAACAAGTTACATTTCCCTGGATTAACTGACACACGGCGTCTATTTGAGCGGCCACTATTTGCTTTAAACAAACTATGGTTGCTATCATTTATAATAACACTGTCAGAAATAGTACTGCCACAATTGATGCCCTTTTAAAGAAGCTATCGCTTTTACTTCATCTCAACATGTGCAATCAAGTAGGCCTCCCTGAAAATTTGGATTCTGACCTTTATGGTAAATTAAATCGTAATGGCCCAGGGCAAGTTAACAGGGACATTTGGCAAATTTAGCTGTCAAAGGACTCACTTTACAAAGAAAGAGGGTGCATTTGACAACATTCCCTGTAAAAAGCTTCTCGTGCTCACGCCTGAACATATTGCCTTTCCGTATTTTAAAATTTCCTATTTGGCAGTTAATGAGGGATCAAGTCCGGTGTACAAAAGGTGTACAAAACAAGCACAATAATTAAAGTCTGGTTCCTTTGTGCTGTGCTCTGCTCTTGCCACTAACTTAACTATCAATAAACGGTAACGTTAACTAATTAATATTATATGAAACACTAATAACACATTCTGGTGCAACAGGTAATGGCGAAAGCTAACAAGGCAATTACAGTATACTTAATTCGTCATTGACGCAACCAGCCAAAGAAAATCTAAAGGCGCTTAGACACACAAAATGCAGGACGGCAACAGAACAGAAAGCCCCGGCTTTGCTTATAATTAGGAGGAGGCCATCTGATACAAGTGAAGCATGT
This sequence comes from Phyllopteryx taeniolatus, assembly GCF_024500385.1. Classification (NCBI taxonomy): domain Eukaryota; kingdom Metazoa; phylum Chordata; class Actinopteri; order Syngnathiformes; family Syngnathidae; genus Phyllopteryx; species Phyllopteryx taeniolatus. The sequence goes on from NC_084519.1 coordinate 9,972,837, forward strand.
GTGGCGATGCAATGTTAATATAAGCTAACATTTTTATTGTTAAAACATTTTAAATCACACATTTCTACCATTTTCAACCAACCTAGTTCATTCAAAGTAGTTGAGAGCTTGGTCCATTGCTGTGCCTTTTTAAAAAAATATTTTTTTTTTTACCATGTCGCGATACTACATCTGTCTTGTGTCCCAGAGCTCGGGATACTAGAACATTCATATTTTTGTTCTCCATTTTGTCCATGCTGTTTTCAGTGTAAAACTCCAAATGTCTTACTGTCCTCATTCTAGATCACTGCGCCACCTTTTCCCCTGTTGGATGCGCGAAGATGGATTGAACTTTTTTCAATTCTATGGCGTCACCCTGCAGGCAACCTGTTGAGGGACTGGGTCAGACTAACGATTCTCCAAGTGTAGTACGAGTACCACCAGTGGTATGTGGGCGCTTTCTAGTGGTATGTGAAAGAATCACAGCCCAAGTACAGTTCAGTTGTATATAACTTTAAATCTAAATACATTTGAATTTAATCTGTTACAACTGTTTGTTTTTAAACATTTATTTAGGTAGAATACTTTTTTAACTATAATGGGCAGTACATTTTAATCAAATCTTTGCATATATACATATATGTATGTGTATATATATCAAGTTAATCAAATTATGTAAGTTATGTAGGAGCTTAATAGCCGACGTCTGCCATCTCTATTATTTTGCTGCTGTTTCTTGGCTACACAGTGAACCAAAGCGGTCAAGAGCACTGCAGTTCAAAAAAGGATGTACATTTGAAAGCGCCTTAGAATTTTCTAGGCAATGAAACCAAGGTAGTCTTCAATTTCCTCCCTGCGGCTTTGGTGGAAGAAAAGGATTCCAAGTTGGAACTTGCTTTTCTCAAACTCAAGGTTATTTGCAGTCAATACTGAACACTTGTGTGTTTGTATCTGCTGTCCAAAGGATAGAATTGTCCAAAAGAAGTACATTTACAGAAAATTAAGAATCCCATTCGAAAAAATCTGCGACATCATTTCGAAGAGAGATGAATAGCGAATTGATATCTTATTGTTTAGGGGTACAAGACTGCAACCTTGTTGAATGGCTGGGCCAAAACATTCTGATCACATCATTTCAGCTTATTATCTTTTTAAATAAAGGCAACCTTAGTGATATTTTCTATGTGCTATTGCACGGCACGTCGTTTGGAAAAAGTTGAATGGAAAGCAAGGTCACATAAAGCTGATTTGGAGCTACCATTAAGGTTCAAAGACATCGCAATTCTTCTATTGTATAATAATGATGGTTGAAAAACGAGTCGGGAAAGTTATAAAGTCGTGAAAAACTGAAAGAACAATGTAATTGTTCAAGGCAACAGCAAAATAATCAATGATAATAACATTATTGTGGATAATGAAGCGTGTCACAGGAGGTTGTGTTCCGGATGTGTCACTCAAGTTCAATAAAACACATAGCTTGGCACTCAGATAGTGTACAGTACACAATGTCAGATCCCAAACTTTCTATGTAAATAGTTTCTCTGTTTTTTCTTTCCCTGTGGTAACCCCCCAACTTCATCCATCTATCCATTTTTTTAGCATCTTACTAATTCTTCTCAGGGTTGTGGGTAAATGAAACCTATCCAAGCTAACTTTAGGCGAGAGGTGAGGCACACCCTGGACTTGTTGTCAGTTAATCATAGGGCACGTATAGACAAACAACCACCTACACTCACATTCATATTTATGGCCAATTTAAGAGTCTTCAACAAGAAGCATGGTTTTAGAATGTGGGAGGAAGCCGGAGTATCTGGAGAAAAACCATGCAAGGACAGGGAGAACATGCAAACCTCAGTTTCGAAACACTAACTTTGAATGGTTTGTGTTTTGAAAGGTTTCACATACAGAGGACAAAACGACAACTGTTCACACTGTCCTGACACTACAACCGTAATACGAAGATTACAAAAAGCTCAACTTTCATCTCCTCAGTCCATATAATATTCTCCCAAAAGTCTTGGGAATCAGTCAGATGTTTTTTTTTTGTTTTTTTTCTTCCACCAGCCTTTGTGGTCTTTTTGGTCAGCAATGGTTTAATTTAATTAATTACGCTGTAATTGTTTAAAATCATATGATACATCGCCAGTCGCCGGCATAAGCGGCTAGCGCTACTGTGATTCTGACATCACTTAGTCCTATTGCCCAAAATGGCGCAACCCTGAGATTGACAAATATCCCCTATTATTATGTTTGTTTCTTATTCAACGAATGCTGTATTAATCAGAGTACCCTGTTTTGACAAGTGCTGACACATACAAACTATTCTTGCAACAACACAAAAAGAGAGTGTTTAGGTAGTTCTCTTTTAACGTACAATTTACTTCCACTAAATGGACTGCCCACAGTTTCGGCACCAGTCCATATTTGTAACTGGTGGGTTCTGCAGCATATATATATATATATATATATATATATATATATATATATATATATATATATTTCGCAAACAAAAAAATACGTGAATGTTTTCAACATTGTCTTCAGTATGAGCAGTGAATGTGCAACATTCATCTACCTAAAGTTCAATTAACTGATATTTAATGATATTAACAAATATATGACGAAAAATGGCAGTGGCTGCCATTGATATTTGTGTGGGAATTTGGACAATCACTCACTTTTCTCAGAATATTATGACTTCATTCATAAAAAACCTTTCTCCCTCATAATATATCCGCTTTCCCTTTCAATATTTCGACTTCATTCACGAAACATCGTAATTTTTTTCTCATATCACAACTTTCCCCCCATATTATTAATACTTTATTCTCATAACATTACCACTTATTTCACTTATTTACTTTCAGCTCACACAGATGCACACTTCAAGTCCACATTCTGAATACAACTTTAATAATTCAACTTGAAGTGTTTTGCCCTCAGGCAAATGTAATCCCTCATGCCTGAGGGGGTTAGTCTATATTTACTCTCCACGTGTCATCGAGCCACATCATAGCCTGCAGACTAGCCTCCACAGCCACAGTGAAGAAAACTTTTAATAGAACTAAAAGTTCATAATTCAGAATGTCAGACACCTGGGCCTGGGCCATGCACAGAAAGATGTAGTTGTACTGGGAAAAAGACAGCAATCAATTGACTAGTAATATTCATATATGTACATTTTTCTATATGTGAGGTGTTAAATACAGTGACCAGCTCCAAGCAGAGCATGCTATCACTGCTATTTGCTCAACCTTCACTATGTGTTTCACGATGTCTGGCAAATTGGGTTTTTACACAATAAAGCTGACAAAGTACTGTCAGGAAGGCTTAGAGAAGCTGTTCATTAAGAAGAAAGTTAGCTTCAAAGGGTGGGCAGCTTATAAAGAGAGAGAGTGAAAGACCTGACAGCCTATTATAGGATAAGTAAGGATTTTTGTCATTGATTGACTGCAATTGATGAGAGGAAACCACACTGATGAAAAACAACAATAAAGAGCAGGTCTTAATCCAGACCTCATTATTGAACTATTTCTAAGAAAATAAACTCACAGGCCACAATATTAGGTAATAATTTAGCTCATGAGATCACATAGAAGAGCTGTATTCAAAATCATGTATATTTCCATTGCATTTTGCACCTCTCATGGAGCAAAAATAGGGCAGTGCAGTGGAATATTGGTTAGTGCATCTGCCTCACATTTCTGGCATTCAGGGTGTGAACTTCTGCTCTGGCCTCTTTGTCTGGAGATTGCATGCTCTCCCCATGCTTACTGGTTTCGTGAGTGTGTGTGTGCTTGTGCATTACCTGTCACATCTTGGTCCGGTGTATCCAGGCTGACACTGGTCACACAGCAGCTCTCCTCCCTCACCAAGGTGGCAGGTTGGGCTGAAACTGTTGCGGTTGCCAGGACGGCGAAGTTTTGGTTGAAGTTGTTGATTTTTGGTTCCGTGACGTTGTCCCACAGTGGAGAGCGGGGCAATGAGGATGGAGATGAGGAGGAGAGGACAGAAATGGGTTAAGGCCATTGTCCGTCTCCCTGTACACACACACACACTTGTGTCCCCACTTTCACTTTTCTCGTACACGTAACAAAATGCTGCACTCTCAGCTTTTACAAACACTTCTCCTCTGCTCAAAATGTATCCCAAATGAAGAGTTAGTGAGACCGAGTGAGAACGACTGTCACCCTCCCACTTCCATAAACTATAGATAGTTCTGCAAGCTCAGGTTCCAAGCCCAGACTGGCTCATTAGCTGACTGTGTGAGCTCAACAAGCCCACATACACAACACATATATAAAACTGAATAAATATACAGCATTTGTCAAATGTTTGGGCACACTTTCTCATTCAATAGCTTGAGAAAGTGTATCCAAATGATTTACTGCTACTGTTTGGAGATGATAAAACAGAAATTAAATTTAAAAAAAAAACAAAAAACAACGCTTGCTTTGATTGATCAAGTAGGTATAAATTTAATTGTATGTTTATTTTTATGAATGTAGTGGTGTAGAACTGCATTGCATGTGTATGGTGCTAAATAATAAAATATTAGGAACAGCTCTCAGTGAGGTGTACCAGCTACGATTGTGCCAATAATAAACAATGGTAACTAATATTTCTGTGATAGTGTCAATCAAAGCAGAACATTATCTAATGGGAGATTATTGGATGTAACTCTTACAATGGATTAATAGTCAGTGCAGGTGTGCCTAATAATGGTTTCCGATTGTATGATACGTATAATATATTTTAAAAGGACGCAAATTAAAAATTATTTCATACTGATCTCAGTTGCGATGGATGGAAAAAGTAATTAGTAGTCAAGCAACACCATGGCATCAGAGATTACGCTGATAAGAAAGGGGAAAAACTTCATAGATTGATCTATTTATGTTAAATATCCCCAAAAAATGTTGGTTACATTTCTTATAGTGCAAGTAAATGCTGCTGCAGCTAGATATTGATAACTGACAGAAACAACTTCAAGCATGCTTAGGATCTAGGTAATTGAGCCCAGGTGTAAATGAAAGCACCCACACTGAATACTAAACTGATTTTGGATTGATTCTCTCTAAATCACTACACACTTATTTAATTTTCTACATTAATAAGATCTTTGACATTAGCGTTAAGTGGACCAGTCTGTCTGGTTGACTGCCTGTTTGAGTGACATGTTACAGTGGACATAAAGCGAGGGAATAGAGGGTTATTTTTAAGGGGGCTGCAGACCTGGCTCCTCCAGGCTATTATTACTGCAGGGGGAGGTTAACGGGAAGACGGGGAAGTTGCACAGACTGAAAGAGAGATGTGTCTCTCTTTAGCTCGGGAGAGGCAGTTTGGACAAGATGTATCACCACTGCATCATGAACATTCTCAGCTGCTGTGTCTGCGTGTGTGTGTGTGGGGCCGCGTGTGCTAGTGCTCTCAGTTAACAAAAACACATGGAATTTTCCACAGAACTAACCCTTCAATGCATAATAGCCACAACTTCATAGTGGACAGTTATTCAAAAGCTGTTTCCTTCTATATACATGAGTCTTGATGACGGTTTGATGCACTGCACTTCTGGCCATTAGTCATCTTGGCTTTGTTATTTTGTCTACTTACAATGGCTGACCTGCGGGTGGCAGTGAATGGAATGACACTGCAGCATCCACTGTAGTCACTGATGCCCAACTTTGACCTCAGGACTCATATTCAAAGAGAAAACAGCTTTTGAATAGCTGTCCACTGTAGTAACGAAAATGCATAAAAGAGACGACTAAGGATCCGGTGGGAGGTCATAATTACACAGTGAGAAGATATAATGTACATGAGCAAATCAGCATCCTTTGTTTTCGGCCGCAGGTCAAGGTGTGTTTTAGGTTGGATTTACACTGCGTGGTTCAAGTGACTTGAATTCTGATGTTTTCCTCTCAAGTGCCGCAACTCGAACATATGTCTTTGGCAGCGTATATAAAAAAAATAAAATAAAATGCATGAAATTGGATATTTTCAGATTGGAATCAGGCCTCTTACAAATGTGTATGAAAATCTGCTAAATATTGTATATGTGCCAATTTGACTGCAGCGTAAACATGCTGATCTGAAATGTGAACTTTATTGAAATACATCTTTTGGTGACATATAAACACCCGCATCTGCCCAAACAACACAAATAAATATTAAAAACACCTGATGTAAATCTAAACTAAAGTGACATCATAGAGAATTAACTAGGGTCTAAATATGCTGCATTAGAGGTGTGTCAATTAAGTAATAAATAAGCAAATCAATCGGCAACAGCGGCCAGTGGAGTAATGCCTAAGTCACCCTTACGCAGGTTTTTCCACGTGTTCTGTGAATGTAAACACAGTCAAAGAGGATGTATGTATGCCTAAAGAGACAAAAAGTGTGCGAATGTCACGGTGAGAAAAGCGGACGCGCCAGGAAGAGAAAGGGAAGAGAAATGCTGTCTGGCTTGACAGCCAGCTTGTGGACTGGGGTTTCACACTGGTGCGCTTCGTTGTTGGCCGCGAGTGTGTGCATTTCACGGTCGGAAAGGCAGAAGCACCGGAAGAAAAGTCTGACTAAAATTCTGAAGTCTCATTTTACATATTTGCCAATTTTTTTTTATCATTCACATTTTGCTTAGTTGTTAACAAAACTCTTCTCTGTAGTGTGTCAAATTTAGAACACGTTTTTTTTCACTTTACAAGGACTTTAGTTATATTAATATATTTTTCTCCACTATTTAAGAATATTAAAAATATAATATCAAAACATCCATCCATCCATCCATCCATTTTCTGAGCCACTTATCCTCCCAAGGGTCGCGGGAGTGCTGGAGCCTATCCCAGCTATCATCGGACAGGAGGCGGGGTACACCCTGAACTGGTTGCCAGCCAATCGCAGGGCACATACAAACAAACAACCATTCGCACTCACATTCACACCTACGGGCAATTTAGAGTCTCCAATTCATGCATGTTTTTGAGATGTGGGAGGAAACCGGAGTGCCCGGAGAAAACCCACGCAGGCACGGGGAGAACATGCAGACTCCACACAGGCGGGACCGGGGATTGAACCCGTGTCCTCAGAACTGTGAGGCTGACGCTCTAACCAGTCGTCCACCGTGCCGCATATCAAAACACACTTTATTAAATTTAAAATGTGATAGACCAGATCCAGTTTAACATAATTCAACGTGATATCAAATTTTATCAATGAATCTGGGATTTATTAACTCGAGTAATATGATTCCTTTAGCTCGACAGCTTGATTTTAGCCTAGCAGGGTAGAGGCAACACGCCAAAAAGTTTTAACTTCCTTTCAGAGGCTCGAGTTACCAGCTGTGTCAGATTTTTGGTGGATTTCATCGTGATGCTACACAACATTGATGACATTTACACCAACTGCTCTGGTGATATTTGAGCATTGCCACCAGGAAGCGGCTGTTTTTCTGTGATGCCTTTAAAATGAGACAAAAGAAGAAGAGGAGCTGAGGAGATGATGAGGACAGAGACGCTGAAGAAGGAATTGAGTGCCACGGGACTCAAAGGTCAGCAGGGATAGATTGAGTCGTTTGATGACAATGTTTAGAATTAGCCCGGGTGTCTAGATAACTTACTTGTTACTAGCCAGATTGAGAGGGCAGGCACAGGGCTGACAATCTGTGGCTGACCCGTGGGTGGCATCGCCATAATAACCACGTTGGCAGGTGTCACAGTGGGGGCCTGTGGTGCGGTGGGAACAGTCCTAAAGTCGAAATACAGTACACAGTCAAGTCCATAAATATTGGGACATCAATATTGGTTAAGGAAAGTATTCAGACCCCCTTAATTTTTTCACTCTATTATATTGCAGCCATTTGCTAAAATCATCAAGCCATAAGTATTCAGACCCTTTGCTGTGACACTCATATTTAACTCAGGTGCTGTCCATTTCTTCTGATCATCCTTGAGATGGTTCTACACCTTCATTGGAGTCCAGCTGTGTTTGATTATACTGATAGGACTTGATTAGGAAAGCCACACACTTGTCTATATAAGACCTTACAGCCCACAGTGCATGTCAGAGCAAATGAGAATCATGAGGTCAAAGGAACTGCCTGAAGAGCTCAGAGACAGAATTGTGGCAAGGCACAGATCTGGCCAAGATTACAAAAAAAAAATTCTGCTGCTCTTAAGGTTCCTTAGAGCACAGTGGCCTCCATCATCCTGAAATGGAAGATGTTTGGGATGACCAGAACCCTTCCTAGAGCTGGCCGTCCGGCCAAACTGAGCAACCTGGGGAGAAGAGCTTTGGTGAGAGAGGTAAAGAAGAACCCAAAGATCACTGTGGCTGAGCTCCAGAGATGCAGTCAGGAGATGGGAGAAAGTCAACCATCACTGCAGCCCTCCACCAGTCGGGGCTTTATGGCAGAGTGGCCCGACTGAAGCCTCACCTCAGTGCAAGACACATGAAAGCCCGCATGGCATTTGCTAAAAAAAAAAACACCTGAAGTACTCCAAGATAGTGATAAATAATATTCTCTGGTCTGATGAGACCAACATAGAAATTGTTGGCCTTAATTCTAAGTGGCATATGTGGAGAAAACCAAGCACTGGTCATCACCTGTCATTCCTAAAAAGACCACCGCCTGTATTAGCTCAAAAGGATGCTTCTAGTAAATACTGAACAAAGGGTCTGAATACTTATATATTCATATATATATATATATATATATATATATATATATATATATATATATATATACACAGTATATATAAGCTCCTGTATTGAGCGATACCAAGATCAAGATTTACAGAATCGCAAAAAGGGAGGATCAGCACTTTGACAAAAGATTAGAAGAGCAACATTACGGTTTCTATTAACGCACGTTCACGTATGAGGACGACAGAAAAGAATAAACAAACCTGGGGAACTAAAGCTTAATGATGTGGTACAGGATGAGCACCCGATCACATTTTGTTACCATAGTAACCAAGCACTTAGGGCTCAACGAGATGAGCCAGAACTTTGTAACTGCTTAATAATTAAGCACCAAATCATAGTATTAGTGAAAGTCAAGCACGGCGGTAATTCTATTACCTGTAGAAAATGGTTTCATCACATGCAATGGTGAGATCTGACTGTCACACATTGCATTTTTTTTTTTTTTTTTAATCTGAACATAGTAACATCATATTCATGTCCTGAAGATGAAAAAAACCTATAATTATTCTTGTAAGGTCGCTAGACTGCAGAAATGTCACCTATGTTCCAATTCAGTTCATCTTTAAATCAAATATCGTATCTCCTCACTGCTGACACAAGCACATGCTGTGTTCACCTGCAGAGTCACAGGAATATTCAGTCACTCTGCTTTGGGCATCTATCGGTCTGCCAATCACTGTGGGTGAATATGTAAACATGTGTATGTGTGTGTGCCTGTGAGTGATTAACTGTCAAGTTGTCTCACAACGTGTACGAGGTGTGTTTGTGAGTGATGAAAAAAGAAACCACCCACAAATCTGCCACAGTGTTCGTTCTCTCCTGTTCACAACACAGTTCACAACGCGTGTGTTTGTTCATATTTGTATCTGTGCGTGTCCGCCGATGGTAATGTGCACACAGGCCATGATGATATGGGTGAATATGTGTAAAATTGGAATGTTAACAACATGCTGTTCCTCAGATGGCCTTTAGATGGTGTGTGCTCTGTTTGTTTCTCTTTGAGGGACATGTTGGAAGTATTAGTGGCTCATTAGGGACAGGTAAGCTATTTACTTTCTCAAACACTGTCTATGATGTTATCCCCATGCTGCTTACTGCCTTTTGAGGACATATTTACATGGTATCTGGGGACTTCCATGTTATACTGTGATGTATACCGCATATTCTCGATTCATTGGTCCTGAATGAAATTATTCCATTGGCATTTTGCCTCAGCAACAGCCTTTCTCCTCATTTTCATGGTGGAAGGCATTTTTCCCTGTAATTAATTTCAGTGGGGAGACAAATTAGGTATCTTTTTAAATTAATAAATTGCATTTTATAGAGGTAGCTCTACTTATTGTAATGAGTTATTCTGATGTTCATTTCTAACGCTTTCATGAATCAATAGTATTATGGTCACCCCAACTAGTGCACGATATTCCGACTTTCTCTTGAAAACATAGCATTAACTCTGACTCAGTAATCGACCAATATGCGTGAACAATCAGAGCTTCTAACAATTATTCATGTTAAAATCAATGAAGCTCCTCTAGGCTGACAAGACCACAACATGAATAACAATGTCAGATATAAAAAAATATGAGTGTGCACATTTAGATAAAGGTGTAGCAGTAAATCAATATTCAATGTTCTGTCGGAAAACATCATATCGTGGCCAGAAAGCAATACTGTGACTCAATTCTATACATACATATGATTTAATATATGGTTGAGGCTGTTTATTATGTGCCATTGCAGGAGTTCAAAAACCTCTTCAGATTCATTTTAAAAAGGCATGGCTAAAAACGTACCAGGCAGTGGCCTGTGATCTGGTGGCATTGTGTTGCATGGCCATGACAATGACACACTTCACACACACCGTTGTAGAGCTGCCCATCCACTCTTCGGAATCCAGCAACACAAGCCTAAAACGCACATATACATAAGCAGAATCAGATGTAGTTGCTCTCTCAGTTGCTGTAATGTGTAAGAACTCACGTGTGTGTATACATTCATGTATTTTTGAATAATATTGTGTATTTTTTAAGACAGGGAAAAAATGTGTGTATGCCTGAATGTGTTAAATTGATTAGTATAGGGTCTTCTTTCTATTAGGCATATCTGACCGCTAACATTGACCACTTAAAGTTATCCACACTTGCTGTATCCAAGTTTTATTTACCTTCTGTACCCCGAATAGCTTCAGTTAAAACTAGTTAAAAGTTATATCATCTTGACAGTGAGGTTTTAAAGAGTTCTTCCACAGCTTTGTTGTTTTCTGTGTGTTTTGCTATTCAGATTTCTTAAGTTACATTTGCCCCAATGCCGCACTGTATTACACAGAACAAGATAATGGTCTCAAATCGTGTGGAACTGTAGAATGCTGTTGCGAAAATGAGGAAAAAAAGCTTAAAGAAGCAGATGACGTTCTGGTGTTTAGTTTACACCCTAACCTTTAATCTTTTTGACAAAAATGCAAGCTCTCTGTAGCCTTGATGGCACCATCACCATTGGCTGCATTTAAAAGCCAAAACAACTCTTTAAGCTGTACTTCCTTTTTGCTTCTGCATTTTTTTTTGTTTTTTTTTAAGACACCGTGTGGTATTTTTAGTGGATAGCTAGCAACATGACTCAACCTATTAGATACTGTGAGCTAAAATATTTGCAGCCCCCAAATCTTCCAAAGTTTATTTTTGGACCTTAAAGGTATTGTTTCACTAGTATGGATAGTTCATTTGGAATTTGCTAGAAAAACAATAAAGAGTTGCTTTAAAATGTGTTTACCTCACAGGATGTTCCGGCATATCCGGGTGGACAAGAACACATTTCAACAGCTGATGCTGTCCTCTCTCCTTTGGCATAGCGATTACCTACCTGCATCAAGAATAAGTGAAGTCTGCGCACACACACAAAAACAAATGTTTTAAAACTTTTGAAATAACCATTCATTAAAAAAAATCTCATGCTAGTCTAACTGTGTAAAACTGTCATATTAGAACAGCTATACGTGGGAACCATTGACGCAAGGTGTTGCTACACTGTACCTGTACACAGCACTGGGTTCCGTACTGTAAGAGGCTCTGACCATTAGTCTGGTCATGTTTGCCAACACTGTCAAGAAGTCCCTGCGGCCGATTGGCTCAGCAGTCTCTAAAACCAGGAAGTTCTCAGGAAGGAGAGCGATGTGATTGGTGCTTTGCGAGGATGGGTATACGGGTAGTCCGTACCGTTTGTCCATAATCTTGATCCCACCGCCCTGCCGGAGAAAGGAATGTCATCCCTTGTTCATGTGCTCTAATTTACAAGTTGTTTTGTTCTCTGAAGATTCAACTTCTTTTGCAAGAAATGATTGAAGCATCATTAGATGAAGCATTGCTGCTTCAGTCAATATTTGCGAACAGACTCAATGAAAAGTGAATCGCATACATTTGACGATCTCTTGTTGGGAACAGATCAATGGGATGCAGTGGTTAACACAGAGTGACAACCACTGATGGAGAGGAAAGGGGGGGAGAGCGTGAGCCCACCATGCCAATAAGCCATTAAATAACAGCTAATTGCGAGAGGAGATGGAGGGAGCACAAGGGAGACAGAAATCAGAAGTTGTGCTGGTGCAGACATGTATACTGCATACAATTTATGAGCCAAGATACAGAAGGAATCTACAATTAGATATACAATCAACCTGGGTGAAAGAAAGAAATCAAGAGTGGATGGATGGATAGATGGATGGATGGATGTTTGGTTAGAGTTGTTTAGGTGGTTGAGCAACATTGATTAAGTTGGTAGCTTAGCATTTTTAATGGCTAGTTTGGTTGTACAACCCCAATTCCAATGAAGTTGGGACGTTGTGTTAAACAGAATACAATAATTTGCAAATCATGTTCAACCTATATTTAATTGAATACACTACAAAGACAAGATAATTAATGTTCAAACAAAAATGGCATTTTAAATAAGGACAAAATATGTGCATGTTTTTTTTTTTTATTGAACCAATGTAAATCACATTATCTTAATATAGTTTAATGCTCAAATGCATGTATAAAAGAGCCACTCTCCAACCAAAAAAAAAAAAAGGTTTGAAGCAAACACAAGAAAGAAAGAAAAAAAACACAACTCAACCTCGTTTCTAGGGTTTTTCAGTTGTTGGTTGGTTTGCTGGTTTTGAGTGTTGGTCATATTGTTAATTGGTTATTGCGGTTGGTTAGGTTGGCGTTTGTTAGTTAATTGTCCTGTTTTGTTTAATTTAGGGGACAGATGGTGTAACAGTTTGTTCAACTGACTTCTGTGTAGACTGTAGTCACTAGCTCCCTGTGACCCTGTATAGGACATGGATGTTTTGTTTGTTTTTTGACCAGGAAGGATAGATTCTAACAATAACATAGGATAACCGAACAAACACCATTACAGGGCCTGAGTAATTTTATTTTGTTGTTTGTGAGTCTTCTCCTCACTGCTATTCTATAATTTGGGATTTGGATAGATTGTAAAGGTGTGCGTAAAGTTATGTGTATGGTTACGGAGAGAGAGGAGTGGGTAAAAAAGAACACAATGAACACAAATTAAAACTGAGTGATGATTATATATGCATCATTCTAGATGCATACAATGCACATGTTTGCATGTTTGGTGGTGGGTGTCAGATGAATAAAGCATGTTGGGAGGGTTGATTACTGAGAGACAGACAGCAAAGAGGGACACCGAGCAGCTTGACAGCATGTAGGTGGTTCGTTATTGTCATCGTTTGGAGCAGCTTTTTGTTGACAACAAGGGTGACACTTGTCTTCCTCCTTTTCTCCTCCTCCTCCTCCTCCCAGTCTGTCACTCTCACTGACATGTCTTTAAATAACATTATCTGATTGCATATCTTTCTCTTCTTTTCTATACCTCTCTTTCTCCTTCTATCCTTAATTACCCAATTAGGCTGAATCATTCTAATTACTTATTTCGTTCTGTCTGTCTTCCATTTACTGACGATCCCTTATATTTGCCTCATTTCTATGGTTTCCTTGGTTTTCATCAAAATGATTTTTTGTTCTGTAGTTACTTTTTCTGCGATGAGCTGGCAACCAGTTCAGGGTGTACCCCGCCTCCTGCCCGATGATAGCTGGGATAGGCTCCAGCACGCCCGCGACCCTCGTGAGGAGAAGCGGCTCAGAAAATGGATGGATGGATAGATAGTTACTTTTTGTGTAGCGCATTTACACACCGTTTTGTGACATGTAAACCATAACGAGGTAGTGTCGGTGCTTTGCTTACTGCTGTAGTTCATCATATCACCACTAGCTGATGACAGAGGGGCAAACTGAGAGGAAGGAGGGAGGCTTGGGATTTTCATAGACTGTTTTATTACTATGAGTCCATAAGTCATCTCTAAACTGTTTCTATACTTGCTGCAGTGTGTGTGCATGCGTTCGTGTGTGTGTGTGTGTGTGTGTGTGTGTGTTGTTTCAGTTTTTTGGTGATACTGTGATTGAACACTTACCTCAATAATAAAGTCGGGTTCTGAAGTGACTCGAATAATCCTTTCCTGCTGATCTATAGTGTAAGACACAGTGTAGACCACTGTCCCTCCATAGGCTGGTAGCTGAATAAAAGACCAAATACAAAATTTAAACAGTGAGATTGTATTTATTTATTTTTTCATTATAAGACAAAAAAAAAACATGTTTTCATTTATATGCAGCACAAGCGATGTGATGAAACATCACTCTACAAGACTTGGATTCCCAATTACTGCGCATTGTATGGGTATGTCTGTTTATTAGATAAACTATTTAACAGGATTTGCTGATACTGCACATATGTGGGCCTATACTGATGATGCCCATAAGCGCTGGTAAATGTCTTCTAAATCCTAGCCATTAGTAAAACAAATATTTAATGACATGGTTTAATGCCTGATATTAAAAGGCAGACACATTGTACTGTGGTCGGTGCTGTACACTGGTGGAGCATGAATAACATACAACGCTCTGTTGTTGTATTTAAGATACTGTAATTGGGATATGTTTGCATGAAAGAAATGTGTATTAAAGGTGTCAAAATTACATGTAAGTTGTTCATTGCAATTAATGTACAGATCACCCCCAAATATCAGTCCACATATACATATTTAAGATAGGCCTGGTATCATGCGATCACTTAATTCCGATTATTCTCTTTTAACTTTAAAGATAATGTGATTTTGTAATAGAAAAAAAGAAAGTAAGACTCTTATTACACAAAAATGCTCAATATTAAAGACAAAGAAAACGGGTAATAGGCGAGGTTTAACAATAACAATGCCTCATAAATGAAGATAAGATAATATGAAGCAAAACCCACAAATAGAAACATTTGTGCTAAGCTTCACTATCTTTTCATGTATTGAAGCTGACATACTCATAACTTGATTATCTTTTTACGTTTACAGAAAGCGCACAATGTCCTCAAAACATTGTGTGCATTTTACATTGAATAGTGGTAATTCATGATTTAATTAGACTGAGTTCACAGAAAATATAACTTTATCGTCAGGCATCTCCTCAGAATATTGTGTTCAAATTCCAAGGGTAATGATGCTGATAATGTCGAGTATGTATTTTGAAGGACAGCTCTGGTTTTCTAATTGGCATACTCTTTAAAATCATGGCTTTAAAAAAACTGTTTTCATTGGCTGTTTGGCTACCTAGTTGACGAAGTTAAAAAAACTCAAATTAAGGAGCAAGGCTGTATACATACTGTAAGTATATGATTAACCCAAAGTACTAAAACCAGTGAATACAACTAGTGAAGGATGTTTTTTTCATTCACAAATCTTTATATACTGTATAAATGCAATAAGAAGAATGAATGAGTGTTTCTGTCAACTATACTGAATTAGCTTTACAGTACATAGCACAACGCTGTGTCAGCATGATGGCAGAATGTATTCCTCTCTCTGCAACCTGAACAGTCATACAGGGGAGGGGGTTGCAGTGAAGGCATAATACGGCCATTTAAAAAAAAACAGACAGAAAGGGACAATGTTGAGGAAGAAGGGTGCAAGAAACTGAGCTTAGGAGTTGGAGGGGGGAGTATAGAAGTGGATTTTATGCCTCTATAAACCTCTTCCATCCTTTGCACTCATCTTTAGACCTGGAGGAGGAATCACCCATTTCACAGATGAATGAAAACACACAAACACCGTACTGACCATTTTATTGACGAACACTTATTCTCTATCTAACCCCATTTGCTGATTTGGACTCTGGACGACAGTAAAATCATAGTTGAAAGGCACAGTACAGTTAGCGTGGAGGGGCTGCATCATCTCGCTCACGATTAACCAACACGGCCTCCAGTGAGGTTGGCCTATCTAATCAAATGGAGCCAACACTTAATAGCGGCGCTGTGAAAGTAAAAGACACTACATAAAAAGACAAATTGGCTATTACTGTAATAGGGCAACTGCTGACACAAGCAGGCACGCTATAATGCTACTGCAGATCCTCAAAAAAGTATTTATGGGATGATGTTATTTCTTTAATGAACTTTCATTTAAATTGAAATAAAATGTGTGAAAACAAATGTTGATGTTGGTGGTGGTGGTGTGGTGGCAGTGTGTTGGTGGTGATCCATTGGTTACCTCAACTGCCTCAAAGTGCAGAGGTCGTGGAATCTTATCTGGGATGTAGCCTTCCTGTGTGGAGTTTGCATGTTCTCCTGTGGTTCTTTGGGCTTTCTCTGGGTATGGATGGATTATTATTATTGCTACTCCTGTTGTTGTTGTTAGGACTATTGTTTAATTATGTATTACTTCAGCTTTCTTCAGCATCTTTTTAAGATTTATAACTAGAAAAAGCAATATTGCATCAATATATTGCTTATAAGATGTTTAACTAATTTAACTCTTTTTTTGTTAAATTTGTGCATATCATGTGCATTTAAGATAATTTGAGTATTTTTTTCAGGGGTTTACGAGCATTTAGAAGAAAAATATGTAACATTTTCAGTGCTCACAATTTCTCCAATTTCAGACATTCAATGTGGAAAGCAATCAAAGCTTTTGCCATGGCAACCTAATGACCAAATCTCTGCATTAGGGAGAGGAAATTCTTTTATTTCCTCTCCACCATGGGGAGGAGAAGAAAGCAAGAAAGCCTGAAAGCATGGTAAGAGAGAGTAGAATTAGAGGGGACAAAAACAAAAGAACAATAGTGGCACTGACACGCTGGCAGCTACAAAAGGCATCAGTGTGATCCCCCTTGAGAGACTCACTAAGCCTGTTATTAACTCCTGGTGACCGAAATAAAGAGGAAGAAGGTATCATCCTCACGGTCAGAACCCCAATCAGAAAGTTCACATTGATGTGGATACAAAGAAAGCCGGGCCACTTTACACAAATGAAATGACCTAATATGGACTTATAACGCATAATCAAAGGATTTCATCACTGCAAGCACTTAAAATATAGTTAATATGAGCATATAACAAGCAAGAACCGGGATAAGAACATGGAAGGATGATAACAAACACATGGGAAAGATGAGGAAAACAGAAGTAAAAAAATATTGGATAACATTCATAGTCTCTTCTCAGAAGTGTGCGTTTAGTATTCAACAAGGATAGGTATAAAAATGGCATATACACACACACACACACACTTCAGTTTTTCCCTTGGCCCTCCCACCAGAGCCCCCATGTGTATGACAAGCGAGCTTTGAATAATTTTGCATATGCAAGTATGTGTTTCCGACCTATTTTTATTACCTCTAACCAGACAATAATGTATTTTATGTTGTTTTTTTTACATTTCATTTTAAATATTGGGAATCGCAGCATAACAAACTGATACAAAAATTGATATGATCACTATACAGAGATGGTACCTCAAAACTTGGACACCTTAATTAGTTACTGGACGGTAACCAGGGGGAACGGTGAACGACTGGTTAGAGCGTCTGCCTCACAGTTCTGAGGACCGGGGTTCAATCCCCGGCCCCGCATATGTGGACATTTGCATGTTCTCCCTGTGCCTGCGTGGGTTTTCTCCGGCCACTCCGGTTTCCTCCCACATCCCCAAAACATGCATGGTAGGTTAATTGACAACTCTAAATTGCCCATAGGTGTGAATGTGAGTGCAAATGGTTGTTTGTTTGTATGTGCCCTGCGATTGGCTGGCAACCAGTTCAGGGTTTACTCCGCACGCCCGCGACCTTAGTGAGGAGAAGAGGCTCAGAAAATGGATGGATGGATGGACGGTAACCAGGGTGTGTTATCATCCGTTCCAGGCTGCACTTACCTAAATTTGCATCCAACAAGGAAAAAAGTTGAACCAAAAAACATATCGGATACCAGAAGAAAATAATTGAGCAGCAGGTAACGCTATTCCACTGAATAAAATATACTTTAAAAGGTGGAGATGAACTTGAAGGTCAAAGCATTATTGCACGGGATGTCACATGAGAAAATCTCATGAAGGCTCAGGTCTGCCGGCATCAAAAGATTAACTCTGAACGTGTATTAAAATAACTGGTTAACTTCTTTTTACACCTGTGTGGCAAGTGGTGTTAAAAAGGTCCTCATTCATCATTATCAGCGAAGTGGAAGGTACAGTATTTGTATAAGTGGTATATCATATAACATGATACTTAAAATATTGTCTATACAGTTTTTGCACAAGGTTTTATAACGGCAACAGAATGTAATGAGAAAATAATTCATCCATCTCTTATTTTTTACACTTCATTGAAGAAGATGAAAACAATTTTGGCACATGTTGACCACCACAAAGTATTACACCTGACATCATGGACTGTGGTTCTCGTGTCTTTCAAAACACAATTGGCTGGAAGCACAACTGCGTGGTATAAGTGTAGACGTGTACTTGTTCTACCTTGTGAGTAAATGGCAGATTCCAAACAGCAAATTGTCCAAATTAAAAGAATTACAATTTGTAGGCCCATGTTATAAACACAAAGTTGTGACATGTTCAAATAAAACTGTGACTATGAAAAAATAAAAATCCGTGGCAGCTGAATGAGAAAAAGATCTCATTTGTACTCAAATTAGCTTGATGACATAAATTGACTTGTGAAGGTACAAAGGTATTCATGGAATCCTCAGAAAACATACTGTATAGTTAAGAGATTAGATTGCAGCCTAATCCCGTAATTCTACTACATTTCATATCCTGTTTTATGATGAGTATATTCGTAAATAAAATCACAGGATTGACATGCAAGGCCCCTTGCACACACTTTACAGACACACAAATGTGTGTGTGAGAGCAAATTATTTGGCTGACAAAAAGCGGCACTAATCTGCAGTGATAGAAGTAAGGGCATCTTTTCAGCCATGTAAGTGGGGGAAAACGAAGAGGGAAGAGAGGAGAAAAGAAAGTGGAATGGGCAAATCCATCTCATGCCATTGTGACCAGATTAGGAGTGACGGCGCACACCAACGTCTCACACATCAATTCTCTTAAAGCCGGTCACGGCTGGTGATCCTGCCAGATAAATATTTTCTCGCATGAAAAAAAAAAGTGGTTTCATTTATCAAACTGTGATATGTCACAGGGACACAGACTGGAGCATGGTTCTGCCTTTTGTTAGGGTTGTTGTTGGACAAGGCAGCATGCAGGGAAGATAAAACAGATGAAAACAGATTGTAACACTAACTTTGAATACTTTGATGTGAAAGGCAATCCCCATCGTGTGTCAGGTTACACTAGGGTCTATGTTCAGTAAGGACACTTGCACATTCATCCATTACACTTCCATCCATTCCTTTTGTCTCCCACTATACTCTCCATCGGTCTATCCCTGTCACTCCTTCCCCAACAAGTGAGGAAACGTTCCTGTTTTTCAGCCTTCATCTGAAGTGACAGTGAATCTGTTAGTGTAGCTGGGTACAAGGTAGATGGAAGCAATTAGTCTACTTGACTGGTTTGACTGATGGCTGATAAAACTGCTGATAGCTTGGATACTGTTTACTGAGAACTGCTTTAAAGAAGAATTGGGATCTACCAAAAGTACTTAACCTTTGCTGGATGACGACACTCAAGAAATAAGTGATGGAAATGCAACAATCCAGAGAAACACGCAAGTTGAACAGACACATTGCAGCCTAAATAAAACAAAGCCACCCAGTAAAAGGTTCACATGCATTTACAGTGACCCCCAAAGCATCCATTCATCCACTTTCTACCACTAATCCCATTCAAAGTCATGTTTGAGTTGGAGCCTATTCCAACGGAATTTGAGCAAGAGGCGGGGTACATGGACTGCTTGCCAATCACAGGGGATTTATGGACAAACTACCATTCGCACTCACACCATCACTGAGAGGTCACTGATGGTGTAGTGGTACACTCGCCTGACTTTGGTGCGGGGCGCGTGGGTTCAGTTCCCACTCAGTGACAGTGTGAATGTGAGTGCGAATGGTTGTCAGTGTCTATATGTGCCCTGCGACTGACTGGCGACCAGTTCAGGGTGTAGTCCGCCTTTCGCCTTAAGTCAGTTGGGATAGGCTCCAGCACCCCGCGACCCTACCCAGGATAAGCGGTGTTGACAATGGATTGATGGACCATCACTGAGTGGGAAATGAAGCCATGTTAGCACAAAATCACCCAAGTGATTCACACTCACTTACCATATCTCAAAATTGAACTAAAGTACAGTACTTGAGAAAATGCATTTAATTACATGTGGATGTATATGGCCCAATGACTGGATTTGCCTTGGGCTCCCTAATGACTAGCTCTGCCCCTATATATGAATATTGGAGAACTTTTCTAACAGGTTTCTTACACTAGGCCAGGGGTGTCAAACTCAAATTCACGGTGGGCCAAAATAAAAAATTGGGACAACGTCACAGGCCAAACTCAATATTTAATGAAAAATCACTGCAATGTGCCTGTTTCCCTTCTCTGCAGAAATGTAGCGTTAAGGTTTATCAAATGACAACAAACTTAAATTTTGCTTAAACACTGAATCTGGAATAAACAAACATTAATATTATAAACACATGAGAAATCAAATTTGCATTAAAAGACATCAGTGGTATTTTTGTATTTTTTTATTTAAATAGATAACATTAATTATTTTGTCTCTCTATCTTCTATTTATCAATCTCCAACTACCTTTCTTTTTGATGTTAATCTTTTTTCAAAGGCCAACAACAAAACAACCCCCCAAAAATAAGAATGTCCTTCAATAAAAATCTAAACCTCAAACTATTAACAGTCCCTGCCTAGGAGTTGATAAAGGGCATAAAAATGATCAATTATGTTATCTTCTTTGTTCCAGACAAACAGGTCTGGCTACTTTAGTGAACAGACAATCTGCCTCCCACCTGTCTTGGAAGTAACCTGTTTTCCATCTTTCGTTTGGCCATTTTTGGGAAGGGGAAGTGTAAATTTGCTCGAGGAGACTGGTAGGATAGTTGCTAACGACTGCAACAGAAAGGGAAGGGGCGCTCGCCGGTCTAGACTGATGGGCCAACACACTAGCAAAGCATTATGGGATTTGTAATATTAGTGACGCATGTGCTATATACTGGCGGGCCAGCTCTAATACACATTTAATATGGTCTTGCGGGCCAAATATAATTACATGCTGGGCCAAATTTGGCCCCCAGGCCTAAGTTTGACACTCAGCCATTTAAATGTCTTGATCCCTGTTGGCCTGGGATCACACTGCCCATTAAAATAGACACATAGATAAATACTTGATCAATCCTGTGAAGGAAATTAAGTACAGCACCTGTATTTAGAACTTATCTTTACGATGGTCCCGATATACGCTGATTCGGGGTTACGAACTGCATACAATGAACTAGTTTGGCCAGCGGCAAAAGAAGACACTCAATTACCGGAGTTAGTGCTTTGTGTTTTTCATTTGATTGTTTTCAATTTATAGCCTACAACTGCGTTAGGATGGGTTAGCGATAGACTTACAGCGCATTCTGAGTAATGTACAACCCAGTAAATGAAGGACTCACTTTATTAGGAAAATAAGAATTCAGGCTTATAGTATGCGCCATTAACTGTGCCATCATTTCATTAAACAGCACTATTACTGCATTTATTGCATTCAGTCTGTTCATTTCTATTGTGCAAGGTGGTAGTTATCGTTAATAACTTGATGAAGAATCACATTGCGGTATTTAAATGACACATCTACATTGCACATGCGCATGCGACCAAACTTGCTGTGGCCTCTTTTAACTGTGAGTTGTTTCTCGTTTTGTTTTCTCTCTATTGTGCAAGGCGGTGGTTTATATGAATGACTGGCAAGAGGAGTGAATTAAATTGTGTAATACAATATTTTGAGGGGAAAAAAATTACTTCCTGCTACTTTCAAATGTGTACTAATTTCTGAAATAGAGTGATGTCATCAGCATCCATTGTTTCTGGCGGATAAGATTTGAGAATATCCGTGTGAAGGAGCAGTCCTTGGACCCAGACCAGCAATAAAATACCAACGTGCTTTCTGGACCAATGAGCAGCCACTAAGCGTGCTGACGGGCCAATGAGCATCCTTGGCTTGAACGACACTGCAGGTCATGCATGAATTGAGGGCATTATCACGCACATACTCAGACGTACGTATAGTCACGGCTAGCTTGTCATTACACGTCACTTCCAATGACACGCTCTTAAAGTAACAGAACGTTGTGTGTGTGTGTGTGTGTGTGTGTCAAGTCACAGAGTATCTCTATAACACAATCTTAGACTGAATCAAATAATCACTTTTTCATACCGAATACACACAGACAGCGTATACAGTGCCATTTGTTGCTCATGTTCTGATGCATCAGTTCTGCTTAGCTGTCCCCATTGCCTTTAAAAAAACATCATCATCTGACTGATAAGATGTGTTCGTTCGTGTCTCAGCTGCCCACGTTTAATGGTGCTATGTGTCTTTGTATAGTCATGTCTGCTTATACTTAAAAGTCATTTACAATGTTAAAACAATTTGAGTACATTTTTTGTGACATGTCCAAGGCAGCCAGTTTGAAGGTTTACAACATGATCTTTAATTTAGGCTTGAGTTTAAGTTTTGGTTCATTGTTAAGGTTTGATGGAGGTACAGGTATAACATGTGTGACACCCCTAATAGGTTTGTATGAAGAAAATGAATAATTTTGAGTAATTACCAGAAAGGATTATGATGGATTATGCGCACAACGACAGAAACCATGGTCCCAATTAGATGATCTAATTTTTAATGCTGACATTGCTCTAGTGTCACACAATCACCAGCAAATACGGCAAAAGACTCAACTGTCCAACACATCAGCCAAGATTGACAGTTAGGAAAAATAAAACCAAAGCAACTGATGATGGCATTGCACTAGATTGGGAGACTCTTGAAGACGTCATTAAGGAGTGTTATTTTAAAATACATCAACGCAATAATTGGTAATGCAAGGTCAGCAGTTTTCATTACTATGAAACTAGTCTGGCAGTCCAAAGTGATCACGCAAGCCGCTAAACTCTGTATCCTCAACAGCAATGAAATGTTCAATGGCTTCGAACGGGAGAGTTCATTGTATTTTAGCATTCCGATTCCAAAAGTGAAACTCATAAATTATACAGATTCATTCAACACAAGGCCAATTCCAACCTCATTTCCATATTAAAATCTTTTTGGCTGTTTCTTATGTAACATGCTAATTTCTTGGAGATTGTAAAACGTCTTTTGCAGCTGTAAACTAAAATCATCAAAAAATAGTTTGTGTCGCTAATCAATGAGTTTTTTAACTACAGAAACACATGAGGTTTTATTCTAATTTATTGTGATGCACCTATATAGTGTACACAATTTGAGCCGTATCCAAATAAAACTATGGCCTGTGATTTACACACACATAACCACACACACAACTCCTCGAAGGCAGCAGCGGATAAATGACCATGAATCCATAGTATCTCCAGGGTTTTCCCCGACGGGCTAGATTAAACTTTACTGACAAACTCTCACAAATTTGAAAGTGATTGAAGGGAAGCAGAATTGGAGACTCTAAATTGCCCGTAGGCATGACTGTGAGTGCGAATGGTTGTTTGTTCCTATGTGCCCTGCGATTGGCTGGCAACCAGTTCAGGGTGTACCCCGCCTCCTGCCCGATGACAGCTGGGATAGGCTCCAGCACGCCCGCGACCCTAGTGAGGAGAAGCGGCTCAGAAAATGGATGGATGGATGAAGGGAAGCAAGTTTCCAGTGTGTGTCTGACTTTTGGTTTTGGCAGGCTGTCTTTGTTTACCCAGTCCTTCTTCCTTGTTAAGATCATTGTGGCGGTGTAGCTATTTTTGTAGCTCAGGGGTGAGGAATCATTTTCCTATCAGGGGCAATTTTAGTATTTCAAAAGTCCTTCAAGTGTCACACTAAATGTTCTTGTGATATCGTATGAGCATTGGTGTTGCTTTTTAAAAATATATATATTTTGGTGCATTTTATAAAACTTTGTCTGATGTTTTATTTCTGTTATTTTATAATAAAACCATACTGATGGGCAACAGGCTCCCAACCCGTGGTAGAACTGAATGTTCACAATGGTAAACTGTAATGTTGCTCATTGGTGAAAAGAGACTTTCAAGGTACAAATCTGTGTGAGTTTGTGTTTGCGTGCTATGAGATAAACAAAGTTTATTATGGAGTTCAACAGGCAAAAACACTCTTTACTCTAAAAGAGACAGAAAGAGTGAGCGGGATACAGAAGCAGAAGAGCTGAGGGGAGATCGAGAGGCATGATTAAGGAACATGAGGAGAGAAAATGGGAGTCCTGGAGAGACAGAGTGAGTTAGACGAGGGGGCCCACAAAAAGAAATGGATGGAGGGATGGTTGGAGGGATGAAGGGGAAGAAGTACAGACAAATAAATGAAATGACAAGCCAGGGCCTGCGGGCGGTGAAGTAATGAAATGCAGCAGCAATCTCTTCCTCGAAGCCATGACACCCAGACAAACCTCACAGGCAGTCTGCTGTAGAACAACAACTTCACTTCACAAGCATGGACTCCAGCTATTTGCCAGCTCAAGTGTTAACGTCTAATCATGGCTACAGTGACAAAAGAAAACGAGGCACACGCTCAAATAGTCGACATTAGCAGAAGCAGATCCAGAGAAGCAGCGCTGGGGGGAGGCAGGCATCCCAGCAGGATATGCTCTCTCACAATGCGTGGTATCTTCACACCATTCATTCTTAGATCACGCACACATTTGTTTGTGCAAGTCAATCCTAATGATGCAGCCTTGGGTCAGATATTACACATTTACATCACAGACCCACATGGGACCTGACCAACTTTTTTATTTTTTATTTTCTTTTACAAATTATTGACCAATCTCAAGTGTTGAAAATGGCTTCCTCTTTAAAGATGCAGTGTTATATAATGGCTCAACAAAAGTGACGATTTTAGACATGCGAGGATTACAGCCAGTGATATGAATGTATAATCACCTCCTCATACTTTTTTTGTACTATACACAACTGCCCCTGCATTTCATTGTTATGCGCAACTGCCCCTGCATTTCATTGTTATGTTAAAGGTTCCATGCCACACCTATATTTTTGAAATTCTGCTCTGACCGACTGGGCTAGGTCCTGAGGCAGAACCTCTTTCCTGAACGCATCCACCTACGGCGTTTCATCTCTTCAAATGGACCGTCATGCCATCTTAATTAACATTGTACAGCACTATACTATGTGATAAATGTTGGCCACGTGACATCCATTGCAGCCTGAAAGGGGGATCCTTCCATCTGTGGTCCCTTCTCAAGCTTTCTTCTTTTCTCCCCAAATGGGGTTTTGAGTTTTTCCTTCCCTGGTTGGGGGGGCTTTAGATCAGAGCTTGTTGTCAATCTTTGTCAACTGTGGGCCTGTGAAGCCCTATGAGACTCTTTTGTGATTAATGGCTATAGAAATAACTTTGACTTGACTTGATTTTTTTCATAAGCTTTGACACCCTTTTATGGGTTGGAGTTCAAGTTTACACTAATGTGTTGTGCTTTTTCTTGGTCTTTTTTGTTTATTTCTTCAAAATGCCACCACTGAAGGCTCCCAATGATGGCAAAAAAGGTTCTCAGCTTCTTAGTAAAATCGACAAAGAGTAGAATGCAATCCACTGAAGAATGAACTATGAGTGAATGCATCGCTCACTCAAAGTAACGGATGACTAATGTTAAAAGTGGTTACCTACTTTTTTCACACTTACTGTTCATCACAGTTAAAATGCCTTAATGTTAAACGCTCCCATTGTATATGGACTTGCATTATGATAGATTTAACTACGCAGTATGTCTTCCTCTCACCTTGTTTCCCAGGTATGATTCAGGTGCATTCCAGTAGTAAGCGGAGCCAAGGTTGTCCACAACATCTGCATGGTGGACACTTAGATATTGAGGTGTCTCTCTGTGAATAGGCCACACTGTCCGTCCTGAATCTCCACTCAGGTACCAGCCAGCCAGTGTGCTCTCCTGTGCAACAGACATTCAAAAAGACGGACAATGTTCATTATTGAGTTCTTTAATTCAGTTATTCCCAACCACTGTGCTGAGGCACATCAATGTAGCAATGTGACAAGATTACCCAAAAATGACTTTCTGTCAAAATGTTGAGTCTGGTTGGAATGAACACTTCAATCTGAGTACAACACAGCAAGAATTTTGAAAATAAGATGATGCATTCCAGAGAAATTCAGTTTTTCCCCTCTTTGGGATTGTTTTTGTGTGATATCAACCCAACATCTGATCAAAAAATGCCTTCAAATTGGAATAAAAAAGTATGAATTCATTATTTCTCAACATATCTCCTAAACCCTTCCATTTCGGCATCTACTCGGGGAACCCCGATTGGCTGACAATTTTCAGTTAAAAATATCCACCAATGCTTTCAGATAGGCTCGACTTAAATAGCGCAAATTTAACATTATGCGCGAAAAGGGCAGTCTGGGCAGCAAAATAGGTCATGTACTTTAGTCATCTATTGTTTTTTCCTGAATTTTTTTGTTTTGGAGGATTTTAGAAGCGTTTGACGTGCTCATGACATGTTTTTTAGAAAATTCACAAAGACGGCGCTCATTTGTCACGTTGTTAATCAATGTGTTGCGCGAGATCATCAAGTGTGCGGTGGGAAATTGTCCAATTAGTTGGTCCAAAATTATTATCTATTTACTACAAATAATATATTGATGCCAGCGATGTATAGTGACAGGCAGAACAATTAAATGCTTTTCCACAAGATGGCAGTAGGTAAAATACAAATATTACCTGTTGGCATTCATACCACACAGAATAATAGCTTAGTGTTTAACTAAAACAGGCACAGATTTTGCACTGAGTAAATAAATTTGTGAGTAAATTGAAGCAAAATCATGATTATTTCGTAAGAATTTTGTCAGGTGGTGTGTCGTGGGATTATTCTAATGTAAAATATGTGCCTTGGCTCAATAAAGGTTGGGAACACAGCTTTAATTTATTTAAAAAAAGAAAAAAAAGGCAGAAGAACACAGACCTCTGAAGTTGAAGGACACTTGGATCGACACTAAATTGCATACCTTCATAGATGCCCACTTGCTGCATATACCTAAATGCCTATGACAACTAATAAAAAAAATGGCAATCAAAACATAAACTCCTTGGCGTAGGTAACGATGATGCTTTGTTACATGAAGTGTCGGTAAGTGGAAATCCAATAATATCCTATGCAAGACTTTTTGGCCCTTACAAGTGCTGTATTGAACTCAAATTATGTTTTAAGATTCTGTCACACGTCAGCTTGTCAGTGTATGTGTGTGTGTGTGTGTGAGGAACACCTCAGACACACATCTGTCATGCGATTAACCTGACCTTGGCTTACCCTTTTGAACACACGCACGCACACACGCACACCCTATCAGTGTCTAAATCAAAGCTGTCATTCTGTCAACGTCCCCTCGTCCCATCCCCCGCCTGTCAGTCAAAAACTGTTTTCCTCTTTTCACCTCTCTTCCCCTCTCTCATCTTCTTTTATCCTATCTCCACTTTCCTCATTTCTCTCTTCAGTTACACACTCACCCTCAACTTACACTTTCCAATATTTGGAGTTAAAAACAAAATGTAGGCCATTGTCATCCAATACCTGGATGAGTTTTGATCAGGTGTTTTCCTGGGCCCGTCGTATAACCTTTAAGTGGTGGACTGTTGGCATTCACCTTGGTTTTCATACTGTATGCGATAAATGTATTGCCCAAAACATGCAGTGTTTCCAGGGAAAACAGCCAGCAAAACTAAACTGATTTGAGTGAAAATGGGTTCATCCCTGTCTCCAGTTCCTCTCTCTTCCTTTATGTTCCAATCTGCCTTTCCACTGTAATAATAACCTCACTTATCTAATTTAGCAGCTGTCTGTGTCTGCACTTGGATTGTACAAAGACTGAACTGCAGTTAAACACCCGCTGCGGATTCTTTCGCCTCCCCCTCAGTATTGAACAATGTTTACTTGTGAAAGCCAGAAAGGCAGATAATCCTAATCATAGTTTGTGTGTCATTTCTTACATTCTGATAAACCCACGTGGAGGCAGAGCACTGGCTCGCTACGCCCATACAAGAGCATTTCTCGCAGCCACGCAGATTGTCACGCTGGAGATTGTAGAAGCCGAGTTTGCAGCGGCCACAATTCTCTCCCTCCACATTCTCCTGTTGGAAAAAGAAGAAAGACAATGAGACAATGTGCCCTGTGAGCACAGGGAAAGATATTTATTAGGCCATTCATCCATACTTTATGTTACTGTTTTGATGGAAGATGTTTTAGTCAAGGACAAAATCTAGTTTTAATCCTCGTTTTAGCCACAAGAGGAAGAAGCTAACTTTTGCCAGCCATCCATCTATTTACTGTAGGGGTTAAAGCGACTCATCCCACTATTCTATTGATAGGCATCAACTTTTGACTGTACGTATGCATAACAAATCACAAGCTCAAATCAGAAAATCATTTTGAGAGATACATCCATCCATTTTCTATACTTCTTCTCCTCACTAGGGTCGTGGGCGTGCTGGAGCCTATCCCAGCTATTTTCAGGCGAAAGGCGGGGTAATCCCTGAACTGGTCGCCAGCCAATCGCAGGGCACATGTAAACAAAAAAAAAACATTCGCACTCACATTCACACCTACAGGCAATTTAGAGTCTTCAATCAACCTACCACGCAATTTTTAAACCACACACATTTTTATTTTTAACATTTTTATTTCTTCATTTATTTTTTTATCTGTGCTTGGGAGTGACAGCCCCTGGGTATTGGGGCACATGGAACCCCCACCTGCTATACAAAATGCAGAAAGGAGCATATACCACTACACTACTAGTGAAAATCCCATCCCAAGTAAAAAGAAAAAAGCTTTCATGTTTGTCACCCTATTGGAAATATTGTTTCATCATAGGTTAACCATATTGTCTGCTATATGGATGTTCAGGCTGAGTGATAGATGGGTCTTAATAGAATCAAAGATGAAAAATGTAACCATTTACTGTATATAAAAAAAACATCATCCCTCAGTTTTTAATACATAAACAGAAAAGAAATGACACCCTACTTGCCTTCCATGACTTCTTTATGTTTTTATTGTGCTACATTGTCCAACAGAAAAATAACATAACATAACTGCAATAAATGGTCTTGATAGTTATTATTTGTGGGTGTGGGTGTGTGTTTGCTGACCTTGCACATGCAGGGTGAAGTACACGGGTCACTGTTGCTGCTTCCCTCGATGCTGCAGTTACATGGCTGACAGTCTGGGTAGCCCATATAACCAATTGCACACCTAAAGACAAATGGATTTAATAACCGGTAGATCACAGGGTCAATCCTCCTGATAGTGGCCCCCACTCAAAAGTAGAGCTGTTACAGGACTTCTGGTGTAGAACAAACAGCTGACTTTGCAAAGCAGGTAAGCATGCATGCATGTGTAACATGCATCTCAGAGGAAACATTACACATAATTAACTGGCAACAGAGACTTGCCCATTAAAATTGAGTTAACTATGCTGCCTTTTTTACTCGCCTTAATTGTGGGCTGAATGGTTTATAGGAAAAAAGATGATCTGATTTAAGGCGACAGAATAAATTTGAATAATTACGCCTGGGAAGTCACCGCATGAGCGAAATAATGCTACAACATGCAGTGACGGAAACAAGCCAATGAAAAGACGATATAAGTGAACAAAATTAAAATCAAATGCAGCATCTATTTAGTGGGCTTAAAAGGTCATCTCAACTACAGCATATTGGTAAATAACAAATAATTAATAATTAGTTTTAATGAAAACTTTTAAGGCAATTTTCAAACACTAATTGGAACAGACAACAGCTGAAAGGTTCAGCTCACCTGTCACAAAATGTGACTGTCTCTGTGTGTGTATATATGTGTGTGTTACCTGTCACATCGCAGACCGCCAAAACCTTCCTTACAACGGCATGACCCTGGTGGCTGGGCTGTCAGTCAAACACACGCATGCACGCACGCACACGCACAAACACAGAAGTGTGTAAGGGTAAAGGGTTCTCTGTTTGAAGTGTCTGCTTAAAATACTAATACTTAAAAAAGGTATTAGGGTATATTAGTCATGTTAAAAAAAAATCTGCTAAAGCCAAAAAAAATACTAATTCAGCCCAATTCAGCCAAATTGTACAGCATTTTTGATTTTTTTTTTTAAGTCCTAAAATGTCATTTTTTTGATGAGTTCAACCAACAATGATTGAATTTGCACTATTAGCAATCTGTTAAGTCATTTTTGAGTAATCCCTTAAAACTACTGTAACAAACAGAGATATAAACATAACTTTGTTGGTGAAGTTAATAGCGCAAATAACGTAATAAGTATAAATAGTTCAAGAAATCCCATGAAGGAAAAGAATGCAAGTCATATCCATCCATCCATTTTCTGAGCCGCTTCTCCTCACTAGGGTCGCGGTCGTGCTGGAGCCTATCCCAGCTATCATCGGACAGGAGGCGGGGTACACCCTGAACTGGTTGCCAGCCAGTCGCAAGGCACATGCAAACAAACAACCACTCGCACTCACATCCACACCTACGGGCAATTTAGAGTCCCCAATTAATGCATGTTTTTTGGGATGTGGGAGGAAACCGGAGTGCCCGGAGAAAACCCACGCAGGCACGGGGGGAACATGCAAACTCCACACAGGCGGGGCCGGGGATTGAGCCCCACTCCTCAGAACTGTGAGGCTGACGCTCTAACCAGTCGGCCACCGTGCCGCCCAAGTCATATCATAATTTGGAATTAGAAAAAGTATGGAAAAAGTATTTAAAGAGCATAAATGGAAAATGATTGATACTGTCGATGTACAATGAAACTCATGCAACTCCAGTTTGTGATAATTTGGAGTTATCATGTAATGAATGTTCATATTTTCTATTTTCTGGAAGACTGTATGTTAACATCCAATAGAAACATGTTCACTTATTTCACTTGACATATTTTCAACAAGTACTGCACATCCACAACATGGACAAGAATAAAAGAATATAAATAAATAATTTTAAAAAATAGGAATAAAATGTGGTAGACAGACATACAGTGGACCCTACACCTATATTTGAGGTACCGGTATGTCTTATTTAACCAATGTGTACTCTGGTATGGCCATTAAGAATATGAAATGATGTATTCATCACCGGCGGCACGGTGCCCGACTGGTTAGAGCGTCAGCCTCACAGTTCTGAGGACCCGGGTTCAATCCCCGGCCCCGCCTGTGTGGAGTTAGCATGTTCTTCCCGTGCCTGCGTGGGTTTTCTCCGGGTACTCCGGTTTCCTCCCACGTGCCAAAAACATGCATGAATTGGAGACTCTAAATTGCCCGTAGGCATGACTGTGAGTGCAAATGGTTGTTTGTTTCTATGTGCCCTGTGATTGGCTGGCAACCAGTTCAGGGTGTACCCCGCCTCCTGCCCGATGACAGCTGGGATAGGCTCCAGCACGCCCGCGACCCTAGTGAGGAGAAGCGGCTCAGAAAATCAATGGATGGATGGATGTATTCATCACCATCTGTACAATTAATAAAGGTTTTGTGATATCTGGCATGGAACAGCTTTAGTCTATGGGCATTTTTTAAAATATATAAAACAGTATGTGCCTATGAACTGAGATAATTACTACTTGTTTTTGTTTCCTAATGGAAAAAAGAAGGTGTCCATTTGTATTATGTGAATAATGCCCCCGGTGTCTGATTAGGGCTTAGCTTTTATTAGGACAGCCTCTATTTGAGGAAATTATTTCCTACAACCGTTTGAAAATCCAACTGTATCAGAGGTTAACCACTACCCCGGAATGGATTGTGTTGAATACAATTGCAATGTACACATACATGGTTTTCATTGGAAACTAACAATATCTAAAGACAGACGAGAGAGAGTAAGTATTATTGCATACAAGGTGTCGCCCGGCTTGAGTCCTCAACACAAGACTGGCCATGAGAACCATGTGAGTCACATGAGCAAGGGATGCAGGGGTTTTCCTCCTCAGCGTTCACCTTGACAGGACACAAAGACCAATATTTAACATTTACTCATTGACTCGAATAGTGAATTCCACTAGAAGCAACCTACTCCAGTAGGTCTGTAGTAGCCGGGAACACAGCTCTGACAGTTGATACCATCTGTGTTGTCACGGCATGAAATACACACTCCACCCCCTCGGTATTGGCCGTGGACGTCCAGGCTGAGCGATAGGTCTGCTACAGTCTGATTAAAGTAGCATTCCTCAGCCTTCCCATGGCAGTTACACTCTAAAAGCAAGGACAGAGGGGGGTTTGGTCATACAGCAATTGGTTGCACACTGCTGAACTCCCCATCATACATCAGCCTATTAACACGATTCATTTGTTTCAGAGTCATCAACCCCTGTTTCATTTCTCTGGGTTGCATGTGTTTTTTTGTTTGTTTGTTTTTTTTGCTTTCGGCATTACATACAGCATGTGAGGTTGATTTTTTAATTGTGTCTTGTTTTTTGTAGTGGAAGCTGAATTCCATATAGTGGTTCTCCACAAACTATGTCACTGAGGGTAAGTTGTGTAAAAAGGATGCTTGCTGCAAATGATCATAGTCTTTTGCTATTTAATGACACTCACTTTTGGAGATATCGGTTTCTGCCAATCTACAATCTTCTGTCTGTTAATGTGCTCACAGTTATTTTTCATGTAAATAAGAAAATTGTTTTGTTTTATAGCCTGCTAACTAGGTCGCATTTAGCACCTCATGTTCTCCTTGTGACGTCCTTAATTCAGTCACATATTTAGTGACTGTCTTCTGTGTTTGTGTATGTCTTCGCCAAGTATGTGGAATGAAATGTAAATGTGATACTTTTTAAGATAACAAATTTTATCACTGTGTAATCTTGAGGGTGCTGTTTGACCTGTTTCACGCATTGCAATTGGCTGGCGACCAGTCCAGGGTGTACCTAATGTTAATTGGGATAGGCTCCAGGTCAGCCACAACCCCAATAAGGACAAGCGCTACAGAAAATAGGTGGATGGATGTAAGGAATGCAGTTGATTGACATGTAGGTATCTTTCATTAAAGTACTTGATATTAGTATAGCAACTGGCAGTCCCTCTGGAACTGCAATATGGGGGAAAACCACAAGTAGAAAGAGAAAAAAAGCAAAGCAAGCAAAAAAATGGATGCATACAAAACAACTGCTAAGCGTGTCAAATGTCTTGAAAAGAATGCAAATGTGCAGCATCTAATCATCTACATTAGAAAAGCAATTTATTGCCCAAGGATTTGGCCCTCGAATCCCACACTCTCTTCACCCATGCACATCCATGTGTGGTTGGCTTATACATTAATGCAAATATCACAGTCCTATGATTAGCTGGCTCGCAGCCTCCTCCCACTGTTTATGCATAATCAATGAGACCTACAGCACTCATCAGTGTCACATATCAGCCTGATGGAATAATAGCAGGGAGGAAGACAACGGCTGGTTTGATCTTAAGATCGATAAAGGGCCACGCTCTGGGTTTGATCTCGCGGTTGGCACTGCTACCGGTGTGAGAAGACGTTGCCGTCACATTTTAACTACAGAGTCAATGTCATTAAAATACAGTTAACAGATTAATGTGTGCTGCCCTTACCATTGGAATGTGATTGTTTAGTTGTAATACCTTTTTGTTACACATCAGTGGCTTTCAAACTGTGTTCCCTGGATTCCCAGGGATCTGCAAGCTGTAACTTGGGGGTGCGGTATATTTTTTTGTCATATCATTAAAAAAAAAAAAAAGTATGTACACTACCGGTCAAAGGTTTTAGAACACCCCAATTTTTCCACCTTTTTTTAAATTGAAATTTCTCATTTTACCCTGAAATGAAAGCACAGACCAAATAGACTATTCAAGTTACAAAAGATATCATGGAATCAATCTACAAACAAAAATGTATTCTAAACCTTTGACTCATTAAAGTAGCCGCTTTGGGCAGATATAACAGCTAAACACACTTGAGGCATTAACTTGTTTTTATAGTTCACACGAATGAATAGCTTGAAAACTGAAACTGAAAAATAATGTCCATTTCAGAATTATACTAAAGGCACAATTCTCCAGACTTTAACTTTCTTTACTTGTTTGTTTGTTTGTTTGTTTGCTTGCTTTTTCATGTGGTGCACCAACTTACGCTCACAAACGTGTCGCGTGACGAAAGTTCCAGCCATCCATGCTTGTTGGTGGTAACCAGGGCAACAACGATCGCAACTCTCTCCGCATGTGTTGTGTTCACATTCACAGCTAAACTTCTGCAAGGACACACAGATATTAAAGAATGTTAATCAGACAGAACCAAACATGGGTTAATTGCAAGAATTTCTGCCTGCGACATGGTTGTTCCAAAGTTAAATGAAATATCTTTACATTTCAGAGTAGCTACCTGAATCTATCAAATGCCTAAGGATGTCAGAATATGTTGTCTTCTGTATACTTAAAGTCAAAGTACATAAATACAGTATAACATCCAGCATCAAATAACTCAAACATGCAGTAAAGACCTTTTGTCTAACCTTTGAGGTTGTGTTTCTCCATAATCATATATGTGTTATTCAGTTGTTAAGAAAACAGTGAAGGAAATGTGGCTTCATGTGGCTGAACAACAATCAATTCAATGTTCAAATAGATGGCTGCAAAAGGTAATTACCAGAATTTGTAAGTGGCCTATCAAACAATGTATTCACAAGGGAGTGCAATAAAAGGATCTTGTTTCCCTTCCCACATTATCAGCTGGTAACAAATGGGTTCACTACCACCTTCCTGAGAGAAAAGAAATCATAACACAGTTGGAGCACAATACTCCAATAGAAGACATCTGCCAATTTAGAGCTTTAGTAATTCAATTTAGTACTTTCTGTAAATTGGTTGATGAGGAGAGGCTGCCAGATTGAACAGAGTACAATAGCGCATCACGGGCCAAGTTTGGTTATTTTGGCACGAGTCAGTTTCCCACCGGCTTTTATCTGATACAAAATGCTCCAGCTCTTGGCTCCATGCGGCTTTTGTGCTGAGTACGCATCCTAACAGATGTTCAGTGGACAATCAGTAACAAATCAGCTCACAGGTCTCCATCGTATCTGCCCTCTGAACATCTGCCCAGGATTTAACCACAAGGACGGGTGACCGTGTAGAAGAGCTAATATATTGTACCGAATAAACAAGCCATATTTTAGATTATATATACTGTTTTGTCCAAGGTTGTTATGTTCCTGTTCACATTCATTTTTTTAGGAAAGAAAATAAAATACTATATTTATTTGTCTTTATTTTTTGCAAAAAATGGAGGGATAACCATGTTGACCGAAATATTGTTTGGAAGAATATTGGGAGAAATTGCTGCCATCTGATTCAAGACAAACAATATTTTGGAAATCCATCCAAACCTGAAAGCCTCTTAGACATTGTGTATGATGATGGTGATGATCATCATCATTATCATGATCATGTTTTGTAAAGCGCTTATTTTGGCTGGGGACCCAACTTGGTAACTAACTGTATTCTAGGTGAAACATAATATGTTTCCTTTGCCAGTAAGCAAAAAAACAAAATAAAAGTGAATATGAAAAGAAATAATGAAATATGGACCATTGGTATCGTAGTGATTCCCATAGCTGTGACTTTAGCAGCAGAGGTGGGACCAAACTCAAACTCAACTCAAAACGGGATGTGAAATTAAAAGATGATGGAATGATAAAACCTAAAGCTGGCTATTAAATTAACACATCACTCTCTATAATGATAAATAATTTTAAAAGTATTGAATTATTCTCCAATAACTGTAATGTCTGTAGCGATAGATAAATTATGCATTCTGTGAAGGAAATTAATCCATTCCAATGTATGTATAAATTAATCATAATTAATGATGGACCAATGCATAATATTTAAATATGCATATTTCCCCCCCCCCTTTGACTTGGGGATATATGTAGATTGTGCTGGAAAGATCTGAAAAAAGCTACAAAAGAGCTGGCACACCATACACAAATGACATCACTTAATTCAATGACATCATCAGTTTAAGAGAGAAACACAATTGTCGCATCGGGGTAAGGCTTGTTTCAGCCTGAGGACACGTGCAGGACAAGAGGCCACGAATGTGTGAGAAAAAGCGTGAAAGATCAGGTGTCTGCTATCAAACACTCGACTGTTTGAACTGACAAGCCAGACAACACCTGTGTCCCCTGTAGGAAAAGGTTTGATATCATGGCGGCACGTAACAAGCTCAAAGCTTGAGGCTACTTGATTTTTTTTTTTAAACATGTTATTATAAGAAGCTATGTTATCTTGACATGCATATGAGGGAGTTCAGTGGTTTTACCTTGGTAACACTGTTGAGTGGACAGGCCTTTGCATGACCATAACAGATGCACATCCCTCCGACCGAAATATCCTTAATGGAGTAGTAGTACTGAGGAGGAACAACATGAGCACATTCATGAGTCTGCAGACAAATTGATGTGATGACATCCTACCTTTAAAGTAACACTATGTAAAAAAAATGGACCTTGAAGTAGCACCTTTCATGAAAACAATAGCCTCTCGTCATTGCTTTGTGAGTCATTTACGTAAGTCATTTAAAATATTTGTGGAGCAATCAGGACCACCTTATAACTTGTGTTTGGCATTGAGATTCATTGGCTTGACATCACATGACCCTACACTCCCTTCCTAAAGTAGTGGATCAGGGAGGCCAACTTCTTTACTTTTTGTTGTAGACTGAAAACATTTGTGTTTGACATCAAAATACAAATATATTATATTTGTCGGATATTTACATTTGTTTGATGATCTTAAACATTAAAGTGGGGAAATCATGCAAAAACATAACAATTTGAGAAGGGGGCCAATACTTTTTCACGGCAATGTATATACATAGACATTAAGCGCTATTTATTGTTTGAAACAAATTCATGTAAGAAGGCACATCAGGCAACAAAACACATCTGACTATCACATGTTCGAAGATTTTTGTTCACATGAAAAATGGGTGGATTTGGACAAAAGGTGCTCGAAGATCAATACCTGGAAATAAAAGCTGAACTGTTGATGTGTCTTTAGAAGTCAAATTCAAATGTGATCAGTCAATGGTGAAATATAAAGGAATTGGCCTCACGGTTCGAATAATTCTGGAGGAGAGTATTACAATTTGATTTTGCATGCAGAAAGTTACGTACATGTTGGTGCACAGTGGAACCCCCGAATACCTGCGGTTCTGGGATTTTTTCTTTTCTTTATTCTCTTTGTTTTGGGGGGAACCAACCCCAAAAGCGCTTATTGGAGGTTTATCCCCACTTATTCAATAATTTTTGGGGTAAACAAAAACAAAACAAAAAATGTGCAATGCAATTTGGATTTTCACTATTTGCGGTCCGGCCCGGTCCCTTTCCCCCATAAATAGCGGGGGTGGGGGCTGTATTCAACAGCTCTTCGCTCCTGAGTGAATTATCAATAAATAAAACACAAATACAGAATAAACATTATATGTTTCAACCAATATATAGAACAGAAGTGCAAGTCTTATACAAACAGTCAATCTCTTGAGCTCATGAGCTTGTTACCACAGCAAATTTGTATTTAGCACGATTAAAACAATACACTAACCAATACAGTGGAACCTCGATTGAATGGACCCGGAACCAACGGACTTCTGACTTAATGGACAGAAAATCAAATTTCTTGAATGGCTTTATATTTCCCTACAATGAAAAATAAAAATTGCTGGTAAGATGTATTGAAATATACTATCATAAAGTTTCATTAGAACCGTCGTTACAACTTAAAATCCCTTTCCAGATTGACAGATATATGTGCCCACATGAGAGGGATGAAACAAGATGTATCGTCAGCCTTACCCGTCTTGTCACAATGGGATCGATATCTTTGGGGTCATGCAGTGTCAGCGTCATGAGGTCTGCATTGAGCGTTCTGATCCTCTGAAAGACCAGTCTGATGTAGCGTGCTGAGGTGAAGTTCAGCAGGGTCGGGGAAGGGTCATCCGCACTGGGACGACCATTGATTAAAGAAGTGTGGATCTATACGAGGGAAAGATGGATAAATAGTGACGTGGAACAAATGAATGAAACAAGGCAAACATTAAAGGTGGATAAAGTCTGTTACAGTGACAGAGGTGAAAGGCTTCTTGGGTAACAGAGGGAAAAGGACAGTCGCCAGAAATCACACACACATCTACTGTACTCAACTTTAAATCCCCCCTACAATCTTGTAATTTTTGTCAGTTGGCTGGTATTAGGAAACACTCTCAGCACGATGCAGTCCAGTTATACACAACTACAACCACAATAAAAACTTTAATGAAATGTTAAATGAACACCCCTCGGATAGCATCAATCAAAAGCAAAATTATCTTTATAAAAAAATGGTTTTTTTTGGTTCTCTGGTTTGGTACCTCATTAAATATTTTTTTTAGATGTACTGTAAGTGACCTGTGGGTGGGATTGATTGAATTCATTTAATTAAGTTCAAGACATATGCAGAGAGAGCCATGTGATTATAGTGTGTTGTGGTAAGAAAAGGTGTTATTGGTGATCGTGGTGGGTTGGTGCAGTCTACAGAAGCTTCAACCTGTCACAAAGAAAGGTACACACTGAAACGTTCCCTTTTCTGACAAGAGCACACTGTAAAGATATAGCTAGCATATGCAGTGGTTACTATAGTATGGGAAATCTCCAAACAAGCATTAAAGTCACATTGAAAAAGTTTCCACTCAACTTTAATCGTAATAACTGAATGATAAAAGCGAAATACCCTGGTAACACTCAAAAAGTCCATATGGTTGAATAAGTTTGAATTTCACTGTCATCTACAACGTTACACAATACCACCAAATGTATCTTGAAAGACCTCATCAAATCTCACGAGTAAGCATTGAAAGGATTAGGGTGTTTTGCTTTCTTCTTTCCTGGGAATATTCTCATCCATCCAAGTCATTTCATTCTCAGGGCACTTGAATCAATTGCAACTGGACGGCAGAACAGTCCTGTTGCGATTGACGCAATGCCCTGAGAATGCTTTCTTCTTCAGCATTTTTGTGGCTGTTTGCGTCACTGAAGGTAGTAAGGGAGTGGTAAGAGGAGAAGAATATCCACTAGAAGTTACTGTGAAGTAAGCAGACTTGCCAAGTGTCTCTGAATGTTTCAGTGCCATGAAAATTTGAGATGATCGCCTGGAGCCATGTAGATGACTGAGCAGAAGTGTTAGCGCTGTTAAGCGATGTTCAGCGCTGTTATTATTATTAGCACTGTTATGTATATTCTTGTAGGTTTCCGGTTCCTGATTTAGCATTAGTTTGACTTGAATCTTTATGTGTACAAATGACTTTGATTGGGATATTCTGTGACTGGTGCTGTGTATTTATGTCCCATTTGTCAGATGCACTGAGTGAAGATATTAGCCGGCATTAGCTTCACTAGCTGTCGGTGTTATTGTTTTTAACAGATTAACATTAGATTTGTTTACTTCTGATAAGACTTGTATGGCAACAATTAAAACATTGTCAGTAGTTAAAGATTTTATGGCAACAAATTATCCATCTATCAATTTTCTATCTCAGCTGACTTTGGGCAAGTGACGGGGTACACACTGGACTGGTCGCCAGCCAATCACAGGGTACATATAGACAACCATTTACACCTAAGGACAATTTAGAGTCTTTAAAGAACCTAAAATGCATGTTTTGAGGAATGTGGAAGGAGGCCAGAGTACCAGCAAAAAACCCCAAGCAAGCATGGGAAGAACCGGCAACATGCATAGCATTCAAAATATATTTGATGTCAATAGGAGTTTTTGTTTTTATTTGGAAATAGAACAGATTATGGTCACACTTTAAGATAAAGTTGTGTGAGTAGAACTGTAAACTTAAGGACAGTTTTTATGCGCTACCACGGTTTACATAATTCTATATGTACAGCATAGAATGAGAATTATTTGCTGTCCAGTAAGAGCAATGTCAACAAGCAGCCGCACAGTAAGAGAGAGGAGAACTTCTGTCAGCCTGTCTCACTAATGTGGCCAAAAGCAACATTTGGCATCTGCCAAAAAGTTGTCAATTGTGCCAAGAGTGTGTGTGTGGCAAGGGGGGGAATACTTGATGGGTGCAAGCTGCACACTTGGAAGTAACGAAGGAGATGGCTGTGTAGGTGTGAACGTGTTATGAGTGACACTGTGCGTGTGTGCGCGTACATGTGTGGTGTGTGTGTGTGTGTGGGTGTGTGGGTGTGTGTGTATTTAAGTGTATTTGCGTGTGTTTGTGTGT
Organism: Phyllopteryx taeniolatus; assembly: GCF_024500385.1. Classification (NCBI taxonomy): domain Eukaryota; kingdom Metazoa; phylum Chordata; class Actinopteri; order Syngnathiformes; family Syngnathidae; genus Phyllopteryx; species Phyllopteryx taeniolatus. The sequence continues at coordinate 10,013,278 of NC_084519.1, forward strand.
GAGACACATAGCCTCTGACTCATTATAGTTGCACTGTGATCAGACGGCTAGGGAGCTGTCAAACACAAGCGCGCATGCACACACGGCACATTCAGACTCCTCCGTTACTTGCAGCTCTTGACATCTTCTCGCTCACATACCCTCCAGTGCTCTCCCACAGGACACACACACACACATATAGAGGACAAACACACTAGAAAAACACACAAACACTCACACCCTAGGGAAATGTGCACACATATCCAGACAGGCAACTACAATTAGAAGCCTGTGTAGGAAATGTAGATGTGTGTGTCTGTATCCTAAAGCATTCCGTTCATTAATGTCAGTTAAGAACGCTATTTCACTTTTGAATGCACATACACACGCAGACACCCACACACATGCACACACATAATTGTAGCTAACACTAATAATCAAGCAACCACTATCGTCATAATTATTTTACTCGTGCATTAAAATTTGACTGACTGAAATAATGACAGTTTTAATTATCACATCAAAAACATTCGTTTTTTTAAATGTTTTTAATGCCTTCTGTCCACCCTGGTCAGAAAAACAAAGACAGCACAACAATTACTTCATTCAATAAACATAATATATTTGTGAGTATTGATGCTTAAAAGCGAGAAGCTAATCTTTAGCACAAACATAAAACTATGGATCAATAATGCAGGTAATATAGTTACACAAAACAGAACAATAATTGTCTTAATGGGTAGGGTTAATGAATGATGTTTTGAGGCTGTAGATTGGGTGTCTCGCACTAATATGGTCCGATGCCCATTTACCTCCACAAACCTTTGAGTAAGCTTCTTGAGTTGTCTTGCATGGCAAAACTTCACTCACATTTTCCATTTTCTGTACCGCTTATCCTCACAAGGGTCGCGGGCCTGAACTGGCCGCCAGCCAATCGCAGGGCACATATGAACAAACAACCATTCGCACTCACATTCACACCTACAGGCAATTTAGAGTCTTCAATCAACCTACCACGCATGGTTTTGGGGATGTGGGAGGAAACCGGAGTGCCCGGAGAAAACTCACTGACATGTTGTGCACCATAATCTTGTGTGCACACTGTAATAACTTGCAGTACACGATAAGAAAATATTGATTTAAAAAAAAAAATCACCTGTCTGGTCTTTCGGTTCATAGAAGCTGTGAGGGCAAGAAAAAGTTAATCTAAAACATATACTGACAGCAATGGACACAGTGTTTTACCAGAAAAATGATCTGTCAGTAATAATATTGTGTTAAGCAATGTTTACACCAAGAGATACAGTTCAATTCAGCTCGCAACAGTACGTTTTGAAAAAGCAAACCTTGACCTGTCAGGATCAGATGTGCAGGCAGTTGTGTCAGATACTCTCCGGCTTAGCATTTTTATAACAACCGGTTCCACACAATTCCATTTGGTGAGTTCAAAATGGAAAAATTAAGTTGTTCTTTGAATAACTTAATTCGTGTGTGCGTGTGTGCATGTCTGTGTGCGTGTGAGTGTGTTCTTCAACAGTTTAGTGGGGCATGATATGAATGCGACACAGTAGCCCTTTTCTAACTGACTGTCCAACTTGTACCGGTAATTGTCTTTTTATATCACACCAGAAGATATATCCTTCCATCCTTATCTAATTATCTGCTTGCAGGATGCTGCGTCTCTGTATAAAAGCACTCAGAGCTGCGGCAATACCCCACCTTTGCCGGGTTTTGTTTGAAAGCCACATTTGACTGATTACTGGATTTCTGTTATGGGTCAGATGCTTCGACAGTATTTTGCAGGATCTCTGAGTAAACAAGGCCATAGTAGACAAAGGATTTTTTTTTTCTTCTTGGCATTTGGCTGATATAACAATAAAATGTTCTTATTCTATATCTGTTGTAGCTGAATATAATTGAAAAGAGGCAATTATCTGCAATTGTTCAAATAAACTTGACTTGTGCCACCCTTTTGGTACTGTACCACCATGTTTGGTGTATAATCAGTAGAATAATATAACTCATCATGGTATCTGTCTATCAAACTGTAACATAAACAACAGACATTACCTCTCCATTTTCCAAAGGGTGAATCTTGGAATAGAAAGCTGTGCAGATAACTTCATCATCTCTAGTATACGATGGCGGTCCTGTCCTTGGATTCATGTTGAACCTTGTCAGGCACTCCGTCTCTGTGAGGGCGAAGAACTGCCACGGTTCAAAGGTCACACCATCTATTGAACGCTCCAAGATCCAGTTACCTGCAGAGAGAAATATTTAAGTGAAATGAGCGCATTCATAAATGCATGTTTGGGGTGGAAATACACCATAAACTGACATAAGTATGACCTACACCCTGTTACCAGGTTCTATGATATTTTATTGTATTCCCAAGCTAAGGAAGGTATATGGTGAATCCTAACTCATCTGTGGTATAACAGCAAGTGTTGAAATAACCAATGTCTGATTATTGCAGTTATCAGCAAAGCTTGTACAAACACAACTCTTGAGAATAACATTAGCATTAATGCTAGTGCTAACACAACATGTCCACCAATAGTATAGACCAACAAAGTAGATTATCCAAGGTCATACTACACGTCTACATATTGTCGCTTTAATCGATTTTAGTTTGATCTCAATTGCATCCATCCATCCATTTTCTGTACCGCTTATCCTCACTAGGGTCGCCGCGGGGGTGCTGGAGCCTATCCCAGCTATCTTCGGGCGAGAGGCGGGGTACACCCTGAACTGGCCGCCAGCCAATCGCAGGGCACATATGAACAAACAACCATTCACACTCACATTCACACCTATGGGCAATTTAGAGTCTTCAATCAACCTACAATGCATGTTTTTGGGATGTGGGAGAAAACCCACGCAGGCACGGGGAGAACATGCAAGCTCTAGACACGTGAGGCCGGGATTTGAACCCCGGTCCTCAGAACTGTGAGGCGGACGTGCTAACCAGTCGCTCACTGTGCCGCTCTCAGTTACATGTTATGGATAATTTAATTTAATCAATTGAAAAAAAGACCCCTGTTGGATTGGATTATGGAATTTTTCCTGAAATGTTTTATTGTGCTAATATACTGTACCTTCTCGTGTACTTTATGTTGTCCAGGTTGCATGTCAGAATCAAAGCAATGTGGAAATGTGAAAGTGTGAGGCTGTTTGAATAGTAATGATGTGGTGGAACGCTTACCCGGACGAGGCGAGTTGGCAGCCTTAATGATCACGTAGGCTACCTGGAAAACCTGACAATATAAAAAAAGATTAATGATTGAAACTGACACATTTACACTAGACTGTTATTTAAGCACACTTGTATTTACATATGGAAAAAAATGACTATATCTCTCTGAAGAAAATAGGGAGAAGCCTGTTCCCCATTATTGGCATGTCTATAGTACATAAACTCTTGCACTTAAGACTATAATAATTTCTCAAAGGGACATTGGTGTTGGAGGGGCTTTCTTGGCTGAGATAGATGTCTCTCTCTAGACTGGAAGGTTCCAGTTTAAATCTCCGTAATCCTATTAAAGTATCCATCCATCCATCCATCCATCCATTTTCCATATCATTGCGCAAAATTAAGACATCCAAACTGCCCAGTTGAACAAAAACATAATGTAAGCGTCCTAAAGATCTAAAGTACATTAATGAGAATGGTCATTCAATGGGCGGCACGGTGGATGACTGGTTAGAGCGTCAGCCTCACAGTTCTGAGGACCGGGGTTCAATCCCCGGCCGCGCCTGTGTGAAGTTTGCATGTTCTCCCCGTGTCTGCGTGGGTTTTCTCTGGGCACTCGGTTTCCTCCCACATCCCAAAAAAACATGCATGCTAGGTTAATTGCCAACTCTAAATTGCGAATGGTTGTTTGTTTGTATGTTCCCTGCAATTGGCTGGCAACCAGTTCAGGGTGTACCCCGCCTCCTGCCCGTTGACAGCTGGGATAGGCTCCAGCACGCCCGCGACCCTAGTGAGGAGAAGCGGCTCAGAAAATGGATGGATGGATGGATGGATGGGGTCATTCAATGTTATAAACACCATATGTAGGCTAATATACAACAAGTCTAAATTGAATTCACTGCAAATGAGTGATATGGGCAGCAGTGTCATATTGCAGTGATCAGAACATCCATTGTGTGTGTGTCCTGTGTGGTTTTGTGTGTGAGTGTGAAAGAACAGTACATTTCAGAGTAACCTGATAGGAGTTACTCAAAGCCCTTACAAAAGAGTGACTTTTACATGTATTCACACCAAATAGAAGCTATCGACTGCACGGCACATCAAATTCTGTGCTTTGATCAGACAACATTGAGGAAAAGGATTTACTTCTAAGTCGAAGAATCAACATAGCATCAACAAAGCAACAACAAATGACACTCTCTTATAACTTATAACAAAACAAGTAAAAATGATTATCTTATGTTGTATAAGCTCCAATCCAACAGGCTAAATTACAATTTTCATTGTTTTGAAACTGACGAACTGTTTCTACATCTTGCATTTGAGGATCCTGTCTTGTTAAGGAATATTGGACCTGTTTCACTTAGCGTATTGTAGTTTGTTAAAATTTCTTTTTAGAAGATTCTTGAGGGGAAAAATATCTAATGCTAGATTTACACTACATGGCTCAAGTGACAATTCATTTTGAGTGGCACTATTTGGATATGAATCATGGCTGCCTACAGAGGAAAAATAAATAAATAAGAACCGCATGGAACCGGACATCTTCAGATCAGATCTCTTCCACATGTGGATAAATATTAATGATGTATTGCTAGCTACCGATGCAAGTTCAGTGTCAATTACAGCTGGGCGTCATCGAAATACACTGACGTGTAATGTACACAAACCTGCGTTTTTCAAAAAACAATACAAAAAAATATCTTCAAAACATCCCATCTAAATTACAGCAAAAGCATGAAACATTGAATATGGTCTAAAATATGTCACATTAGAGGTGTGTTGACCATGATATAAGCAAAATAAGTCATACTGTATTGCCAAAGGCGGCCAGTGGCGTAATGTGGGGATACCCTCATTTAAATCATTGGTGGGAAGAATCAGCCCAGGCCAAATAAATGCAACGTTTATTATTGGTATTATTTATGTATCATAGTCTTAAGTTTTCACTTCCCGGTGTTGATGCTCATATACGAAGTTATACGTTTGTGCACAAATTTCATTTGTTCTATCTGTGTAAACAGGGTTTTGTCATTGAAATATACATGTAAAAGACAATCAAACTGTATTTTTGTGGAGTGTTTTTAAGAAAACATAACTTAAATTGGAGAATGCCAATCACTCCTTGAAACTGTTAGTTGGACCTTAATATCTGATTCATAGTGTGTGGTGGTTGCATGTTCTCCCTGTGGCAGCATGGGTTTTTTTCCAGGTACTCCGGCTTGACTCTCACATAACCGCCGATTTTCTGAATGTGTGTGTGTGAATGGTCGTTTGAGATTGGCTGTACTACCCCTCTCGCCTGAAGTCATCTGAGATAGACCAACACACACTAAAGAAAATGTATGGATGCTTCCCTGAATTGGGAGTGCCTACCCCACTATGGAAATGAAATAATACATTTGAAATACTCTCACTGACATTTAAAACACGGTGTTCCAATGGATGGATTGAACTGGATTCTATGGATTTATTCAAATATTTTGTTTAGTTACCTAAACACAAAGATATATTGAGACACAAATCTATTGAGACGCTCTTTAATGAATTAATTAAGGTTCATAAAGTCATACTCGGGTCAGTTTGGTGTGAAAGAACTTGAGTCCTGACCCACCCCGAAGTAGAACAGAGATTGTTTGTTAGCCAGGCCCTCTCCCCCAACATCAATGACACGGGACCTTAAAAATGTTCTCCTGGATTAATGGATATAAAAAATTGCATCTTGCATCCATCTTGTCCAGAGTCTTCCCAGAAGACAGATAACTGCAAAGGAGGGGACCATATTTTTCTAACTTGTCATTACTGCTATATAAAACCAGCTAAGTACATAGTGGACACATGACACACTTGACATTCTCTACATATAGATGTACAGTAATAGGTTGAATCCTAACAGTCATAAAGGTGGATGGACTGTTTTAAAAGATACCTCAAACACATCTGGATGCTCTTATTAAAGAGACAAAAAAAGAAGTTCCCAGATGAAATCATCTGCTCTTGTTTTTCTCACTGATGTTATTAAAATGAAATGCTATCGAAGGAATAGCCATCACTGACAACTACAAGCTTGCTCATATTTAAATATGACAGTCCAACAATGAATTCATTGTCACAACGTACTCAAACATTTTCTCACAGTCCTTATATAAAAGCAAAAAATCCTGCTTTCCCGAATATTTAAGCATCAGAGCTAAGTGAGCACACTGAAGGGTTTGTTTTGTTTCTCCAGCTGACCATTTAAGGCCTGCATCCAGTGTAATTGGGTAGCCTGCCATTAAATGGACTGTGAGGAATTCCGGTGGTCTCTGTGAGCTTTGGACAAATAATTTGGGAGGAACAGTTGGTGTTTAAATATCACCGATGGGCATATGCTAGAATCTTTGTTGGCTTAAATAAAATGGAAAGATACTAATAATGTAACTTGGAAATTAGTCGTTAAAAGACCAAAAGGGCAACCCAGAGAGTTAATTGGGAGAATGAGGGCAGTCATATAAGTGAAGTGGGTTCTGGGATGCTAACATAAAAACATGAGAGAAGCTGACAGGTGCATATGCCACAAGACAGACCCTAAAAATTTACTGTCACTGGAAATGTGGTAACATCTCACTGGACTATTAAAAAGGTTTTTGGCCCACTTCTTAATCGTGTGACTCGTCCAATTTTCTTGCCTGCCAAACTTTCAGGCAAGAAAGTAGCAGATATTCACTGGAGTCATCTTATTGCCCTGTTTATACACAGAGACATTTTGAATGCCGCAGTTCTGTGTATAACAGAATGTGGAAAAACATTAAAATGGAACTCTCTGCATTGAAGAAAAAATACACAACTAAAACTGTTTTGTTAGTGTTTTCCACATCTGCCTTAATAATGAAGAGAATGCAGAAGAGCAAGACAGCGACGGAGAGATAAAGGCCTCTGGATCAAACAGATTAGAAAAAGGGGAAATGTTCTGTGTGTGTTTGTCTGTACACTTAAAGACATAAAAATGTATATGTGCCAACAAAGCTAACTTGGTAGGAATTTGGCCTTAAGCTTTTAAATAGTCTACTGCGCAAAACAACAGATGTTGCAATCTCTCACAGTCTTGCTTTGGCCTGAGCTGCTGTCACATGCGGGATGTCACATCACGCACCCCAAAAAATTTCATGATTTCACACTAAATTTCAATAAAAGTCCTAGAAAACTACTAGTGAGTACTAGAAAAGTACTAGAAAAAAAACCTCTTATAGTCCAAATGCTGAAATAAGAGACTGGTTCAATGATGGTTTTGAGATTGACTTTTCATAAGCAGGGTATATTGTTACTTGAATGCGATTAGTTATATTCCAAATTGTTGTCATTGAAATGTAGTGTGTTAAAGGATTTTTTTTTTTTTCAAAACAGCTGCAGAACAATGACTTGGCATTCTAAATTACTGAAAAATGGTAATCATAGTGAATGTATTATCTTTCAAAAAAAATCAGGGTTTGGTACTTTCCATTGGAATTTTATAATTGATCACAAAATCAAATTATCCATCTATCCATTCTCTGTACCGTTTATCCTCACTAGGTTTGCGGGTGTGCACGAGGCTATCCCAGCTAACTATGGACAAGGGGCGAGGTACACCCTGAACAGGTTGTCAGCCAATCGCAGGGCACATACAGTATAGACAAACACGTGACTGTATCTAACTAGTGATTGACATGGAGACCGCCAAGTAATTACTGAACAGTGGATTAAAGTCAAACTACTGACAGTACAGTCAGTCTCTGCAGGAAGGTGAGACTTTACAGAGGCACAAGCCACTATCGAGCAGAACAAGAACAACAACAACATCCTGGGGTAAGAAGCGGATGCGTTCCAGGAAAAGAGAATGGTCACCATTAGCTTTGTAGCACGCATGACTGAGATACTGAGTAATTGTATAATATTAAAGACATTTCATTCGTAATTGCTTGCATTACTGTCAATTTAGAATCCTGAGCAGATTATATTTGGAGGTCCCAAAAGGTGCAAAAGAGAAGGTCTGGTCATAAAATGCATTGTAACTGTTACAGGTATAATATTACCTAAATGTTGTTACAAATGCTTTATTCTATTGCTTTACCTCGCAAAGAACATTAACATACCCAACACTCAACAAGACTGAAAAAGAACCAAAGATTGAACCACAGATCTGCTTGATGGCCATATTAGCCAAGCTGCTGCACTAGGGCTAATAATGTACTGTCAGCATTGCTAAAGGGCAAATATTTTATTATGCATCCCTTCAGCCAGTCATCACACAAAAAACTCTCAAATCTAATGGTTATGTACAGGAAAAGATACTAAACTTAAAACAATTAGATAGTTGAATAATGTTTGATTGACAATCTGAATTTTCTGAATGAAAGACAGCATATACAGAAGAAATTCTAAGATGTAATTTTTTTGTGCAAGGGTGTGTGTCACAGTATTCAGGAAGTAAGGACATTAAAAGTGCTTTGACTGACAGCTGCTTTCAGGATCCTGATCACTCCGACAGCTTCTCCTCCCACCTCCCTGGCCCGTGACTCATTACACCACATTCATCAACTTGACTATGAATAAACCAGGCTGATACATTTCCATGATAACTGCAATTTACCTCAATTGTGAAGTGGCTAGCCCCTGGACATTTACTGGCTATTTCACAGCCTACATATATGTTAATGTTAATATTCATAAAAGGTACAGTAGCGCCTTGCTTCACAATGCTTTAAGCAAAGTCTGACACAGTGCTTGACCAACTTTGCTATGCTTCGGTTAACCCTAACCAGGAAAACTACAAAAATAACCTATAAAATTTACATTTTATATAGGTGCAGACTCAGCAACATAGATAAAAAAGACAAGAGTATTTGCCCTCGTTAAATCACAAGTTGCCAGACAAAGTCCATTCGCTCGATTGTGACTGCCCCAAAGGTAAAAAAAAAAAAAAAACACAAAAAAAAAAAACCTGGTGATCAGTCAAGGCTGTATTCCACCTCTCTCCCAAAGTCAGCAAGGATAGGCTCCAGCTCACCTACGACCCTACTGAGGCCAAGGACTATAGAAAATGGATGGATAAATACATATAATGGCAGAAACATAGCTTATTTTTGTCACCAACAGTAGTTTAATTAACGTATTACAAGTGCTACCTGAGTTCAAAACGAGCTATATAAAAATATATCACGAATATGAATGTGGCTATCTGCGATCTTTCAAAAAATACAAAAACAATATCTAGCACATATTTGCCAATAACGCAGTCAAGTGGGATCTAAAATGTCCTTCGTTACTAAGGAAAATGTGTCATTATAAAATAAGAGCATTGGAAGTCAGCAATGCCTCAGTAGGTGGTCGTCTAGAAAGAATGTCTCTAGTATTAAAAAGCTTTTAAAGAATCTTTGCATGGCAAATTGAGCAAGATGATGATTGCCGTCAACTGCCAAGCCTGCAGTCAACTGTTATAATCAATATTCAATCATTTCTCTTTGGCACTCTATGCAAGCTTGACTGGGACAAAGGAAAAGACGAGGGGTCACTGCACAGGTTGGGTCACCAACTCGCAGCACCATGACCGGATTTTCGAACTTGTGTCAGCTGTTTTCAAAATGAGCCTGACTTCCAAATAACTCCTTAGGAATTTTTGTTTTTTTTGAATGATGCAAAAAATGTTTTGATGCTAAAGAGGAGCTAGATTTACAGTGAAGAACTTCATGCCCAATTGCAATGTCGTGCCTATAGGAAATATAGTACACACCGCACACAAAAAGGCAGCAGCATAACCTAAATTTAAGTTGGAATGTGCCATAGAAGTGGTGTTGAAACACCCACATGCACCACTGGTGCAATATCCCTGCCCGAAACAAAACATAAGTGGCATCGTCAGCAACAACATGGAAGGCTTTTATCCTGGACACACACAGGCTTAAAAGGCAGATAGTCTCAGCATTATTTAGCACTAATCTTGATTTCCCGCCAGTGTGTTTATCTGTTCTGTCCACCTACACTGGAAGATTTCTAAACCAAATCAAAATTGAGTAATTTCCTCAATGTAGGATTCAATCTAGGTTGAGTAAGGCACACTGTTAGGATAAATGCAGTATCGTGAAAGTGTGATTGTTTTCTACCTGTTTCAAGTCCAGTGTTATCGTCACATAGTGGTACTCCATTCCATTCTTGATGGAGGGACTTTGCCACCAACGGTTCGTCCCATCAATGGCATATTCTATGGGGTGACGCTCTGTAGACAGACATAGCAGTACTCCTCCATCAATTTGATCCAAACAATTCGAGACACATCTACAGTAATTAATTGCTGACCAATTTTATGATTATGAGCTATCTTGAATATGTGTGTGAGACTCTCTCTTACCAAATGGTTTCGCACTGTTCTGATAGCAGAATCGACATTGTGGGTTTCTTACAGGCTGACCTGGTACATGTTCTACTAGTTTACAGAACATCTCTGGTTCAGATAGCCCACACGTAGCATTGGTTGTAATATCCGCCATGGACGCCAAGTTTAAAACAGCCGGGAATAACCCTGGGATAAAAAAGAAGACAATTACAATTACATAGAGCATTAGATGTTGTATCTCGATGTGCATTGAAAACAAAGTATAATGTGAGCAGCAGCATTTCTATGGAACACAAAGGACGAGCATACATTCTTAGTGTACAATATTTGTGGGCTGTAATACCTACGATATTTGTTGAGTTGGTAAGTAATCAATCCTGATCATCAGCGGAAGGGTTGTTTCTCGGACAACCCCAAAAAGTCTAATTTGAATTTACTCTATTATTGCCTAAATCAGTTAAAACCATCTATCCCACTGACAGTAAAAGCTGTTGTCTTTAAATTTGCCTGACAGTGCAGTTTTGATTGTGTAAATAATCATTTTGTAATCTCAACTAAGCTCTAGTGTGGATATCTCATTTATTGATTTAAGGTTATTTATATTAGTTTGTCATTCAGTGTCCTGAAAAGAGCCATAAAAGTGTCAAACATTTATTTAACGTCAGGTTGCCTGACTTCCGTACAGGGCAGGTAGAGTGGGTTCAGTTCCCACTCAGTGATGATGTGAATGAGGGTGTGAATGGCTGCCTGTCTATATGTGCCTTGTGATTTACTGACAACCAGTTCAGGGTGTAGTCCACCTTTCTTCCCAAGTCAGCTCGGATAGGCTCCAGTTCACAGTAACCCTGACCCAGATATGTGATATAGAAAATGTATTTGTTTATTCAACTACTTATTTTTTGGACACCAACTAAGGATGAATCAAATAAGTTCAGGAATGCTCACTGTGTGACAGTCCAGCAAACAACCAACACATACTGTTCATGAGAACCACGAAACCACGAAAATATCCAAGTCTGGTCTGAACAGGCCAAGCCATATTTAAACAGGTGCAATGACAGAAAAACAAACACAGATACATAAAAATGTAGTCTAGTCGTAAACAGGAGGAACGTGTGAACCAGAAGTGGAGGAAAGTGGTGCATGTGTATGTCTGTGTCCAGATGACCACAGCTGTTGGAGCAGATGTCAACACTGTTGAAGTGTGAAGAACATGTGAGATATCCTAATAATCTATGAATGTACAAATTCTCACACACAAATCATTCTGAATTTAATGTCCAATGAAAACTGAAAAATGCTAGTGTTTGCAGAAAATATTAACAAACAATAGGTAATCCCTGCACCCTAAAATTATTGGTTCTATTTTTGTGACTGGCATAGAACCGGCGCGGCGGGCGGTGTAACTCTGCGAGGAGGCGGGTTAGACTGGTGTTGGTAATTTCATAGAACAGTGCAGCCCGGCGCAACTAAAAGAGGGAGGTCTAACAATTATAATAATAACGTTTTCAAAGAATTGATTTCTACAATTATTCAGAGGGTTTGATGCCCGCTGTTCACGTATTTATGAATGGAATACATCTGACGTCCACCACACGTTTGCAGCGTTCAGAATCTGTCGACCTGCACCTCGATCAAAATCGCGTTAGACCAGCTTCGCTGGAAGTTAGACGTGGGCTCAGCAGGCGTAAATGTACCCTCACTTTGTGCCACCAAATTGTCACTCCACCAGGCGAGTCTCCAAGGACACACCCTCACCCAGATTGGCGCATAACGGTCTGCCAAATTGGCAAACGTGCAGCGAGCCTTGCGCTTGCACAAAAGAATAAGCCCGCATTTGCACCCTAACGCAGATGCTTTTGAATTCTGAACACTTGATGGGTTGCCATTACTATCGACAAGTGAAGATTCATTTTGTTGTGTGTTACCTTTGCATAAATGTCTGGCTATCTCTCCAATGGGCATACAGGGATACCGATTATGAGCTTGTTTATGTTTTTTTAACTTGTCAGTTTATGACCAAATCTCATGAATAGATGTACAGTATGCTTGAAGGTTTAGACTAAACATAGATGATGAATAGTGTATATTTAATCCTGAATGAAAGCAAAACAGCTAAATTATATATTTTTTTTATAAATTTAAGATTTTTTTGGTTTTCTGCCTAAGCTGCCATAGCAACCTGCTGTAAATGTTCCATTTTGTTATCATGGGTAAAACCTTTCTGCGCTTCCTTTTCAAGTTGAACAAAAAGGTGGGAAAACATCGGCGACAGGGATCGGATTTCAAATCCAATGAATGTCATGCACACAATGACGGTCTTGCCTTCAGGTTTGTCACACACCATTCTTGTCTCCCTGCCCTCATAACCAAAGAAACCTGCCTGAGAGTCACTTTATTACCCGTCTGTGCACTGTTTAATGTGTGTAAGAATTCCCTGCAATACTAACGGATCCACAAGTATAATCTGTAAAATGTCATAATTAAGAGGCTCAGCCTTAGCACACTGTCCTTGTACTCCAAGATGGTTACAGAGTTCTGTCAAATATGTGTACAGTAGGAGTCCATTTCTGTCCCTCAAGGTACAGTCTACACTAAACACACTATACCACATTAGTGGAGCTAATTGTTTCAAAGATGGAAAGTCCTAATAGGTACTTTGTGTCTATTTACCTCTTTGCTAACAGGCAACTCAAAGGTGTGCCTTCACACAATAAAGGTTAGGAAACACTGGACTAGAGAATAGTGAGGCATGCCACTTGATCAATACAGTCACTAAAACAAGACATTAGCAATGGAGCTCAAGCTAAATTAAAGCAGAAAATGTACCCAAGGTTTCTTTATTACATTGTGCAAGGAAACAGTGTTTGCGTTTTCTGTCATGAGGGGGAGATGAGTCTTCATATTGTGTGTAGTGTATCCTCCCTCTATGCGTGTGTATGTGTGTTTGATGGATGTGTTATTGTTGAGTTTTGGGGCTAGATGTAAGCGTGATGGAATAAAAAGGAGGTTGAAAAGGACGGGATCATCTCTCTGTGCACCTCCCTCTCCATCTGCCCATCCACCCTGAGCACTTCAGCGTTACAGGCTGGGAAAAATATGGAAAGATTGATGAAGATGCCAAGATGGATGGAAGAATTCTTAGAGAAGGATAGTGTGTTGTTTAAAAGGGTCAGGACTGGGAGAGGAATGAGGGATGAGTCTACTATAATCCTCTATGCTCACACATGTATATGGAGGATGTGACCACATCTACATATAAAGTTGTGTGCAAGCATAAACCCAAAGATGAAAAATGCTAAGGAGCAAAAAAGGACAATAAAAATCCACATCATCGACAAAGAACTCTCAGTGATCAAAGTACAGTGAAAACTCCAAAGTCCAAACACAATCCAATTTGTTGTATTTAAAAACAATGTGCCCCATAGCAAATTATGTACGTTAAATTGTTACCATTCTAAAACTACTGGCAATGTTTCGTAACATTGTAATATCCCTAACTGTAACACAACTGTAAAAATAAGTGACCTGCTCTCTAAAAACACTAAATAAGAGTCTAATTAAATTATTCACCCGTCGTTGATAACGAATGACGTAGGCCTAGTGAACAAAGATGTAACAATTTGTCCCATAACAAAAAATATTAATTTAAAAAGTCCAATTAAGGAAGAGTATAGCTTTTGTTACCAATTTAGCAACCTTTTCGAGACCCTCTATTTTTAAAAAAAGCGACACACTACAAATCTAGTGACTTTTTGTGGTATTACTGAAGACCTTTGGAGACTGAGACTCCAGAGCAGTAGACGTTCACCCTTCTGTGTGAACACTATACAAAAAGTTGTGTTGTCGATGTTCAGACAGGTAGAACTAGATGAGTAAGTAAAAGATGAATGGATAAACACTGCACTATGCATGTAGCGTTTATCCATTCATCTTTAGCCATATGGTAAAACAGATTTGAAGTCTCTTTTAGTCATGCACTTAAAATAATCATCTCCTATTTGGGATATTCAAATTTACTTAAAGCAAACAACAAACTGTTTTTGTAACTCTATGGCTGCCTAAGACGCTATCTGTAAAACAGAAACGGAACAAAACTAATTTCCTGTTTCTAACGGACAAGTCAATCGCCTCAACATACTCAGCTAGATAACACAGAAGAAGACAACATAGATATTTTTTTAAATCTTGAGCATCAATGATTTTAGTAAGAATAAAAGTTTTAAACAAATTGAATGATGCACTCCATGTCATTTCAAGGTATAGAATCTCATCAAATCAAGAGCACAGTAAAGTTTTTCAGTAATGGAAGTTTTAAAAAAATGTAAATGACCAAATTAATATGAGCGATTCAAGAAATGGTTAAGAAAGCATAAATTAAAGAGCTGAGGTTAACAACCCACGCAACAGCTATGCGCAAACATACTGTACAACATGACTCTCTGATCACAGCATATCGTAAGCTGATTTCAACCACACACTGCAAACCTTGACATTACTTGAGAATGCAAATGTCCAAATCACTCGGACTGGATCTTAACCCAATGGGAGAGGATCTAGATGAATGCAAACATCTGAAGGTTGAGGAGGGCCGTCATTTGCATGAGATCGAGGAACTTCTGTCAGTAAGGGTCTAAAAGAGAGAGAATTTGAAAAGGAACAACAACCTCCATCACCTCGCTATTCAGTGTATTCTCATGAGAATGTCCCTGATGAGAGTTCTGTGTTTTGTCAGAAATCCAAATCACTTTGGGCTCAATATACTAACTTATGCGCACAAACAACAATATGGACATTCAGGGGGACTTCCCTTCACAACAGAGTACTGTTCCTATGGCAACGTGATCCAAATTTGTCACAACCCAAAAATGTTGCAACATGGCGTAGTCTATCACTAACATACCCCAACACAATAGTAAGGTTAGAATTACCATAAATGTGCTTAAAACAATTCTAGGCCACAAATATAAGAGAAATAGAATTAAAAACAGTAAGTATGGCAGTAACCTCATGTGCCTTGTTGTGGCGCCTTAGTACGGTAGTAGTACAGTGGACTGACAAGTTTAAATTGTTAATAGAAAAATAGCACTGTCTTGTATAAAAATAAACAATAAAAGATCATGTTAGAAAATACTATTTATAAATTGTAATTACTGTAGATACTGCAGTATTTGTGTGTCGCATGTGTGCCTTTAAGAGGCGTGGGCTAGTGACACCAGGAGCAGTAACTGAAAAACCCCGACTGACTCCAGCTCCTTGTGAGTGTTCTCGTTTTGTATTTGTGTGTTTGAGTGTTTGTCCTGTTCAATTCATGGCGAGAGTGGCTCTCCTTACCTACATGCAAAGACACTATAGTACCTTCATTTCTCCATTTTTTATTTTGTTTTTCTTCACTCAAGTGGTGGCATCTCTGAAGTTCGCTTGCACCAAAGATTTGGGCTCGCCACACAAGGCAAAAACACAGAGACATACATTTGCGCTTCTATAGTTATACAAGCAGTTGGTAGTATTTCAATTTTTATTAAAACATTACTAAATAAATACTAAATAATCTTTTTGCCAGGTACACCCTGCAGGTTCAACCACACCTCATCCAGCCCAACTGGGCTCTTTCTGCAAGGTAAGAGTGCATGTGATTATCTCGTGATCCATGCGTGAAAGGGCAACAATCTGGAGAAGAGTTAATGACGTTCACCACAGCACACACCTTACAAAAATATTTTACTTAAACATATGCGTGGTGTGCCAAGTGGCCACGGTGTCTTGTTTCCATGGTTACATATTTCTTACTGGAATGTTAGGAATAATGATATGTTTCTAAATGCCCCTATATGGCTGTAATTGGTTGATATTGGCTCCCGATGGACTTAATGGTGGCTGATATAATGCAAGATGGTTGTCACTGCTAATTGACATGCATCTACAAGGAGGAAATGAATTGATATTTTGCGTTTTCCCATCTTCGGCCACTGCATTCTAAAGGCACAAGAAGGTGGTGGTCACCTTTATCATTAAGACTTAACCAAAACCATCCTTTTCTTTTCTAATAATCACCTGTCATCATTCATCATTGCCATTCCGGTTTTTGTGCCTGTTCCACGAATAGAAACTGACCTTTATGGCATCGCCTACCAGCATTCACCTCAATGCGCATATATAAATTGGACACATAATATTTGACCCCGATACTGTATTACCACCCAAAACCTGATGATTACATCGGTGGGAATTTCCTGACTCTAGCAACAGCAAAGCCACACGTCTACAGTATCAAATTAGACTGGTTGAAGCTTACTGTTACTGACTTAAAGGTGAAGGAAATTGCTTAGTGGTCTAAAAACATTAGATTGCTTATATACAAGCTAAATCTGACAAAGTATTTGACTCTCAAAGCAATTATGTGGGAAGTATAACTAATAAGAATAACTAGAGAATGCAGTTTCTGGAGAAATTAACAACTGTGAATACTAAAGAAATATTTGAAATGTAGTAGAACGAGCAGGATGTAAAACTTAAATACATTAATTATTTGAATAAAACTTGGCCCCAACCAGCAGATGTTCATAAATTAGCACCAGAAAAAACAGCGATAAAAACCATGAAATCAGATTGTGTCTGAAGCTCAAAAGCTGCTTCTGCAATACAAAACATCCAGTCGCTTCATTAAATCCCTGCAGCCAACTGAGCACAGCAGGACTCATTAATACTGTGCATCATTGCTGCTTTTATTTTTTTATAACTAGCTTTTCATGTTTTATTCATGAGGTGTAATAAGGGACAAATACAGTGGTAGAACATCTGGTACAATCAGATTGGAGTCACGATCTAAGGCTCTGAAAAAATGATAAAGGTCTCAATTAAAAAAATATATTTCACGCACTATTTTTCAATTAAACTGGTGGAAATCTATTAGAGAAAATAAATATTAAAAAAACGCAATACACAGTCATATGAGAGGCTGCTGGCTGTGCTACTGGACAATAATACGACCATTGTGTCTTAATTTGTTGGAACTATTGTTGTCATATTTCACAGTGGCAGGCAGGACTTATCTCACAGCTACGAGACTAGGGGTGTGAGTTTATTTATTATATCACATTGCAGAAAGAAAGTACCGTAGCTCAGATTTGGATAAAAATCTGGGATTCATCCACTGGAGGAAATAAAAAAAAAAACTTGAAAACCACTGCAGTAGGAGCAAAGGCTTTAAAATGTAGGCTAGATTTAGTCTAAAAATTGGTTGTTTTAAACCTACAGATACTATGATGCATATTTAGATTCGCATGATTTAAACATTTGATTGAGAACAAACCGGTTCTATATCCACTTTTCCTCATTGGGAGAAAACAGACAGACCTTGAAGATATCACATGTCAGATCTGTCATGTTTTGAGAGTTATCCCTTATCTTCTAACATATTGGAATAGTTACCGAATGTAGAAGGTCGCCTGCATTCATACATTTAACCATGAATTCAATCTTGGTAGGCTCAGGGATGTGACCAATTGAAATTGGAGCTAAAAACCTTCTGCTTCTTAGAAAAATTCGTCACCATTGGTCAGCAAGTTCTGTCCTTCAAAGTTGTTGGTTTCTAAATAAATTGTATAACTGTATGTTTGAAGATAATTGCTGAAAATATGTGCAAAGACTGCCTGAAGCCCCCCGTAAAATAGGCCTAACGATGCCACTGCTCCACACTACACAAACATATAAGCAAAATATATTGTACAATAAAATGGTGTTGGAAAAGAAATATGTGTTTTGGATTATTTTGGTGAAATTGGGGCTTTAGTACAGTAAGTGCTCCTTGCAGGACAAAGTCAGTTCATGCATTTTCTACTGCCTTTTCTGATCAGGAATGGAGGGATAAAGGGCTGATTTAGGACAAATAGGAGACTACAGTCAGGAATGGTCAACAGATTATAGCAGGGTTTATACAGTAGAGACAGACAAGGCTTCACACATGCACGCACGTACGCACGCATGCATGCACACACGCACACACACACACACACACACACACACACACACACATTTCATTTCAAATATAAAAATCAGTATTTGTGCAGGAATTGACCGTGATTAGTCAACCGACCCAACCTGAATGAGCTGCACAATATGTTCTTTATTAAATCTGGTGAGGCAATATTATTATGCAGTGGAATGGTAAGTAAAATATATATTGGTGGCTTGAGTCTCAGCATCCACTTTAAGGATGAACATTATTGCTACACATCATTGCTGTCAATAAATAGCTATGTGCTTCAGGTTTTCCACTTCAATCTTGTCTGTATGATGTGGTGCGATAAGAATTGGATGTATACTATAGTTTGGCCTTGACGGTCTCGTTCTACATCTGGTGGTCACTTTCCGCTCCACCTCGAGGGGTTTTAGGAGTAATGAAAACTAAGTCAACATCCTCCTCTCACTCGGACTTCCTGCCTTGGCATGCCGTCCAAGTCTGAAATGAAGCTCCAAAATGAAAAACACGAGCAAACAGTCACCCTTCGTAGAAATACTGTCATGAATTATTTATTAAACCAACAAAATAGGCAGAGAGCTCATGTGAAAGGCAGGAGGAATGACTGTAGAAAGATCAGAAAGGTCAGGATATTTCTCCAACCCACTTCCCTGCTTTTTTTCCAATTAGACTTCATTCCATTGACTATAATGGCAGCACAACATCTTTTGTCCTCCCGCTCTACCATACCACATGCGACTATTATATTTGATCGTAACAACGGCATGGAAATATCAGCATTTTTATAAAGGACAGCAAATGATCTATAATTTCTTAGCAAAAGATATACACCAATAAAGTTAAATGCTTCTGCGGTTCCATCCATCCATTTTCTATACCGCTTGTCCACATTTATACTCAAATGGGTCGCAGGTGAGCGAGAGCCATTAGCGGCTGATTTTGGGCGAGAGGCATGGTACACCCTTGGAGTGGTCGACAGTCAATCACAGATCACATTGCAAACTTACATTCACACCTATGGAGAATTTAGAGTCTTCAATAAACCTCACATGCATGTCTTTGGAAGATGGGAGGAAGCAAAAGAACCCAGAGAAAACCCACACAAGCACACCGGAGAACACACAGCCGAGATACAAACCACAAAACGTCAGAACCGCGAGGAAGACATGCTAACCACTTGTATAATTCAAAATGTAACCGAGTCCAAGAAAAGCATGCCTCAAAAGCTGCGCAAAGCAACCACTGTCATGCTTCAGTTACGTTTAAGTGTTTTTGGTTTTTTTGTTTTTTTACACTTTTGATCAGCAACACAAATCACCTTGGCATTACACCTTTTCGGGAGGGATTCACCTATTTTTATGCTTGAATGTAAAACTGTTACTTTGAAATGTTCTTTTCACTTTTTATGATGACAACCAGGGACTGATAATGGCCATTTCCAATATGCATTAGTTTTTATATTTTTTTCTAAATACAAATAAAAACATAGTGCTTGGCAGACGCAGTCGACAGAGAAGTGGTGGTGACGTGAGTGTGTTTGTGAGTCTCTTACCCTGCACATGCGCTCTCATTTTGTGTTTTGTAGTGGGAATGGTGTTTGCAAATGATGTCCTCTTCCAGACGGTCATAAAGTCAGACTAAACAGGAAAACCACCGAGTTATAGACGGTTAATCCCCCTCTCGCACAAAGACACGCACAAGGGGGGTTTGATGCCCTGTGCTTCTCTCAGCAATTAAATTTATGCTGCAGATAAGAAGGCCAATCATAAACCAAACGTTGTCAGGCACAGACATCAAAAACTGGAAGAATTCTAGACAGTCAATGAAACGCTTACATTCATTCAGCATCGAAAAAGTTACAGTGTAAACCCGTTATTTCCGCTCTGATTGTATTATTTTTATTTTTTTTAAATGAAGTAGAGTTTGAATTTTTATGCACAATTACTCCTGGATAAGTGGTTGGAGTGATTTAAGCCAGGTCGGGACGGTTAGTGGTAAATCTATCAAGCCGTGTTACGACTGGCCCCTCAGTTGCGCATACACACACACACACACACACACCTGATGAGGCAGTGATGAGGACATTGTTCAATCATCCCAAAGCACCTCTGAAATACACGTATGATTTAAGTAGGAACTCATCTGGGCTAGCCTTGCGTTACACTCACAAAGCCATCAGCCAAGGCTACAACACACACACAAACACATACAGACCTGCACAAGCGCACAAACAAATACACACATTTACACTGTCTGGGGATATGGGGAATATGTTGGGCTTGGTAATGAAAACATGCCATTGAGCAGATTTACAGGAGAGGAACTTGATCTCTGGCCCCAACAGAGATTTATTACGGGTGAAGAATCTAATATTCTCATAGTTACAACCACTATAACCCAACACATACATAGCATAGGCAAGAATGACAATATCAGTTTTGGCATTTATCTTTAGCTTAGCAATCACAGTCCCTCATGCTGCTGATTGCTAGAGCATTGCGTTAAAAGTCTTCCTTGGTGATACAGTCACGGTTCACTTATGGGCTGTAGAAGAGCATGTATGTGGAACACTCGTGTTCCACTTCTCTAGATGCATCTTGACCTTGCAGTAGATGAGGCTCTACAAGGGTACTAGAAGCTCATAACACTTCCATGTTCACAACAAAGTAGCGCTGAGAGAAGGTAGGAGTGTTTGCATGAGTTAATAACATGACGTTAAACCATTTGAAGTCAGATCTCAGCTCAAGCTCTACACGCCGGATTCTCAAAAGTCTTCGGAAGAGTCATTAGAATTTGAAATTCACACATTCGACAATACAATTTCCTTGTATAAAGCCGAGCAAATTGGTTGTTGCATTAAAAAGAAAACACCACTATAAAGATAATTTCCATAGTGTTGGCAGATCAGTGTTCATTTTTAAAGGATCTTCGCTGGCGTGGAAAAATTATTTAAGGACATTGGCAAGACAGATCAAATAGGCAAGTGGCTTTGGGATGACTTCTAGCTTTACAATGTTACATTTGAGTTTTTGTAGATCAGTCTGTGCACATGGTCATACGGACTGAGTGTATTTTGTATTTGACAGGTCAGGAAATAACATCATTTTCTAGATGTGGCCAGTGGGGTCACAAGGGATTGTGAGTAATTGGAAATCCAGATGGACGTGCATGAATTTCACAGAGGAAGGAGTTACCGAGGAGATTGAACTGAACAAACAAGCAACAACGTTAATAGCATTCATTTCGGTCTTTTCAGCTGTCATCTCAGTTTTATTTTTCTTATTCTCTTCTCCTTTTCCATTTTCTTCTGATCCTTGGGGTTTCATTTTTGTATTGTGCTCACCTGTGTTCTCTACTCACTTGACCTATGACTGATTCAAGAAACAGTCAAGTGTGCCACTGACTAAAGAATTGAGTGGGAGAGTCCATAGGGTACAATCAGCAAAGTATGTACAGGAGGAAGAGCCAGTAATCATGGGGAATATTGACAGCCGAGTCACACAAACTCAATCTTTCAGAAGGAAGAAAGTGGGTATGCGCAACATTCTTACTTAAGACTTATGGAAGCTTGCATCCCAATCAGTCTCTGTTAGCACTTTGCCGTCTGCAACTGGACAAGCAAAGAAGTAAGTTAAGCACTTTACAGCCTGTTAACAGATGTCAGCCAACAATTTGAACATGAGATACAATCAATCATTGCAGGCCAGAATTAATAAAAAGACAGATGTTCAGACGTTCATCAAAAACAGGGTTTGTACATCCGGTCACAGTGAAACATGTTTTCTCACTTGTGGCGGGTGGAGTTATACACGCTGTTGTACATTGATAGGCTGACAGGGAACTGTCCTCCGTCTCTGTTCGAATGTAATGAAAGGTAAGGGAGGTAATGTAAGACTTTTACATACACATGCCACAATGAGTTCAAGTGATGTCTGTGTTCAGTGCTCTCACACAGTATTAAAAAAAAAAGGCTATTGATCAGGAGAGAGCTGAACTGCAGGATGCTGACGCAATGATTTTGGCCACCACTGATGACGACACCTCTGCTAATAGCTGGTCTGAAGCTTGCGCTCATTGCCCTGGCATGGGAAATGTTCAAGGTATTGACCGCAGCAGAGATGTGTTTGACACTACAACATTTATTACAGTGTTAATGTAGTGTTTTCTTTGGGTCTTGGTTGTACCGGATTACATTTTTTGTCAACACACACATTACTAAAAAGTTAAAAAAGCCAAGACACACCATTCCCGGTGTTTCCACATGAGTTTTACTAGAACAAGACAGTTCCGACATGTTTCCACTGAAGTTCCAACAAAAGGTATGAGCTGCTCCCATTAGTGTGTATGAGTCTCTGTCCGTGCAGTACACTCATGTGTGTTAGAGAAAGTGTGTTTCTGTTCACATGTGTAGCATAGCACATAGCATTCATTACAGTGGCACTACGGACAAACTGCTCCCTAGAGAGACATTGATTTTCACCCAATGGATCTCACTGTTAGCAAAGCCTAATAGCTCGGTGGGTAATGGGTACAGGTTATGAATGAGCCCCTATGGGCAGGAGAGAGAATAAGGAAAACAGAGAAAAGAGATGGAGTGTCAAGAGGAAAAAATACAGGCGAATGAAGCAAAAGAAAAAGTGCAATCAATGAGATAAGAGACAAAAAGATATGGTGTATATAAAATGGGATGCTTAATTTGAGATTGAAGCCGAAGAGATTACATGAAGGTAATTGAAAAAAAATCACTGATATACCTGTACTAGGCCTGGGCGATATATTGATTTTTTTCGATTCATTTGAATTTTTTATTGCGGATGATTTAAAAAATAATAAACTAGATTTTTTTCCCCTCTTGCTTCCATAGCTTCCACCCTCCCCCTTTTTTCCATTACAGACTAGCGTAACAACATGGCTCCCGATAACGTAAGAAAAAAGTTCGTTCAAAAGAAAGGACATGGGGCGACAGATGTGGAATAGGTAACTGCACAGTATTAGGTCTGTTGAAAGCACATTGCAACGTAAGACAGCGGCACAGCAAACTTATTCCAGCGTTGAAAACATCAGCATCCAGCCGAGTGGTAGAAATTTACATTTTTACAAGGGAAACAGGACCGCTACAAACAACAAACTCCCGCTAAAAAGGAGCTTATTGTGGTGGAATCATTTATCGAAGGCATCACGTATGATATGAAAATGGGCACTATGGCGACCAATCACTGAAGCGGTCGCTTTGCACATCGCTTAAGTTATGGCCCAAATCTACAGCGTTTATCCACTTGCTGAAAACTGTCGACCCCACGTATGTACTAAAAAACTATTCACGCCTACCTAAATATCATATTTATTTTGTTCCGATATTCAGGGATACAATTGGCACTCTTTATCTTTTAAAACAAAGCTTTAAAAAAGTTGTAAGCTTGCAATTAGTGTTGGAGTGGATTTATTATTTCTTTGCATACAAAGTGCTATGCTGCATTTTATGTTTTCAGGAGTATTTTATTCAAGACAGACGTTTTGCACTTTAATTCCAGAAGGGAAGTAGGGGTTACATTTAAGTTTTTCATGAAGTAAAAACAAAACTTTAGAGTTCGCTGTCATTTGCACTTGTTGTTTATTTTTAGGCCATATCACCCAGCCCTAACCTGTACTGTATATTGATAATTAAGGGGAATGAAGGGAAAAAAGAGGCATTCCTAAAGCAATGTTTTTTCTAATGTTTTTTTCTACAAAAATTCAAAAATAAAATGCAAAGAGGAGTGAAAGTGGTAAACAGAAAAAGGACGCTGATTCTGCTCATTACTGATACACTGACTCCTCCATGCATCAACAGCTTGGACCGGGAGTCGGCCACGGGTAAAGACCTGCTGCCTCAGCAAAGAAACACACACAAATAAACAGGGGAGACTATTGGCGGTGGGGTGAGGGGGGGTTTACAGTCAGCACTGCCAAAGCAAGTAGATGAAATCTCGACCCCCGATTACAACACAGTTTGCATTGTGAAGTCATTCAAAAATAGCCTCAGTCCCTGGAAGGTGTCTGCAATGTGAGAAATGCCTTACACATGGACATGTACCCAGCAGCACACAAAAATTGTGTAAAGTGGTACAGTAAAGCACAGAATACAACATAGTTGTATTGCTTTCTGTATGGAGGTGATGATGACACGCAGCAGAGACATGTCTGTTGTGAAATACTGATGAAATGTGTGCATTGTACACACTACTTTAGACAAAATACGCTGCCCAGCAAACACACTAATATTTTCTTGAGCCGCCTTCAGCTATGATTACTACGCACTTTCCCCATGACATTATTTTCATTAGCTTACGCAAGGCCCCGATAAATATTTCCATTAAAAACTTGGCCAAGATCTTGCATTGATGATAGAAGAGTTGGTCTTCTGTGGGAAGATTATCAGTGGGGTTAATGACTGTTTCAGTGCTAAGACTGGGTCATTTTGCCACAATTTAACAAACCTCGCAACGACAAAATCTAAAAGTTATCGTCCTGGGATAATGCTGACATTAAGGTCACAGCAGCATTGTTTTAATACCTGTGTTCGGAGAACTTAATTTGAAGCTCAGCGTATACCCCCAAATATATTTCCCAGAGGGTCAGATGTTATTTGCTCAGCCATCTCGCTAAAGCATCCACAAACCGAGATAAGTCAGAGCTTTCAACATTTGTTGTTGGATCATTAACGACTGCTGGTTTGGCTGACATGGTGGCTTGTGTAGAGCCTCTTTGTTTAATAGTCTGTGTAGATGGTTTTGTATATATAGACCATATATATACACGTTTGTAGCAAGAACAGAATGAATACAGTAGAGTGAAAAAAAAAGAATCTTGCCCCATTGCTCATGTTGATTATTGGATTTCAAAGCTTGTTTGGTTCAGTTTCATAAGATACACGGATACATGAAGACACACATAAAGGGTCCCATAATATGCCCCCATCCCTTTTCACACAACATTCATTAGGGTAATGGAAACAGTGGCACAGTATGATACAGTTTGTTTGTGTAGAATGGAGCTGGAACCGCTACTGCACATTGATTGGTAGATAGAAAATAGTCCCTTCCATGTTACAATAGAATGACAGTGATGGAAAGAAAACAACAACGTGACGATGGAGGGAGGGATTTTAAAGCCTTCTGTGCCAACATCCATACTGTGATGTCACAGTATTTAAAAAGCCAATGTAGCTAACACCCATCCTACATATCACTAGTATCGGGCCAAAGCCTCCTATGTCTAAATTTGGTCAATTTCATATTTTTTCACAAATAGATACTATTGACCAGTCCCCACATCTTTTACAATGTAATGTTAATGGCTCAACAAACATGCTTTTAGTTCTTTTTTTTGTTTCCAGAAAAGTGATGGGTTTCCACCCGACGGCAGTGATATGCAACATGCGGGGGAAACACAACCCTGATCAGGTTTTACTAATCCGAAGTAAACTGTAACGCTTACTGGAAAAGTGATTAACGGAAACTGTTTGTATATTTTCTAAGACCAAAAAGAAGATCCAAGGTTACCCCCCCCCCCCCCCCCCCCCCCCCAGTGACTTGAGTAAGGCACAATGACAGCGTTCCTGCTCATCTTAATATATATTACGTTTCATCAAAAGGCCAGTAATTTTTATTTCTTGGGTTTGGGTTTCAAGTAGGCGGCACAGTGGGTGACTGGCTAGAGCGTCTGCCTCACAGTTCTGAGGACTTGGGTTCAATCCCCGGCCCCGCCTGTGTGGTGTTTACATGTTCTCCCCGTGCCTGTGTGGGTTTTCTCCGGGCACTCCGGTTTCCTCCCACATCCCAAAAACATGCATGGTAGGTTGATTGAAGACTTTAAATTGCCTGTAGGTGTGAATGGTTGTTTGTTTCTATGTGCCCTGCGATTGGCTGGCAACAAGTTCAGGGTGTACCCCGCCTCCTGCCCGATGATAGCTGGGATGGGCTCCAGCACGCCCGCCACCCTTGTGAGGATAAGCGGCTCAGAAAATGGATGGATGGGTTTCAAGTATCTTGGGGTTCTGTTCATGAGTGAGGGAAGAATGAAACGGGAGCTCGACAGGCGGATCGGTGCAGCGTCTGCAGTGATGCGGACTTTGTACCTGTCCGTTGTGGTAAAGAAGGAGCTAAGCTGAAAGGCGAAGCTCTCGAGAAGCTCAGTCATCTGAGAGAATCTCAGAGTAGAGCCGCTGCTCCACCGCATTGAGAGGAGCCAGATGAGGTGGCTGGGGCATCTGATTCGGATGCCCGGGGGGAGACCCCGGGGATGACCCAGGACACGCTGGAGAGACTACGTCTCTCGGCTGGCCTGGGAGCACCTCGGGATCCCCCCGGAAGAGCTGAATGAAGTGGCTGGGGAGAGGGAAGTCTGGGCGTCCCTGCTAAAGCTACTGCCCCCGCGACCCAACCTCGGATAAGCGGTAGAAAATGGATGGATGGATGGATGGGTTTGGGTTTCACAGGGCTTTGGCTCTTCAAAACAATATTAGCTTATCTGATACACAAACAAGCACCTCCCATCCTAGAGCAAAGCAAGTAAAATAACAGCCTTTATTCACAGCGTCCCCACAAACAATGAGCATGTTGATTTGCTCTACCAGAGCTGTGAGTTACTCAAAGAATAAATGTGCTGACGGACCACCCACCATCAGAGCTTCGGGTCACGCTGAACGCTTAGGTCGGCTGTCCTCTGCAGATCCAAACAAGGTCAGCAGGAAGAGAAACATCCAAATAACTCACTGATATTAAACCCTGTCTTAGAGTGCTTTCACTAGCCTTTTCCCCATAGATGTCTAGTAAGTTATTTCTCATCACTGGCCGAGACGTTTTTCTTCTTGAAGTTAACCATCCAGATAATAATTAATAAAGCAACAAATTACTACCCAGCCAAATACTCATTGTGTCCTCAACAGGAAAGGGACATGCTGGACTAACTCACAACCTTGCACAATCATTGACCACCACCCTTATTCCTAGGTGCAGCCAGTCTATTACTGTAGCCATGATCCAAAATCCCTGCGAACAGGCACACGCACACATTTTCCCATTTTTCATCTTTTGTCAAATGTGAACATTTGCTCTGCAGTAGTTTCTCTGTGGGTTTGCCTTGGACCACAATAATAGAAATAGAAAAACCGAATGGAAATGTGAAATACAGAATATAGACCTCTCCCTCTTTCTGTATCTCATTCCTATACACAGTACACACAATATCAGTGAGAAAAGCCACAGGAATAATGGAAAATCAAAATGTATATAGAAACTTTTTTTCTGCCACCTTAGCTCCACTTCTGGGAGTATTTTTCTCTGTCTTAGTTGTTTGTGTACACTCACACACACACATATGCAAGGACACACACGCACCTGCGCACGCAAACACACACACACAGTGTATAAATGTCCTATAACCAACCAGGCCATTCTGATAGACTCTTATTCTCTCTGATGCTTTATCAGCGGAATCACACAAACATTCAGCAAGAAAATAATGGCTTTTCTGCTTGCTGTGTGTGTGTGCATGTGTGAGAGTGTACGTGTGTATGTGTGTGTGTTTGTGTGTGTACACGTATGTGTGTGCGTGTGCATTCATTTCTATCTAGAAGCTGAGCTGCAACGTGTCCATGTGCACTGCATACAGATGGGCTGCTAAAGACACATCAGAATCCTTTGATTCGGTGATTCAATTTTACACTAAGCCAACTGTCAAATTTTAATGTTAATTCAGTCACCTAATTAGGAAAAAGAACTAATGCTGCCTGGAAATGAAATAGGAACCCTCAGTTTTATTATTGCAAGCATTTCATCGGTTGACTGACTTTGCGAATGTGTGTTAGTTCAAAAGTAAAGGACAGTGGAGGTCACTAGTGACAGATTTTCTTAGGGGTCAATTTATTTTCTATTTCATGATCTGTTTCTTATGGAAATTTACCTGGTAAATAAGTAATTTAAATAAAAACTGAAGCCAATGCACGGCCATAGTCTTGGAGCTGAAGTACTATCATCTAGTGCATATCTAATTAGTAGTTTATGAAAAAAATTGCACTTCAGTTTGCTGGTTGGACACTTACACACTGAGGCTAAATTATCTTCGAATCAATTCACTTTTTTTGTGGTCCAACTAAACAGTTTCAAAACACAAACTAATGACACTGGCCTATACAAAAATTATGTTACCGTTGACTTAGTGTTGTGTTGCACAATTTACTAGGCAATTACTGTAATCGAACAATTTCTGTAACTGTCAATGGGTGTTCTGGTCCACTCCTTGTGAGCAAACTGCTCTTCCTGTCATGAGTTTGAAGCGCTGTGTGTTTTGGGTCTTTATCCTATTGGAAAACCCTGCGGCAAAGACCAGCACATTTGGCTTTCCAGAAAGCCTTGGATAAAGAGCCAAAACACACAGCTAAAAACAAAAAAGAACTGCTAAAGACAGAACATGGGACTTTGATGAATTCTCATCTAAATGCTACTGAACATGTATAGAAGGAGCTCAAACATGCAGTCTGGAGTATGCACTGCCTGTGACAGACGGAACAGTTTGCTCATAAGTCATAGGTCAAAATACCTGTCAACCAGTGCACAAGTTTGGAATTCTGCTTTATTTATTTATTTTTTGGAAGTATTTATTACTAACTTGTTATTTTAATGCTCATACCTGGATAAGGCAGTTAAAAAAATTGTATTGCAGAATTCGTCTATCCATTTTCTTTGCCACTTGTCCTCATTTTGGTCGCGGATGAGCTGGAGCCCATTCCAGCTGACTTTGGGCAAGAGGCGGGGTACACCCTGGACTGGTTGCCATTCAGTCAAAATGTAATGGAGCATGTAACCAGCAAATTCAACCAGACCAGAGTAAGGCTCTGACTAATCTGTACATACACATAAAAACATTTCCTTCCCCCCAAGAAGTTGGCAGACCAGAAAGAGCATAGCATTGCCCAGAGCATATATGTCAAACTCAGGCCCGGGGGCCAAATTTGGCCCACAATGTAATTATATTTGGCCCGCAAGACCATATCAAATGTGTATTAGAGCTGGCCCACCAGTATATAGTACATGGGCCACTAATATTACAAATCCCAGAATGCTTTGATAGTGTGTTGGCCCATCAGTCGAGACTGGCGAGCACTGTTGCAGTCGTTAGCAACTATGCTACCAGTCTCCTCGAGCAAATTTACACTTCCCCTTCCCAAAAATGGCCAAACGAAAGATGGATAACGGTTAACTTCCAAGACAGGTGGGATGGAGATTGTCTGTTCACTAAAGTAAAAGAGAGACCTGTTTGTTGTGTGCAGAGCAACGTGGCTGTAACAAAGAATATGACATAATTGAATTGTTTTTTTTAATGCCCTTTATCAACTCCTAGGCAGGGACTGTTAATAGTTTGAAGTTTGGATTTTTATTGAAGGACATTCTTATCTTTGGGTTTTTTGTTGTTGTTGGCCTTTCAAAAAAGATTTACATAAAAAAAGGTAGTTGGAGATAGATAAATAGAAGATGGAGACAGAAGAATTCATCTTATCTATTTAAATAAAAAAGAAGAAACAAACACCACTGTTGTCTTTTATTGCAAATTTGATTTCTCGTGTTTATAATATTAAAGTTTGTTTATTCCAGATTCAGTAATTAAGCTAAATTTAAGTTTGCTCTCATGTGATAAACTTTAACGCTACATTTATGGGGATAAGGGAAACATGCACATCACAGTGATTTTTCATGAAATATTGAGTTTGGCCCGCGACGTCCCAATTTTTAATTTTGGCCCACCGTCAATTTGAGTTTGACACCCCTGGCCTAGAGTATCAATCAAGTCAAACTCTTCGTTTGTGCCTTTGGAGCAGTTTGGGCATTTAGACTAGGCCCACACAGCTGGGTAAGGTTATGACAACATAAGAGAGAGGAGGGTGATTGCAAAGGGTCAAAGATCACGAGTGTGAGAGGTTAGAGTTCAACTTGATATTGAATGTCTTGACAAAAAAAAAAAAAAAAAAAAAAGCATCACAGCAGGCCACACACCAAACCAACAGATGCAACAACAAACCTTCCAAGACATTATCTGGGAATCTCTTCCTGTGATACCAATACACAGAAAACCATGCTGTGACCATGTGTTGAGCAAGTATTTGTGGGAGAGTAACCAGCATATTCTCGCAGCCACTAAACCCAGCTGCTATGAAACCATGCAATTTCGGACACAAACCAGCCACGTTTCAAATTGACAGCGCCTCAGTTGGGGGAACGTGAGCCAAAGTGCAGTGTGGCATAACTGGAAGCCTGAAATTGTTGAGAAATTGAGAACACTGATAATGTGTTGAGGTTTTTTTAAAGGGTATATGGCCAGAAATACCTTTGGAATTGTTAACTGGCTTTAGTAGTCTACAATGAGCCCAACAAATTCAAACCATCAAAACTCATGGAGAAAAGCATTACGACATCTTACACCTGCAGAAAGTGGAATTCAAAATAACATTTTGGGAAAACTTTCAACGAGACTTTGAAGTGCAAGTCTATGAGCATCCCTGGGATGTTTGATGGGGTTGAAGCCTTTCAGTCATGGTTATCCACAGGTTTGTGCAGAAACCAGGGGTGGAGCTTTCTTTCTATTCATCCATCACGTTTACATAACACCACTCAGTTTTGAAGGATATCTGGATTCTATCATATTTTTAAATGTTAGAGACACCACACATAAGACGTGATTTACTCAAGATGACCAACAAAGCACACCACACCCTTATTGTGAGTCTTCTCCCTCAAACCAGATGTCTGACGTCGCCCAGAGACTGACCTGTGAGATGCATTATGGTGCCACAAGCTATCCAGAGTGCCGGAGAATACAAAGAAGAAAAAAAGAATAGTGGTAAAAGAAGTAAAACAAGAAGCTGGGCTACGTTTGAGTCATTGTAACTTTTATTGTGGCGATGACTTGTTAAACACATTATCCCAAAACTATACATCACCAGTTGCCCCTCTATTTGAGGGAAAATGCAAAAATGTGTGTACCCCGCTTAAGGTTGCAATGCAAAATGGGGGTTCAAAGTCAACCCGCGAAGTTGACGTCCTCCGAGATTGTGTCAGAGGAAAAATTATCTTTTAGCATTCTAAAGTTTCTTAAGATGATCTTTCAGAAACAGATTAACAGGAAACAACCAGACCTGAATAAACACTTCACTGACCTCAACATGACACGACACCAACCACTACAAACTAAAAAAAGAAACCAGACAGGATCTTGGTGTCTCACGTTATAGCGTTCTTTGAATTACGTGTCAGACAATGTTTTCTTCCTGTAAAAGACAACTTGCCCTCAGTGTCCTCACTGTGGATCAGAAGGTTTTAAACTTGAACAAACCAGCAGTACCTCCACAAACCAAAAGTGAAGGAGCAGGGAGACAAATAAAGTGAGGCCAAACATAGATCTAGGGTATGGCTGTAGAGGTTGTGAGCCATACTCTAACTGCAAGATGAAAGGGAAGCCGCTGAGGAGGAGGAGAAAGAGATGAGTAGTGTAGTGAGAGTGGGGGGCAGTAAAGGGGCGAAATGATGAAATGGTGCAACACAAAAGTGCAGAAAGCTTTTGATGGGTGGAAATGTGAAAATGGTACCCAAATCCATCAGTGAAACATGTTTGATGTTTTCTTTTTTTATATACTGTTAAGTTATAGTCCATTCGGATTTTATAAAGCATACACAGATGCTATTTTTCAGTCAAAGGATACACCAAAGAGGAAGATCAGGGGACCAAGGAACGAATGGAGAGAGAGGCAAAGAAAGTGATAGGTAAGACAGAATGTAAAATTTTAGTGAACGTGTGTGTGGGTGTGTGTGTGTGGGGGGGGGGCTCATTATTGACACCATGTGTTACCCCAGGAGGCTCCTTGGGAAAATATAAGCATGGGGACAGATCAGAGAGGGGGAAACAATATAAGAAAAAAAAGTGAGCGAAAGGAGGGGTTTTCAACTCTTTGCAGCTGCAGGCCTGCATGTGTGCATGTGTCCAAGGTTCAACGGGCGTACATCTGTGTCAGGCCTTCAGTGTTGCTAACCACGGGATCAAACATTTTAATCCCTACAGTTGTAGAACCACAAGCCTACCTTTTGCCATTTTCTTTCGTTGAGGATTTTAAATACTGCAATACTATAACTAATGAGTGGTAAATATAGGGAGAGGGAGGTAAAATTGGGGCTGCCTGACAGTTTATATGTAGTTAGGTATTAATAGTTGTTTAACCCTTAATCAAGCATAAAATGGAACAAATAATGCAATATTCTCTGAAATGCTGGTTGACACATTTTCCCATTAGAAATAATTGAAATACAAAATCCATTCCAGGGTCAAAAAACTGTATAATCTTTATAAATTCAACAGGATTTTTTTTTTTTTTGGACATTGTTGGATAATAATGTTGGATAATAACATAATGTTACATATATAGAATATTACATGTATATTACAAATTACCTGAAGTGAAGCTGGAGTTGTTTTTTAATGATTATTATGCATGACAGTCTACAAAACCTTGGGGAGGCTCCACACTTGATTTCAACTGACACACTATTTACATACATGCTTCTGTGATTCTGTTTTGGTTAGGAACAGAGTCCAATGTGTTCAACTCTTTAATGTCTGTGTGAATGTCTATGAACTGAAATATTTACTTACTATCTATTGCTACTATTTGTTTCTTGGTGAGAAAAGGGAGGCGTTTGTCTTAATTGGATGACAAATTCCAGTGACTAATTTGGGCGGATAGCCACTGTTTGAGGAAATAACGGTAATGAAACAATGCAGAATGGGAGAATGAATTTTAGGTCGCATTTTTTGCTTTTTGTCTTTTTATTAAAATCTACAGCTAAGACTGTGACCTCTCAGCATAGATAAAATTGACATTTCTTGTATGAGCTTTCTCTATTTACACTGTGGTGCAGACTAAACCCTCAAGGGAGTTTGTTTTAGATGCGGCCTGAATTAAAGAATGTGTGCCGACTTCAGCAGGGACTGTTATTATTTTCAAAATGTCTGTCCTCCAATTGTAAAGTTATATATGTTCTCTTGGTAAACAGTAAGAACGCAGGCGCCTCTGTCAACACACATACACACACACACTTAATTAATTCATCAACTCATGCCAATGCCAGCATTCGCTCTCTCACTAAGGCAGAGTGGAGGTGGGCAGAGCAGCTATTGTGTCCCTAGAAGAATTAACTATTGATTTTCTCCTTAGCATTATCAGTGCAGCTCTGACAACAAACCAGCTAGACAGAGGTGTGCACGTACATGAAAAAGACCTAGATTTTGTTTTGCTGAGGATGTACTATTTTTTTGATAGGCACAGGCCCAAAGGGAAAAGGCTAAATTAAATATTAACGTGACAGTAGCATACACGCAAACAATGATATATCACAAAATTTTGGAAAATAACAGAACCAACATTCATTATGACAAACACTATATAATGAAAAAGATAAATGTATCCAAAGCAGAGAGATGTGATGCTACCAACTCTTTTTTAGCACTAAATAAAGTGATATTGGGTGTCACAGTCACAGAAATATGATACTTTTTTACCTTGGTTCCCCAATCTTAACAGTAAGGATGCCGCATCATTCCCACTTCCATCCATCCATCCATTTTCTGAGCCGCTTCTCCTCACTAGGGTCGCGGGCGTGCTGGAGCCTATCCCAGCTGTCATCGGGCAGGAGGCGGGGTACACCCTGAACTGGTTGCCAGCCAATCGCAGGGCACATAGGAACAAACAACCATTTGCACTCACAGTCATGCCTACGGGCAATTTAGAGTCTCCAATTCAGGCATGTTTTTGGGATGTGGGAGGAAACCGGAGTGCCCGGAGAAAACCCACGCAGGCACGGGGAGAACATGCAAACTCCACACAGGCGGGGCCGGGGATTGAACCCGGGTCCTCAGAACTGTGAGGCTGACGCTCTAACCAGTCGGCCACCGTGCCGCTCATTCCCACTTTACACCCATTTAATTTTAGAACCCAAAGGAGTGTGATAATACACACGCACACACACACACACATACAAACACTCACACACCTGTTAACACTACAGTGACTTGTGTCTTTGGCACAATGTCATTGAACGTTATTCCTCATTCTGATGTGAACAATTTGGGGGTGAACGTAGTATTCAATTGTATATATCAATCAATATCTATACAGTTTACAGATTAAATTGAGTGCAATTTTGGATATAAGAACACACAATGCTCCCATACTGTAATTAGAAATAAATATGGTGGACAAGGCTGACCACTTTCCAGCACAAATTAAAGACTAACCACTACCATTGCTTTTTCATTAGCGCTCATTTCCTCAGATGTTTTTCAATTGTTCTTGCATATGCCAATTTGATCTAGCACTTGGATTGACTTTCTTTTAAAACATCTTCATATCGCTCAAATTTTATGCTTTGTTGGGTGCTTCCACCACTCCATTTTTCCCCTTTGCTCTTATTTTGAGAAAACATTAATTTCTTGCAGTAAGTTTGCCTTTCGAAGTTGAGAAAGTTGGACAGATTTCCCAATGGTGCTGTCTATCAAACCCATCCAAGTAAGCGTGGCTGCTTTCACATTAACAAAGCAGGCTGGGATCAACATGTTTCAGAAACATAACATTGAGATGAATCCATCTCATGAAAATATTGATTTCTCTAATGGCCTTTAGAAGAAAAACACTGGATTCACATCACATTCAGTGATGTCTCTTGGGAGCTAACAAGTCGTCAAACGCACCTTGTTTGAATTTTCATTAACATAAACTGATGAACAAATCAGTAATTGCTTTGAAGATAGTCTTTTAAAAATTATTAGCACTGCTTATAGTACTAAAAGGAACAGACATTCAATTATACCAGCACAAATCATCAGGTGGGGTTTTTGAGAGAAGTTGCTCGCCCATTTTACAAGTACATTTCCTTCTCTATATATAACGAATGTGTTATGCAAGTTAGAGCATAATCAGAAAAAAAAAACAATACATAATTGTTTCTTGGATTGTCAAGGGAGTGGTAGTACCATTCATTTAGTGTATTTGACCACCAAAACCTAAGTTTGTTTGTGCCAGCTGTACATTTGTTGCTGTTGGTCTTGAGCAACAGTCGCGGGTGAAAAGTAGGAAGTGTATGGAAAAAGTTCCAGGTCTGGCGTAACAAAAGATATACTGTATTTCAAAATTAAACTACAAACTACAAGTTTTCCTTTTTTTGAAGTACCCGCAGAGTCTAAAAGACTTTCCTACTAACAACCGTGGCGCCCTCAAACACTCCTGGAAGGATTCTTCCGGGATCCTCTGCAGCTCCGTCATCACAGCCATCTTAATGCCATCCTCTTCTTCGAAACGGGTCCCTTTGATGACCCCTTTGAGCTTGGGAAAGAGGGGAAAAAAATCACTGAATGTGGCGGGTGAATAGGGAGGTTGCTCCAACACGGCTGTGTTCTTCTCGGCCAGGAATTGTCGGATGCTCAGGGCATTGTGAGCAGACAATGAGTTGAGATACCGAGATCCGGTATGTCTAGAGAGATCCTGTGACATTCAGGCTTCATTCGGTACATGAGAAGAGGTGAGTGCCAGGACAACTCATGGGTGGTTCACCATGACAATGCACCTGTTCACAAGGCCCTGAGCACCTGACAATTCCTGGCCGAGAAAAGCATCGTCACACTGGTGTTAACCTCCCAACTCACCCACGCCACTTAGCTCTGTGTGATATTTTTTCCACTTTGACAAACTTAAGGCGGTCATGAAAGGGACACATTGAAAAGACATGGATGACATCAAGATGGAATCCTGGTGATGGAGCTACAGAGGATCCCGGAAGAATTCTTCCAGGAGTGCATGAAGGCTAGGCAGAGAAGGCTGGGAAATGAGGCTGAATGGTAGTCTGAAAGTTAGTCAAAGTCAAAGTCAAATAGCATAACTCCAGGGGGTTACTTCGAAAGGGAAACTTATAGTCTGGATTTGAAATGCAGTATATCTTTTGTGACACCAATCCTAGAAGTTTTCTGAAACACCTTGTATATGCATTAATTCATTCATTTTCCGTACTGCTTATCCTCACTCAGGTCGCGGGTGTGCTGGAGCCTATCCCAGCTATTACACCCTGATCTGATCGTCAGCCAATCGCAGATCTTGTATATGCATGTGGTAAAACTTGGCAAACTTGAATTAGGAACCTAACCCTTCTTGTCATTCGTGAAACAATGTGAAATTATTTGGTCGTGTTGTCGCTTTCGTAGTAGGAGTTTTTCCTTCTGTGCTACACGCTTTAGTTTCAACAGTCTTGAAACGTAGTTTGCAGGTTTCTTGGTCATTGTCTGGTGCCGCAAACCCAACCCAATTCTAAATGACTGACGGAATGGTGCCTATTTATTCTCTCTGTTCGCCACGATCTCATCAGTCTAAACGGTGTGAACAAGGGGAAGAATCAATTTTATGTGATCCCCCACATTAATTCAATAAATCGTCCAATTCTGCCTGAAAGACTAGATTGTCCTATTTAACGAAGGTCAACAGTTTTTTTGGTGACATATGTGATCTTTTTGACACTAATATGAAGCCACCTACCATCATGATGTAAAGATGGGAACTTGTGACGCAAACCAGGACATCTCTGAAGGCTAGCTCAACCCATTTAATAATGGTGAATGCTGCTTTTTCTGTTGAAATACATGTTAGTAACACTAATATGCAGCCACCTGCTATTGTGACATAACTGTAAAACTGGAAACAATAGACAAACCTCTCGAGAACATACAAGTTCAATTTTACAAAATCATTTCCAAAAAAGGACAAAATTACTTTTTGGGGGGAATATTTTGACCCGTGTTGTTGACCCAGCTCCAGCTGTGAGTCATAGCCTCTCAAAGCATTAATGCCATTTGTCAGTGTTACCTGTGTGTCACCGAGCATAATTCATTTTCAAATTACAGTGTGTCTTTTCTCAAAGGGTTTCGTGAGAGGATTTGATCTTTACCTACCCAATTAAAACCAACACACATTTCCCCTCAGTTGCATGAGTATAATACAAAGCAAAATTATTTGATTTGGTTTGAGATCATTAGAGGGGTCTGCCTATTTTCTTTGAGTAATTCCAGAAAAAGCATCCCTGAGCATGTCAGGTGGTGTGAAACAAACCTAAACAACCCTCTACGGGCACAGAATCTCGTGAAAAATTGATCAACAATCATAAAATAACAATTATCAACAGAATGCTTGTCCTGCTTCTTTCAGAGAGAAACAAGACCAGAACAATATACTTTGAAATGCCACCACTGTTGAAAACTAATTTAAAAAAATCATATTTAATCTCAACCAAGATGGAAGCTCTTTCAGTCTGTAACTGTTATTTTCATGGCTGATGAGTCATTGATCAGGTTGAGTCATCACCAAAAGTCTCCAAAACACTTTTCTCAGTTTTCTCTAGTATTTTTGGTCATTCTTAGGAAACATACAGGGGGCAAAGTTGATGATCCATACTAGAAATGTGTGAAAGAAGTCTATGGTAGATATGATGAGGGCTTTAAGCAGTTAAAAAAAAAATAGGTCAAAAGAAATTAGATTGATAGATTAGATTAGATTAGAAAAACAGACTGACAGCTACTACAATCCAGTACAGTATCTGCACAACCTACTTCGGCATTCGGCAAAACATGTTGAAGCAATTTCTCACAGTTCGGTTGAATGGCGAAGGGGACCCTGACAAAACAACCATAGGAACTCGAAACAGCTACAGTTTCTTTTTTTTTAAGATGTCACCACAGAGCCACCAAAGATGACAATATTCAATGTTTAGGCTTCATTCATGTTTACATATATCATGTCATATTTGTATAAATAAATGATATACTGCACATGTATTTAACTTTTGTCCACAGACACTAGCTATAAAGAAAACAAAATTTTAACAAGTTCGACTTCAACTTGTCATGTCATCAAACCGTAGTCATGCTCATTAGTGTAGCATACACAGGAAGTCAGTTAACGTGTTTTCCGGGTTTAGTCACATGAAATTCTGCTTACAGCGGATAGGCATGCTTTCAAGAAAGACGTATTCCAAACGACAAGGAGGATAAATGTGAAATGTAAGACTGAGGGGGTTACATATAGATTGTATCAACAATGTTGGCTTGGCAGGACAAAACAGCAAAGTAACTAATAACATTTTTAAGACAGGATAAAGCAAGTTTCACCAACATTGCGGAAGCCTCTTCCACATGGATAAGTCCTATAATTGCCTGTGTCATCATCTATTGATTTTAAACAGCTATGAGAGGAAAAAAAAAACATTTATATGGGTTTTCCAAAAAATACAATTTTGACATCTTCCCGTAAAGATCTATGTTATGTGTTAATTTAAACAGTTCTGATTGTGGGGGGGAGGGGGCTACAAAATTCATATGGGTTTCCCAAAAAAATGGAAGAAAAAAGCATGCTGTGAGGCTAGCTGAATGACTCTCCTTGCTAGCCTGCAGAAATGTTTGCTAGCTGATGACTAATTAACTATTATCACACTAAGCCACGTTGTTAAATGTTTTACCATCACTGAGAGAATAAAATAATAATAAAAAATGTGAGTTATCTTAAAGAGATCACATACAGTGTAAATAATTAAAAGTGCCGAGATGCTTGTGTTTTCTGTGACGGTTGCTAGCAGTTGACTAATTTGCTGATTAGGCCAAATGAGCCTCTGCCCACTGAGTGACTCATGTGACGTAATCACTAATGGACTCTCGCATTAGCCACAGACAGACAGAGAGACAGACAGACGCTTACCTCTTTGCTGCGCGTGGCCGCATTGCCATAGCAACGCGGCGAGGAGCACCGTCCCGAGCGGCGTCATGTTTGTCCCGTGTGAGGTTTAGGGAGCCGGCGCGCCACTGTGAGCAGGAGTTGAAGCGAACTTTGCACGCCTCCTCCTCTTCCTCTCTCTCCTCCTTCCCCTCTTTGTCTCAAGGGGAACGGACGGGAACATGTGAAAATGTTGTCCTGTGAAGAAACCAGAAGTTTTGGTCCAACTTGACAACAGTTTTAGGGCTCCTCCTGCTGCCCCGCACCACTCACCACACGCTGTCTGAAGTGGTAACAAGTAGTTCTCTCTCGAAACCAAGATGCCATATACACACACACTTTAAACAGACACTGAATGTACGGAGTTTAGGTTCACGCATAATGCTAAATTACGTTATAATTAGATATGTGTTGTATGGTGACCAATTGGTTAGCACGTGTGTCTCACAGTCAATCTCAGCTCAGGCACGCCTGTGTGGGTTTTTGGATGTTCTCCCGATGCTTGCGTGGGGGTTTTTTTCCAGCCACTAGAGCTTCTTCCCACATCCCAGGAATGTGCATGTTAGGTCAATGGAAGATTAATGTCTCGGTGTGTTGTTTGTCTATATGTACTCTTAACCTGAAATTGGAGATTTTTTTGTGCTCAATCGCATGGCATGCAGCAAAGAGTCGCCAACATTAATTTTTTTGCAATCAGTCGCGTTTGGTTGCGTCGCTCAGAGTGCAGCAGGCCTTAAGTTCATCCTCTCATATTTGCTAAAAAGACAAAGCAAAACATGCCACGGGTTCATCTTTTGATACTCAATGGCCATTTACTCCTATGCTGTTGAAACTCACTCGCATTGAAATGTTGCATCTCGCCAACTTGTCAATCAATACAGTAGTATGTGTTCAGTTTGGTAGGTTGATTTGCATCATTATGTGTTCACGAGTATGTAGTACAAGCGTGAAATAATTTGTCCTTTATCTATCAAATATTTTGTGACCCTAAAAGACCTCCAGATGCAGAAAGGCTGGTACCGCAGACAGTAGAGCTGACGATAGGCTCTCTTCCCTGGGCTCAGAGGCCGGGTTTTCCTGGGGTGCTTTTAAATATATTCAATAATTGTAATTTTAATCAACTAAGGGAAACCCGCTTCTCGCCCTGTTTTGAGCATTACACATGCACACATCACACAACATAAAGAACCAATTCACGCTTGAGTAGAGTGTGAACGTCACTGATAGTGTAGCTGTACATTACACCTGACATGGGCGCAAATGGCGTGGGTTCAGTTGAGAGTGAATGGTTGTCTGTCTCTATCTGTACCCTGCGACTGACTGCCAACCAG
Organism: Phyllopteryx taeniolatus; assembly: GCF_024500385.1. Taxonomy (NCBI): domain Eukaryota; kingdom Metazoa; phylum Chordata; class Actinopteri; order Syngnathiformes; family Syngnathidae; genus Phyllopteryx; species Phyllopteryx taeniolatus. Next base: position 10,053,934 of record NC_084519.1, read on the forward strand.
TCCAGGGTGTAGTCTGCCTTGCACTCGAAGTCAGCTGGGATAGGCTGAACAGATAAGCGGTAACAAAAAGAAAATGGATGGATGAACTTCACAACAAAATCTTATCCTTTGAAAAATAGATCAATTAACTCCCACTTGATCAACAATATTCTCAATGATGAAAAATGGATGAATAGTTTTATCATGCCACAACCAACAAGATCTCCTCTTGCAGTAGACAAATGCAAAATACAAATGACTTCTGTTTCAGCGCCAAGGCATTTGGCGTGCAACGCATTTCATCTGCTCCAATTGTGTTTAAATATGACTGAACAATGCAGTGCCGTGTATGCGGGCGGCACTTATAATCAAATAAAGCACGGACTGGATTGCATCCGTGTGCTCGTGTAATGCAAATAGCTTATTATGCTGTGAATTCTGAGGCGTGCTCAATTGCGGCACTCATGTTAAAGTGTTCTTCCGCTGAATGACTGTGGTGTGATGGAACTGTATCCTTGGCTCTGTGGCCTGCGCACACACACAAGCACAAATGCACGTACATAATCACAAACAAAAACACGCAGGAAACCAAGGCCGATAGCACTCATTCTCCATAAATAAATAAATGTGACGACGAGACGTTTAGTTTTTATACATATTTATATTTTTTCTACTGCATTTTGCACAGAATTTACACTGAAATGCCTCACTGTTCTGAGGTTTGGGCTGGAGTCTCGACTCAGGCACTCGTGTGGCGTTTCTTCTCCCCACATTACAAAACATGCATGTTAAATTCATTCAAGACTCTAAATTGCTTGTGGGCGTGAATGTGAGTGAGAATAATTTTTTTTTTGTCGTTTTTTTATGTGCTTTGAAATTAGCTGGCCAGATGTTAAGGGTGCAGCCCACCTCTTCCCCAGAAAATAGATTAGGTACAGTACAAACACTTTTCAAACCCTGATTACAACTGTTTAATTAATCCTTATACATTGGCATTACATTGATCTAAATTGTTATTGGACTTTTCACGGACTATGCTTGAATCCAACGTGCACTGTGGGCTAATGTTGGTAATTCATTACCTCTGGTTCAAGGTAAATAGTGGGTTAAGTAAATGTAAAACGTGGTATAATATCACATCATATTAAAGTGTTGTAATTGAGGATTTAGTAGGTGCTGGAAGTCTCATAAATGGAGCTCATTAAAAGTATGACTCAATTTGTTGAAGGGCTGACGGATGACCTAAAATGTAAAAAAAGAACAACAGTTTTATCTGCCATTAAACAGAAAATATGAATTTCCCGGTGCTGGTTTATTGGTGCCTGTATAACTCACTGTGTGCCAGCTTCATAAAGTTTTTATTGAGGGGCAAAATCGTTGCCAAAAAAATGCATAATCTTTCTCAAGCTCTTAAGGCAGCCATCTTGGGAATAGGATGAAACTCAGTTAGAATTGCAACTGCTTGTTAATGACTTAACAACACAACAGTTTGTCCAGTGCAGATAAAATGGACAGACCTGTGTTAATTAAATAAACTCACCTTGCTTGCGGGTCATTTAACTAGGGTGCTGCTTAATGCTGAACTGGGTTGATTAACTGCGGATTGAAGCTACACTATATATACAAATTAAAAATACAAAACAAAAAATACAGATTTGTCTCATGTGGAAAACGTTTTGGTTCACTCCTGAATCATCTGAACAGAAACAGGCCCAAAGCATGCCGCTGTCACCACCATGATTCACTGTAGGTATGGCGTTGCTTTGGTGATGAGCAATGTTGTGTTTGCCCCAAAAAGTTCAACCTTGGTTTAATCGGACCATGACAAAATCTCCCTATCTCCATCAGTTTTTGTCTGTTCCGTGTTTACCATCAACTGGTTAGGGATATAATCTGAAAAAATAATGCCTCCAGTTAATTAATAGTCAAACCTGTCGGTTCCTGCTTTTGCCTATTAATTCCCATATGGTGGAGAAATCACTTTTTGTGCCTGGAGCATATGCTGAAAATATTGCTCATGAGCTGAAGGGCAGTAATTGAAATCATTCTCCTGGCAAGTGCAGAATATATAACAGTCCATATTTTGTAAAGAAGAATGTCAAGTATTGGAAAGGAGTGATCAACATTCCACAGTTGAATGGATCTTAAAGGCCTCACTGGCTGGACTTGAAAAGACCGTCTCAGATCAGCGTCTTCTTCACAGCCAATGTGGGATTTTCATCCCCCGGTCCCTGAGGCTCGCTGTGATTGGGATCGGCTTCAGGTTGTGCACAGAGTAGCCAATTAGGAATTAACTGGCAGGACCACAGAGAGAAAGTAGAAGTGACAGAGGGAGGGAAGGGGGGATGATAGCGGCGGTGGCGATGGCGATGGCGGGGGGTCATCGTGTACTTGAGCGTCACATTCCTCCCAAGACGCTTTCATCCCGAGCACTTCCGTTTTTCCACATCAAAGTGGTACGTGAGTGTGTGCATGTCTGCTGTGTGATGTGCCTCCACAGCTCTCACAACGAGGCTGCGCATCACCATGTTCCAACATCCAAAACACACACGCTCCATCAAAGCGGCTCCGTGTCTCGTCTGATCTCTCCCTCTTCCTCCTTCGGCATCCCGCAGCCAAAAAGGTCGGTCCTGTCCTTTTCCCCCCTTTCTCTCCTTTTCGCCTCCTAACTCGCACCTCCGTCCTCCGTGGCAGCTCACTTGGTGAAATGCCAAGGCGCTCCCACTTCTCTCTGGCCCAACTGCCAGATATATCTTCATCTACGGATCCTCTAAACAAATCCATTCTGTCTTCATTCATCTCCTTTACCTTAATCGTTCCTCTCATTTCCACCTGCAGGTTTTTTCCCCCACTGCGCATCATTTGAGCAATTATATCTTCCGTGTGAAATGTGCATTGTAAACTATACACGCTGCATGGTTATCATTAACCAGTACTGTAGCTCTTTGTCATCTCAGCACTATTTATGCCTCTCTCTTAGGGCATCTTTGTGTTGGCTTTGCCCTCTGCTCTGGCCCAGTCAGCTTACACGGGCTCGATTCTGCTGCTTTCTTTCAGCCTGGTGTCGTAACTGCACAGGGAGAATCCTGGTTGCCTGTTTGTACCAAGAAGAGCAAAGGTACAGTAGGTTGCATTCTCTGAGGTGTTCTATTCTTAATTCCTTCCCTATGTTCCTTCATAATATCAGTGTGTTTTCTCAACACTGTCAACGATCATCTAGTTCTGTTGTGTACTTGTTATTTTTTTTTTCTTCAGTATCCACATAGTGTATGACATTGGTGAGAAGTCAGGGCCATCATGGCATTCTCTGCTGATCTAAACACTATCAGAAGCACTGACCTTCATTTACAACCCAAATTCTCATATTTGGTCAGTGAAATTGTATACATTTATTCGTAACAATCTATTCTCTGCATTTTGTAGCGTTTCTTTTGACTGCACTGCCCCCAGCATGTTTATGTAGATGTTAGAGTTTAGATTTTGACCACCAGGACATCGTGGAGGCCTGTCGCAACGACCTGTTCCCCAACTGGACTGGATGGATGGATGATCGATGTTGCTCAGGTAAGACAATAAATGACGACATGATTTTACCCATTTGGATTACAGAGTAATGTATTCAATAACAGCTTCCAATAATTGTTATCTAATTGATGACAAGCGGAAAAGGAAATGGATTGATGGGTAGTAAATATGCCCAAAAACTGCCATTCCTGTTGTTTTCTATCTATGTGTTGGAGAACAACAGGTCCAAATAAAACAGTGAAAACTATTGGGGATGGAGTGATTGATTGTTTTCCTACGCCATTAGGTCATGCTGACCTGGGATGTAGAGACCAGTGAGGTCAATACAGACAACCTTCGCCCAGACCTCTGACCCCAAGTCAACCAATGACTGCTGGCTACCCTATCCCATTTTATTCAGCTGCAGAGATACTGCACACCTGTCTGTCGAGAGGTGAGCACTGGTGACACTAATGACGAGGTGAGCACTAATGACCAACGCTAATGATCGATTTTCAATTCACGCCTCAGCCCTTTGCCTTTTTATGTCCTGTCGCCTCCACACATTGCTTCGGCGTTGAAATACTGAGGCTCGTCTTCTTGTTCCGCCCTGCTTGTTCGTGGCACTTGCCTCTGTCACCTAAGACTGTGTTGAGGCTTTCTTACGTGGAAGGAATGGTGGATAGATGTGTGTATACTGAGTGTGAGGGTCATCTGCAATGTGTCTGGTGTGATTTGTTCCGTGAAAAGACTGGTGGGAGGGTTGTAGCAGGTAGATGGATGGCTGTAGACAAGTGTTTCCCAACCTTCATTTATTGTTACAAAGATCTCACAGCATCCCACCTAAGAAAATGTCGTCAAAAGCATATACACCTTCAAAGTCAAATACAATTTGTTGGGTAATGCTGGTTGACATCCAAGCTGTTGTCATTTCAAAGCTACATTTTGAATTAAACTCAAACTGTTGCTATCTTAAAACATTTTGTAACTGTACAGTATAGGCAATGTTTCGCGTCACATTTTTAACATTCCTAACTCTAATCAGAATCAGAATCAGAATCAGAATCATCTTTATTTGCCAAGTATGTCCAAAACACACAAGGAATTTGTCTCCGGTAGTTGGAGCCGCTCTAGTACAACAGACAGTCAATTTACAGAACACTTTGGAGACATAAAGACATTGACAAAAAACAACAACAAACAACAATTGTGCAAAAAGATGCAGAGTCCTCAGTTCGAATGGCTAATATCGCAATAGTCCGGTGCAATGACCATTGTGCAAAGGGCACTGAGACTTCAAGGAGTGTATGCGGTTTAAAGTGACGAGTACTGCGATAATCTGGGACAATGTGAGTATAAAGATAAGTTAATTGCTTTATAGTACAGGAGGTCCTCAGTTTATGAGGATCCCAACATATAAAGTTTCAAGGTTACGAACTAGTTTGCGCAGTAGCGTAAGAACACTTGATCACGCAGCACAAGAAGGCACGCTCTGTTACCACCACTGTTATTCATTCAATTGTTTTATATTTATGGCAGTCTATAAGAGTTTTAATACAAATATTTACTGTAATTATGACCTTACTACTGTGTTAGCGTAGGTTACTGAAAGACTAAGAAAAACAAAATTCTGGTTACCTCGCTGTTGTAGGAACACATCTCAACAGTCAGTGTTGGGAAAATTCATTTTCTATGCGAACTAGTTCAAAGTTCAGTTCACAGTTTCAAAAATTAATTCAAAATTTTTAACTAGGTTCACCATTCCAAAAATAAATTAGTTAATAGTTTTGGGGTTTTTTTTTCTCAATATGTTGCTGACAGGCTATTACCCTTAAAATGCTGGCATTTCATTTTCCAACTGTTGCCACCCATTCAATTCACACTATTAGCTAGCTGCAGATTTCACCCTGCAATCTCAAAAACATGAGGACAAACGTGTTGCTTGGTTGTTCTTTTTTAAAATGAGGAATTTAAACAAAAACAGGACTTTTGTCCTTATTGTACAAACAAAACAAAAAAAGCAGAGTACGAACGATGGAAGGACATTGGACACTGATAACTTTTCTTTCCATACAGGTCTGGCTGACTATCGTAACAAAATATTTTATTTGATCTGTTCTTATATCACAAAACAAAATAAATTGCATATCATGACAGTGTGATCATACAGAGTTTTAACTAAAGCATTCTGATACAAGTAATAATTTTGTGAACCAATGATCCCCTTTAATTTTATTGCTCATGTACATAACAGCAAGGCTGCTCAGTGGCGGCTGGTTAATAGAGGGCGCTAGGTTGCCGCCCCACCTCACATGGTGGTAACCACATTACTAAAACAAAAGTTTAACTAAAAATATTAATAATAAAACAAACATGACTCAAAATATATGAGAGATATATTAGATGAGCAAGATAAATAGTATAGACTCAATGATGAGTAAAGTTGTTTTATTTATCTCTGTTGTCTGATTTTTTTTGACACATTGCCGCTCTGGGGGCGCATGGTTTGCAAATTTTGGACAGCATATTAATTGGAGTAACTCTTATGGAAGATGTATCTTCAATGTAGTGTATCATTTTGTATAGCATGTATAGCCAGTCTCACCAGGAGAATACAGATCATATATTTATGTCATATACAGTATGACATATACATGGAAGTAATTTGCTTATCAAATATAAAATAGAAACAAAGAATTCATCAATAACACAAAGTAAAAGCGCAGAACATATTTTGATGCTTATGGATTCATCTGTCACCACTGGGGATTTTTCATTAAGCACGCTGTCAAAATGTTCCAATCTAATTTTGAGAGGAAGATGTATAAAAGTGTGTGTATTGTGGTCCTTTCCTTGTGAAGAACAGTTATTTCCTCACCATAAGATAATGCCACACAGTTGTGCATGCAAATCCATCTGGATGAGACTTGTTCAGTTCGCAAATGCTGTGTTTTATAATTGGACTACAATTTTAATTGCTCTAGATGCTATTTAGAAGGTGATTATTGCCCTTACCAATTTTGCAATTTATCTCTTTCTTTGGAAACTGTTGTATGACTGTGAATTTCTATTTGTGTGTGTGTGTGTGTGTGTGAAACTAATTTAGGTGTAACACAATTTGCAAATAAGCCATATCCATTTATTTCAATCCAATTTCTGTACCATTTATCTTGTTCAGGGTTGCTGGGAATATTATAATTTGAATAGCGCATGTTTAAAAGAAAATGCGTGCATGTATGTGTGTGTGTTTGTGCGTGTGTGTGTGTGTGCATGTGTGTGTGTGTGTGTGAATGAGTGAGTGTCATGACTTGGCTCTCCTTCAACATCTTTTTTCTCTGTGTGTGTAACCCACTGTGGAATGAAATGAATCAAGAAACAACTACAAAAGAAGCAGTGATTTTCTGTATTTTTCACACCAGTTAAACCATCACGATGAAAATATGAAAGTGAGAGAGAGAAGCATGATGTGAAGCACAGGGAAAAGTAAAGCAAGAAATTAAATATAGTCCATCCATCCATCCATTTTCTGAGCCGCTTCTCCTCACTAGGGTCGCGGGAGTGCTGGAGCCTATCCCAGCTGTCATCGGGCAGGAGGCGGGGTACACTCTGAACTGGTTGCCAGCCAATCGCAAGGCACATACAAACAAACAACCATTTGCACTCACATTCACACCGACAGGCAATTTAGAGTTGTCAATTATTAAATATAGTCATGGGAACAAATTATTTAAATAATATTTTACTCCCTAAGGATGAGGTGAAACTACTTAACATTTTGGAGCAAATTATTTTTGAATGAATATCTGATATCTGTTCCAGAAAGCGTTTTACCACCGTCACATACTGTAGATGCTATTTGTTAGACTTTCTATTGCATTTTTATATTGTAGAATTTAGGAGGATTTAAAGTTATATGGTTATTTTTATGTCTATTTCTATGTTTTTTGTTTAGTTTGACAGGCAACTCTAACTGTGAGTGGTATCTCTTTTTTGAACATTTGGTGCTTATTGTGAAGAAAGCTGAGTTCACTGCCACCATACAGCATCGTATCTCAATTTTAAAAGCAAAGTCAAAGCAAAATAAAGAAATTAAAAAAAGACTATCTCAAGGCACCACTTTAGTTGAGTACTAAAATAGTGTTGCCTCTTGATGTTCAGATGTTGGTCACCACAGTAATTATTGACGTACAACACTGAGAGGTTATCGTTGGTGGGCGGAGCCTCTTCCTTTGCACCTCCTGTCTCTGATTATTAGCTGTGTATTTAGGTGCAGCAGAAGCGAAAAGACAGCAGTGGATTGATTATTATATTGCTTACTCCCTTTGCCTTTCTCGTATTGTGTGGTTACTTCTGTGATCTTTTTTTACTTTGTGTTCTGACTTTGTGAAGTTAGATTCCATTTGTTATTTCTGTCACCATTTTAGTTTAGATATAGTAATCTATATTTGTTTTCCCCACATCGGCCTTTTGTTGGTGTCGCTTTTAGTTATATCACGCTTTATTGTACTCCATGTGTTACGTGCAACCTTTTTTTAGTTTTATTAAATTGAGTTTTATCGTCTTTTGTGATTAATCTGTTTGGTAGTCCAAGATTCTGCTCTATAACACAGAGCTTACTTGGCACCAGTCACAAGTCGGAGTGGTTTATTTTGCACGTTCTGGGAGTTCATGACAATTGATGAATTTAGTACGCAGAGTGTGATGTGATTAATCAGAATCAGAATCAGAATCAGAATCAGAATCATCTTTATTTGCCAAGTATGTCCAAAACACACAAGGAATTTGTCTCCGGTAGTTGGAGCCGCTCTAGTACAACAGACAGTCAATTTACAGAACACTTTGGAGACATAAAGACATTGACAAAAAACAATTGTGCAAAAAGATGCAGAGTCCTCTAGCACTTAGAGCAGTTCGAATGGCTAATATCGCAATAGTCCGGTGCAATGACCATTGTGCAAAGGGCACTGAGACTTCAAGGAGTGTATGCGGTTTAAAGTGACGAGTAGTGCGATAATCTGGGACAATGGTTGTGCAAATGTTACAGATACTCCTCAATCAGTGTGCAAATGGAGCAGATGCTACTCTGGCATGAGTGGCCACTATATGCAAATAGTGCAGCACGGCGAGACAACTACAGTGAGTGCACGAGTAATACATAATTGGCCCCACAGAAATGTGACAACGAACTCAAGTCAAAAAATTGCCAGCTTGTTGTAATGGAATTATAAATTAGCTGTTTAAGAAGTTGATTGCAAGAGGGAAGAAGCTGTTGGAATGTCTACTAGTTCTAGTTTGCGTTCCTGAGGGAAGGAGCTGGAAGAGCTGGTGACCGGGGTGGGGAGGGTCCGAGAGGATTTTGCATGCCCTTGTCTTAGTTCTGGCAGCGTGCAAGTCCTCAAGGGTGGGTAGGGGGGTACCGACAATCCTTTCAGCAGTTTTGATTGTCCGTTGCAGTCGGAGTTTGTCCTTTTTTGTAGCAGCACCAAACCAGACTGTGATGGAAGAACACAGTACTGATTCAATGACTGCTGTGTAGAACTACCTCAACAGCTCCGGTGGCAGGCCGTGCTTTCTCAGAAGCCGCAGGAAGTACATCCTCTGCTGGGCCTTTTTGAGGACGGAGTTGATGTTGGTCGCCCACTTCAGGTCCTGGGAGATTGTAATTCCCAGGAACTTGAAGGTCTCGACGGTCGACACAAGGCAGCTGGACAACGTGAGGGGCAGCTGTGGCGAAGGATGCCTCCTGAAGTCCACGATCATCTCTACAGTCTTGAGCGTGTTCAGCTCCAGGTTGTGTCGGCCGCATCACAGCTCCAGCCGCTCCGCTTCCTGTCGATATGCAGACTCGTCACCGTCCTTGATGAGGCCGATGACAGTGGTGTCATCTGCAAACTTCAGGAGTTTGACAGTCGGGTTCGCGGAGGTGCAGTCGTTCGTGTAGAGAGAGAAGAACCTTGGGGCGCCCCAGTGCTGATGCTGCGTGTGGATGAGGTGGCCTCCCCCAGCCTGACCTGCTGTGTCCTGCCCGTCAGAAAGCTGTAAATCCACTGGCAGATGGCAGGTGAGACGCTGAGCTGGAGAAGCCTGGATGTTCAGGAGTTCAGGGATGATGGTGTTGAACGCTGAGCTGAAGTCGACAAACAGGATCCTCGCGTAGGTCCCTGCACTGTCGAGGTGTTCTAGGATGAAGTGCAGTCCCATGTTGACTGCATCATCCGCAGATCTGTTCGCTTGGTAGGCAAACTGCAGGGGGTCCAGCAGGGGACCTGTGACACTCTTGAGGTGGTCCAGCACAAGACGTTCAAAGGACTTCATGACCACAGATGTCAAAGCGACAGGCCTGTAGTCATTCAGACCCGAGATTGCAGGTTTCTTGGGGACTGGGATGATGGTGGAGTGTTTGAAACAGGATGGAACTTCGCACAGTTCCAGAGATCTGTTGAAGATCTGAGTGAAGACTGGAGCGAGCTGGTCCGCGCAGACTTTGAGGCAGGATGGGGACACGTGGTCCGGGCCTGCCGCTTTGTTAATCTTTTGTTGTTTGAAGATGCGTCTCACATCCTGTTCATGGATGGTTAACGCAGAGGTCAGAGGTGTGATTGTGGTCGCGGGTGCGGCCGGGTTGGTGTGTGGTGTGAAACTGTCCTTTTCAAATCTGCAGTAGAAGGTATTCAAGTCATTGGCTAATGTGCTATTGTTCTCAGCTTGGGGGGATCGTCGCTTGTAATTAGTCAGCGATTGGAATGCATGCCAGACTGCAATCAAAGGTGGGATCAATTGCGATAGCTGATTTTGTGTTTAAATACTACATTGTCTATTCAGCAATGTAATTTTGGAGCTTCTGAATGATCTAAAGGTTGATTTGCCTCCAGTCACAAGAAGGAGTCATGCCATACCGCCGATGACAAAACGCCTTTCAACTCTGCATTTCATTGCATCTGGGTCATTTAAAAGCTCTGTGACAATTGGTGGTTGGCTCTCCCAGAGCAGTTATCGGGTGTGCTATCCCAAATTTTAATCTGTTGTCAACAGCGAGCACAATTTGTGATTTTAGTTTTGAAAAAAAATCACAACCTTAAAAGACTACACGCTACATCCCCACCAACAGTGTGTGCCATCTGATCTTAGTAAATCAGACCCAATGTAACAAGTGGCTTGGTGATGAAATGCTGCCTCCACAAGTGAAAATCCATTGATGCTTTCATTGTCTTTATGGGCGCCCACTTTTTTTCTTCCTGGTTTGGGCTGCTGCTTCCGCAAGTAGCTAGCTGTTTGCGTCACTGAAACTCCCAGCTCAGCCCAGCTGTCATGGTAACAAATGACATAGTAGAGGGGGTCGGGGTGAGCAGTAGCTTATTTCATTCTGCCTTTTTTTAGGGAGAGTCTGATCACCCGAAACAAATGGAGGCCTATATTACAAACTCATCAACAAATGTCTATATTTTCCTTTGTTCAAAATGTCTTTAATGTCCATCCATCCATCCATCCATTTTCTGAGCCGCTTCTCCTCACTAGGGTCGCGGGCATGCTGGAGCCTATCCCAGCTGTCATCGGGCAGGAGGCGGGGTACACCCTGAACTGGTTGCCAGCCAATCGCAGGGCACATAGAAACTAACAACCATTCGCACTCACAGTCATGCCTACGGGCAATTTAGAGTCTCCAATTAATGCAGGTTTTTGGGATGTGGGAGGAAACCGGAGTGCCCGGAGAAAACCCACGCAGGCACGGGGAGAACATGCAAACTCCACACAGGCGGGGACGGGGATTGAACCCCACGCCTCAGAACTGTGAGGCTGACGCTCTAACCAGTCAGCCACCGTGCCGCCGTCTTTAATGTCATTCATAGCATATGATGGTAGTATAATGGAACATTCAGCATTGAAGCATGCAAAATGTGTTTGTACATCTATTCATCCATTTTCTGTAGCTCTTGTCCTCACCATGGTCACGCCAACAGTATTAAATAAGTAGTAGCCATGCCAGGTAACCATCCAACCTTCACATTACAAGTAGTTTTCTTAAACACTGCAAAACAAGTCTAAAAATCTACACAACATTATGATCAACACAACAATGTCACATCCATAAGGGTTTGGCCTTGTGTTTTCCTATGTGATAAAGGAAACCGATGTCTACCAATTTTTCTCTCCGGCAGCGAAGACGTGAATGAAAAGACCTTGTCTTTTGTGCTCAAATACTTCTTTAATAGAATAAAAATAAATTTCGACCAGGCTTTGGAATGAAAACAATGAAAAGCCTTGTGGTGATCATCAAATTATTTTAGTTTCTAAAGAAGTGTCAGGTGAGCATTTCAGTGATTTTTTTAAAAAAGTGCATGAGTAATTACAACAAAATACAAAACTAAAGTGTCAAACGTATTGATACTGCAGTCCAGATGAAAATTCAGCTCAAATGGTCTGACAGGCAGCATCTATGTTCACCACTGTTTTGTCTCGAGATCTGTCCAATTCCATCTTTTTAACTTTTGCTGCTCTCCGGATAATTGTGGATGTTCCACAATAGTTTCATCAAAACTCCTGATGCTCAAGGAAACAAGTGCAGGGCAAATTGTTAACACCTCGTCGGTCACAACTTCTGTCTCTGGTTGGTTGTTTTTCCTCGGGCGTTGTGGTTTCTTATTGAAGTACAAGATGTGGCCAGAGAGGGCTGTTTTCTTTATTCATTAATTTTATTTATTTATTTAAGTCATTTTACTTATGTACTACTGTCAGGTCGTGCTGTCAGTTTTAACACAAATGATGACAAAGTGATTTTGGGGAGGGGGGGGGGGGGATTGCAAACTCCACCTTTTGCATCTGCTTTAATGAATACAATTCAGTAGTACTAAATCCATAAACGCTGCTAATCACCACGATGAATGAATTAATTTCCTTGCGTCCATCGTCTAGTGCTTGCTCATGCAGTGTTCAGTTGGTTTCTTAATGCGTGAGGTGTGTGATTGTAGACCGGCCCCATATGTAAAGTGTGTTGAAGTAACTTTTTTTGCAAATGGCACTATATAAATAAAATGTATCTAGGTTGTAGTAGTGGGTAACTTTTTTTTTCTTTTTTTTTTCAAGGAAATGACTTGCTCAACAGCCAATTTTGGTCGGCGGAATTGGGCCAACATGTATTATTAACCACTTATCCGCAGTTGCCCCCAAAGTAGCGCTAAATTGTTAAGAATTAGTTGGAAAAGTAAAACCCCAGTCACATTGACTCACCTTTAGTCAATTTTCAAAGCTGAAAGGAGCCTCATTAGTAATGTCCCCGTTTATCAGCACAGGGCTTTTACAGCCACAGGCATGGGATGCTTTCCAACACCAATTCAGCTGACGGAGGTAGAAAATTGAAAAACTGCGGCTTGCAAACGAAAGAAACGGAGCAAAAAGGGGAGTGTTGAAATGATGAGCAGAAGGCAAGGAAAAGCAACAGTTGAAAAGGTGAAGAGGGAGACAAAGATAGTGGAGGGAGACGTAGCGTGCTAAGTGAATTAACTCCAGCGCATAAGAAGCTTTGTGCTGACTGCCAACTTTGTTAATCCCCCCCCCACACACACACAGACACACACATGCACACGCATCTGGCCCACTGAGACACGTTGCTCATGTATGAGTGTGGATGTGGGAGTGCCACAGGCCCATTCTTCGCGATGCCTGCCTTCCTGCCTGCATGGCCGTGTGTATGCAACCATACGCTTACTAGTTGTAGTCTATACATAATATATGCATGACTCCAACAGTGTTGCACTACATGATCCAATGGTCAGAGAGAAACTTTGATAACCTTAAGGGATTTTATACTTACTGGAAACAACGTTAGGTACACCTGCACAATATATCCATCCATTTTAAACAGCGCATGTCCTCATTCTGGTGAGCTGGAGCCTTTCGCAGCTGACTCTGGGCAAGAAGTTGGGTACACCCTGGACTTTTCTTTCTTTTGTTTTTTATTTTTCTTTTTTTTCTTTTTTATCTGTACTTCTACTTAAATACAGAGTATGAGTACCTTTACCTCCTCTGGTTTGGTTAATTCAAAATCATGAAACTAAATTGTCCATGATTTTTGGTTTATTTGTGCCCTGCAAGTGGCTAGCAGCTAGCAGGTTGTACCCTGCCTCTCGCCCAATCTTAGCTGGGATAGGCTCCATCTCATCTGCAACCCTAATTAGGACCGCGCTGTAGAGAATCATTGGCTAGCTACAGTATTTGTACACAGCTCATGTACAAGTGTACCTAATGGTTTGTCCACTAAGTGTATAACTTCCCTAGCAACAGCACTAAAGGAAAAAAAAACATCTATTAATTGTTTAAACATTTTCTGCATGAATTAAACAAAAATGAAGACACAAAAGAAAAAAAATAACTGTACAGCCTGTTCAGAGAGACTTCAGACGGTGTAAGTCCATGCAATATGTCGCACGGCGAGGTCAGGACGAGGCTAATGCGGTCATCTTTTCTATGCTCGGTCCACATTTTCTCATCAGCTGCACTCAGTGAGGTTACATTACCATAAAGAATAGAAGCTGCGGGTTAAAATCTCATAAGGACTTGGAGAGATTGATTCAATGGTGACTCCAGATGTCCTACTTTAGTGGTCTTTTAATATCAGTAAACCAGCTGGGAGGGCTCTCATGTTGTGTTAGCACTAGCGTCAATGCTAACCTTGCTGTTCAAAGAGGTGTGCAGTGCTTGTCTAACCAACACAAAAGGGACCATACAGTGATTAATTGCAGCAACCTTACCTATAATAATATGTGACAGTATGGCTCTACAAATACCTTCCTATTCCCTCTCCATTACTCTGTTTGTAAGGTGTTGTCAAAGGTTGAGTAGTTTTACTTTAATTTAGATTTATTACACAATGTTTAACTTATGTTTGCGCCTGTATGAGCATTAGAATTGTTAAAATATTACAAAAAACTATGGCTGTTTGAGGCCACTTTTTTTCAAACCGATACCCATACGAGTATTCACTATTGTGTGCTCATCGATACCAAGTACCGATACCTCTACAGTAATATTTTTGATACATAACATTTCAATTAATAAAATGATAATATATAATATTATCGGTATCAGTACTCGCCCATCCCTACTAAAAACATTTACAGGAACCGCAGTGTATCAACACATGAAGATGCATAAGAGAATCCTGGGACATCTGTTTACCTAATTGTTTTTATGAAAGTGAACATTTAAGCCTGGAATTAATTAATCCAGTCTACTATGGGAAAATTAGTTTTAATTTTGGAAAAACTAACATCAAAATCAACTTGTATTCAACTTTTTCATTGTATGCAGAGGATTAATTGACTTTATTTGCATTTTCTACAGTGGTTAAAATGGCTTCGCTTCTCTTAATAGCCACTCAATGATAGGAATACCTGAAACCACACATACACACACACACACACACACACACAAGGATCATCCAGGCTCCTGGTAGTGAACCGGATTAGGCTGACAGATGCAGAGAAGCAATATCACTAATGACTGACCCATAACATACACACACAAACAAAATACACACATCCGGGGCTGTTGCGCGCAAGTGTATGAGCACAAATACTGTCTCTGTGTCAGATGTGCATGTGATCTGGGTTAGATGCTATTAAGTTTAATCAGCATCTGTATGTTCACACCACAGCTGCTGCAGCATAGAACGTGGTAGACTAGACTAGAAATGTGACTTAATAATAGTCCTTTATGGCTTTAACAGTCTGGTAGTGAATAAATGAAAACATCCACGTGACAAATCTTAGGTACATCAGAATTATTTCCAGCCATCCATTTCCTATATCTCTTATCCTGTTGAGGGTAGACGGGGAGCTAACTTGGGTCGAAAGGCAAAGTACACCCTCCAACTGGTCGCCAGTCAATCATAGGAGAAGAGAAACATTTCTGGTTTTTTCTGCACTAAATCATATAGTACCTCAAAATGTGTATTGGCCCCTCTCAAGCAACTTAAAAAATGAAAAACTTGTATAGTACTGAAACTTATTGTTTGAGCAACAGGGCTGAAAGTGACTTTTTAAGCATAGAATTAGCAAATCCACGAAATACACCCACATGGCATTTATGCTAAAATCATGTTAACACTTCAGGTAAGCACATTAAAATGATTTAACAAAAATAAATGTATTTTATACCCCCAGTCATTGTTGAAATATTATCAAAAATACAGAAAAAATAAAGGAGTGCAGTTCCCTTGGCCAGCAGAGGATCTGAATAATGCTAAAGGAGTGAGTGAAAACCCAGGGACACAACTAAAGTGTGAATTTAAATTAAAATGTTTCTTTTTTCAAGAAAATAAACTTAAAGTATAGCTGGGACAAGGGGTATCACAATTATGTAAAAAATATGACATTTCTAAAGGTTTTAAATTATTATTCCAAGGTAAAGTGTAATTTTGTAACAGGAAACAGGCGACACATGCTATTTCTCCAGTGTTCAAGTGTTATACTCACCCTTTAAATTGTAATTATTAAATATGTGATCAAATCAATGTGCAAAAGACTTTGCTGTATTAAAAAATATATTTTACAGTTAATTTTATCGTGCATTTTATTTCCTCAGGACGCAAATGGCACTGAGTCGTTGCAATGGTCATAAGTCAACTGGTGGCATTTCTATGATGAGACGGGCTCCACATCTGCCAATCCTCAGGTCCAAGCGGTTAGCTGTAAGCCGAGCTTATTAGGATTTTTTTTAATTATCGTAATGCTCTCATTATGATGCCATGCAATATTGTCATTTTCTTGTTTATATTTGTTTAATCCTGTGGGTTGGCTGGCCATAAATTCTTATTTGCGGTGAGCACTTTCCACAGCTCAGATTTGGAGGGCAAATCAGTCTGGTAGAGTGTTGTAATATGAAAGTAATGAGAAAGCAAAAACCTACATTCCTTAGCAATGTAAGGTGGCTGGTGCATGAACCAGCGAGTATTTTGATCAGCCTGTTTTAAAAGGATATGGCAGGGATGAAGAATCAATTTGGTTTTTTGGGGTGGAGCTGACGGCGATGTCTGGCAGTGTCACAGTGAAGTGGGTTACAGAGTTATGAATGATGAGGAGGAGGTGGAGAAGCAGAGGGCTGGAAATTTTGGGAGCTGTGGACAGGTGCGCTTAGATAAAGCCAAGGCTTGCCAAGGATGGCTTTGCGGATGAGTTAACTTGACGAATGAGTAAGCACAGACGTGAGGGACGAGTAGGATGTTAATATTTATAACTGACACCTCACCAAAGTGGTTATATTCTTGTAGCAGCCATTTTAAGTGCCTAGCAGCTCATCAGTTTCTGTTTTGACATATTACTATCCAACAGACACATTTTATAAAAAAAAATGTATGGGTAATTACTAGGATTAGAATGATACGGGAGACATGAAATATAAACAAATAGGTATTATAGCACAATCAACCTGTTTAAAGCTGTTCCCCCACTCAACACTGTGAGATTTACATCTCTATGTGGTCCCACAAATGTCCATCCATCCATCCTCTGCACCGCTTATCCTGTTCACGGTCGCAGGGCGCTGGAGCCTATTCCAGGTGACTTCGGGCAAAAGGCGGACTACACCCTGAACTGGTTGCCAGTCAGTTGCAGAGCACATTTAGACATGGATAACCATCCGCACTCACATCCTGACTATTGCTCTCTAATTCTTGTGTGGCTTACCACATTATACACAAAATAAGTGGAGTAGAAAAATAGGATACTATGGGTAGTTCATTTATTGTATCATTTTAAACTCACCATTTTAAATTTATGTTTAAATTATAGAGCGTAAGTGTGATATTCTTATACGGTTTTGTCAAAAAATAGTCTGAAATAAGTGGGTCTTATAAAAGAGGTCATCCCAAATCAGTACCTACATATGAATTAAAGGAGACATATTATTCACTTTTATCATAGTTTAAAAGAGTTCCCAGGTGTTTTAAAGGAGGAGTTTTTTTAAAATAACTTAGTTCAAACAGTCAATATGACTTGACAGTTGTGAATGATACATATGGTGTGATTGATATACAGTAATCCCTTGTTCATTCCAGTGATAAGGTTCGGGACCATTCTCGCAATTAAATGAAATCTGTGAAGTAGCGACCACATATTTCCTTTTTATGTCAAGCTGTATGAAATTCCCCAGACTCTTATTGCTCTTCTCCAGACTCCAATTAACCTCTACCATACCCTTATAAACATTTTATTTACTCTTAAACACCTTTTAAACTCTTATACATACAGTAATGCACAGTAGTACTGGACTCTATGTTTCATTTCATTTCATTCCGTGTAATATGTGTTCTAATGTTTTTTTGTTTCTTTTCTTTTTTTTTTCTTTACAGTTTTGCTTTAGGCTAGATAGGCCTCTATTTTACCACAAAAAAAAGTACATCATACACTCAAAATCCCACGATATGGCGAATTATGCACGATACGAATATGAAAAAAAATCTGCAATGCACTGAATCCGCAACAGGTAAACTGTGATAAAACGAGGGAACACTGTACAAGAAACCACTGCGCCCCAGGAATAACAATCAATCATAGAGAGAAAGCACGACTTAGGCGGTGTCTTTCATTTATCGTGGGCACACCTCCGCGGCCTCTCGAAAACTCAGACTTCAGATAAGGTTTAGTGTTATAGTAACACTCCATTATCAATAAGGTGCCTTTCTGCGGTAACAAGGTAAACAGGTCAAATTTATCATGTAGTATTGTCATAATGACTGTTTTGAAAATTTCTTTTTTTTAAATACAAATAAAAAAACCTTTAATAACACATGTCTATGACATGTTTTTTGTCAAAATACCGCAAGTATCAAGAATTATAGACAATTTCTCACACACTATTTTTTGTCTTGCTGAAATTAGACTGTTTTGAGAGATCGGCCCTCTCTCATGTAAACGAGCAACTGTATACTCAGCCCTTGAACTGCTGCTTCTTAACTAACTAACCAACTAACTAACTTCTTAACCATGACAATTGGGGGCAGGGCACTGGCGTTGCGTCTACTAGAGCGACTTCTCAGAGCAAAGTGTGTAAAGTATTTGTGGCACACGGCGACTGGTTAGCACATCAGTGTCACAGTTCTGAGGACCGGGGATCAATCCCCGGCCCCGCCTGTGTGGAGTTTGCATGTTCTCCTCGTGCCTGCATGGGTTTTCTCCGGGTACTCCGGTTTCCTCTCACATCCCAAAAACGTGCGTGGTAGGTTGATTGATGACTCTAAAGTGCCCGTAGTTGTGAATGTGAGTGTGAATGGGTCTTTGTTTATATGTGCCCTGTGATTGGCTGGCATCCAGTTCAGGGTGTACCCCGCCTCCTGCCCGCAGTTAGCTGGGATAGGCTCCAGGGATAAGTGGTACAGAAAATGAATGGATGGATGGGCACATCACCAAACAGACACATCACCGTCGCGACAACTTCACCAAACGCCGTTTATAAGAAGTTAACACGATTATCAACACTAATCGGTGCATCCAAACCTCAATGCAGCTCGACAGGGACCCCAGACACCCAACTACTGTATTTGCAAACAAGCAAATAAAAAGTCAGTTTTCCATAATATGTCCCCTTTAATGTATTACTGCTCTAGGCGTCCTGGATGTAATGACCAATAGATGTAATATTTATAGGGGTTGTAACCTATGTGCCTTATCTCTTAAGTGGGCCCGCTTATTTCTGCTGCTGGTTATTTCCAAAAACACCATTATAGTGTACGATACAGTTTGCGAGTGAAGATGCAAATTCTCATGTGAACTCTCAACAACGTCATCAAAGGACACACCAGATTTAATCATCACACTAATGAATCAACTAAATGTTGTTGTTTTTTTAACAATTAAAAAGGCTATAGAGTGGAAATGGCAGCGCACACAGATAAAGCTAATGTGCTCATTCCATAGGAAAGTAAAGGCTCTATGGTAATTTCCTGTAGAAATAACAGCTTCCACGGACGGCGGCGGTTAGTGAGATAGATGGTCCAGTTCAGAGGCGGGAAAAGTACACCTCAGCACTTTTGGACTTTATCTATTAGAGAGGTAATATTGCATGATCAAGTGGGGGGGACACTCACTCACATCCAACTCAGCCTCCCCCTAACCCCACTCTCTCTCTCCTCCCTCTCTGTTTCTGTCCATTATGTTGACTAATGAGCGTACAGTTTCCACTTACATACAATAGTGAGTGTCCTTCCTCAAGACACACAGTGTCAGCTCAGTGCCCCACTGCTAAAGACAAACACCAACATGACAAATGACCGTACACAGCCATGTTTAAATGTGTTATTTGCAGTGTAACTAATTACATGTAATAAGATGATGTAATTTAATTGCAAAATGTATGTAGTTGAAATCCATTACATTACTGGGAGATGTAGCTTTTTGAAATTTGCATGATTATGATTTTAGTTACATTTGAAAAATAGCTGCAAAGCTCAGATTCAAAACATGATGTTGTTTACAAGCGTCATTATAGCATGAGGTCATCTATAAGCTCCTTCCAGATGTTTGCGGCAGCCTATATCGCCAACTAAATCCGGATAGATCACATTAAGAAGTGTTGTTTTATTACTGTTGTTGTTATAACTCCTGTTAAAACCATTGCACATATGTTACATCCATCCATTTTGTTGTCCTCATTACACTTTTAGTTTGCACTTTGTGCAAGAGTCAGTTGTCAGTCGCCAGTCAATGGCAGGGTACACTCACATTCATACCTACAGACAATTTAGTCTTCAGTGAACTTAACATTTTTATGTGAGAGGTCGCTCAAATACCAGAAGAAAACCCACTCTTTCTTTTTTTCTTTTTTAAACTGTATACAGGCAAGTCGGAATTTAAAGTTGTGCGCCTTTAGTGTAGTACCACAATGTGCCCCAACATGCTGGGCAGCACTAAGGTCTACTGAAAGAGAAGCAGCATAATTAAGAGCAAGAAGAAGAGGTAGAGAAGATCCCCAACAAAACTCTCGTAATAGTGGTTGCTCCCACAGAGCAGGGAGAACATATGCCTGTGAGTATTTTTGTGTGCTATGTGTTGCTGCTCTTTGTGTGTTTAAGCAGCGGAAATTTCTGTTAGCAGATCAACAAAACTCCATCAAAAATTGTGCAGGTTAAACCCAAATGGTCATGAAAATAATCTAATAGGACTGGGTGCATACAGAAAAACACATGGATCCAGACCAGAGACCACCACTGGTGTAGTTTTAGCAAGTGTGTAAATAAAGTTATTTAAAAGGATTTCATGCATTGTTTTCACAGGTCTGGTACCATTTGTCATGTAAAGTGACTGGTGTTTTTTGTGGACTGTTTTCCTGTTGTTTCCTTCTCAGATTGGATAAACCCCTGAGTAAGAATGTACTCATTAAAGCTGAACATTTTCTTGAAACTGAACAATTAATGTCTTTTCCTCTTTATTGTTGTGCTTCCTTTGATTTGCCGAAAATGTGTTCGAATGGGTTTACAAAGAAACACAGAAGACAGTGATGAAATGAATAATGGTGGGACAGTGTTGAATATGAGGTTAAAGTAGATTAATTATAGCTATTCAAATAGCACACAATGCAACAATGATTCAAAACCACAATGAAAATTGCTTTTGTGTGTGCGTTTCTTTTCTTTCTTTTTTTTTGTATGTCAGCTAAATGCCTTAAGTGGAAGCACATGAAATTTTTGCATGTCTCCTCCAGATAATACCCTTGTTGTGGGGGATTTCAATCTTTTGACATACAAATCATTACATTTCAGTAAGAAGACTTTGTATGATTTGCTGCACAGAGAGTCTTGATAGGTTATGACATTTTTTACATAAATATGAATAAGTCATATGAAGTAATAGAGGCATAACAGTCTGTGTGAGCACTACCCCACTGCGTCTACATGGATTAGGAACAATGAGCACTGTGTGCAGGCCAAAGACAATGGGCACAATCCCTGTGCATTCTCATGTCACGCTCTCTCCATTTTTAGTCTAATTTAAGTTCTTTCTCTAAAATCTCTTAAATATTATTATTTTTAAATGTCATTAAAAGATGAACCGCAATGCTGAATACCTCCACCTAGGTTGGAAAAAAAACCAGTGTATTATTATGTTCTTGGTCAAATAATAAGTTGCACACCACACCTGATTATACATTTTGATTTATGCTAGAAATTAAGCAGAACACGTTGTTACTTGTGAGCATGCATTTTTCCTTAGACTTGGTGAAGCAGCATGTGGATCATTATCCAATGATATTATTTATTTTTACTCTGTCCCAAGTTACAACGACAATGAGATGTTCAGGCAGCGTATATTTAGTTTAAGTGTAACAGAAGCTATCATGTTAGTCAGAAGTATTCTGCATATTTTATCTACTCTATTTTGGGTCCTTTCTTGTAAGAAATAAGCGAAAAAGACAACAACTCTTGGGGTCTGATTTACGAAGATCCCAAATAGCAGGTGCCAAATTGCTCAACAAAGGGGGAGTTGAGACTGGCCTGCATACTGTAAAAAGCCACAAAAAAATGATGGTTAAAAAATCTGCGATTAGGAGGCAGTGTGAAAGATGAAATGCAATATGTCACGGGTGGACCAAAGCCTATTACAGATGACTCTGGGCCAGAGGAGGGGTACACTCAGGACTGTTCACCAGCAGTCAAAGCACATATGGACTCTTTAGAGGATTAAATTAACCCAACTTGCATGTTTTTGGAACGTGGGAGGAAGCTGGCGTACCTGAAGAAAACCCACGCACGTACAGGAAGGACACGTAAACTCGACAGAGGAGGGCAGATGTGTCAACCACTACTCCAACATGCTCCCTGGTAACAAACACACATACAAAATCAAATATTCAAGAGTGTGTTGACATGCTGACAAGGACTATTTGAAATAACAAGCACTATGATTAGAGGTCATGAATGGAAAATGGAAAAACACTTTGCTGTGATAATTTAGGGGCAAAGAAATTCATTATATTAATGAATGTTCTCATAAAAGGTAGCTATACAAACTAGTGTGTTTATGTTTGTGTAAAAAAAAAAAAAAAAAAAAAAAAACGACAGAGGGAGTCCAGTGGTTATTAGTCAGTAATTAGTATGATGTGCTGCATTGAAGATTAATTCACTGATTCTTTTATTGCCCATCTGTTGTGTACAAACACACACACACACACACACACTCACGCAGACACACACACACACTCACGCAGACACACACATACGCAACGTGAACACAGAGGAACAACCAGCTTTTAACAGTGTACTGTAAATACATGGAATTGATTTTAATTTGTCTCCATCCGTACTTTGAACTGAACAAAAATAATTGTATTAGTCATTCATTCTAACCTACCTGCTACTAGCCTCTTAGACTTATACAGCGCAATGTTACACGACACAAATCCGAGTGAGGCGGTGACTAATTGGACGACGCCGATCCGTGAGCTAGTGAGCTAGCAGGCTATCCAGTATTTATATACTCGGTGATTTATTTTTTATTTTTTTTATTCATTCAAATTTGGCAGACTTGCTAACACTCTTCTCTGTGGTTGGTGAAATTTGTAAGACATTTGATTCATTTTACATATAAGGATATATTTATATGCTGTATACATAATAAGAGGAAATCTTCCATCATTAAGTGTTCAAAACACCACCAGTATGCCACTAGAATAAGCAAAGCACACACAGCAAGAGTTGTCTTTTTGTTCTGTGACAGAGAGCAGGCCTGTCAAGTCACAGGTCAAGCATGCTGTGAGATGCTGAACGCCTGAAAAAGCCCAACATGATTTTTTACACCGGTCTCCTTGAGAAGGAACACATTTCTGCACACAGTTCTACACTCACCTTCTTATGACAACACAGCACTTGTCGCTTATCAACTAAACTGTCAGGAAAAAGTAATTCTTCCGGAGCAGTCACCAACACGTGGTTATTTTTCTTTCTTCCCAATAATCTTTTTTTTGTTGTTAAATACAGCACAGTGACTCAATTGCAAAATGAGTGGATATCAATAAAGTTGTCTCATAGTTATTAAAGTATATATTTAGTTTATTGATTGATTTGCTTGGTATGTCTAACTTCTTCCTCTTCCTTCCAGCCCATGGCTCTGTCAACTCTGAGACTGTAATTAAGTCTAGCGGGCAAGACTGGCATAGAACTTTTTAAAAATGGTTAGTCCATAACAGAAATGTTACAATTCAATAGTATTACAATAATAAATAAAATAATAATTAAGCAAATGAATGGTAAAATAAATTTGTACTGTATTTAAAAAAGTCACTGATGGTGTAGTGGTACACTCGCCTGACTTTGGTGCGGGCAGCGTGGGTTCAGTTCCCACTCAGTGATGGTGTGAATGTGAGTGCGAATGGTTGTCCGTGTCTATATGTGCCCTGCGACTGACTGGCGACCAGTTCAGGGTGTAGTCCGCCTTTCGCCCGAAGTCAGCTGGGATAGGCTCCAGCGTCCCGCGACCCTAACCAGGATAAGCGGTGTTGAAATGGATGGATGGATGGATGGATGTATTTAAAAATGATGTGAATTACAATAAGGCATCCTACAATGCCTGGAAATTTTAAAAAAAGAAAAAAAGCAAACTGCACCAATTAATCCAGTACATGTTCTAAAACATTTCCGATAGAGTTGATAATATCTGAGTACTGTAGTTTTCCTGATATGTAGCCTTTGAATAATCTGCTTAGATGTAGATTAACCTCCCATGGCTGACATCATGTTGTCCTTCTTTAGAGAGCAAACTCATTGAAAATGAATCATCAATAACTCTAAAGCCCGTCGTTCACAGAGCGGCACGGCCAAAAGCAACTGAAGTGGACCATTGAAAAACAAGTTACAGTCGCACCAAGCGATTGAGCACCACTGACACGCTGCAACAGAAAAAATGCAAACCTGGGTTTTCAGACGCAAACCTGGGTTTTCAGACGCCACATGGTGCGATTGTCAAGGGAGAAGTAGATTGCCACAAAGAGAGGAAATGGGCTGTAATAAAGGAGAGAGTGTGGATATTTTGGGAAGGTATTGGCATTGAGACTGGGTTTCACTCACGCTTAAATCCGGGAAACTTCTTGTTTTGTTTTGTGAAAGCTCATGTGCATTTTTGATTGGCTGTTACATATTATGCAATGTTGCGACACCGTTCCCAAGCGATTCAAATTTGGATTTGCAGCAAAAACAGTGGTTCATAAAGCTGCTATTCAGAGCCAAACGATAAGACCACATACAGTAGAAGAACACTCAACCGACATTGTGTCTTCTTGTAATAAAACAAACACATGCTGTCACATTCTTCTGGGTTTGGATGTGTCATGCTGGAATAATTTTTATGCCAACCCAGACATTAGTCGTCAGTAACATGAGCTCTGATCTTTGTTTTACTGCTCCAAAAGTAAAGACGAACTCTCAGACTTTTTGGGCTGATTCTTCCTGGGCCCTGTGTTATCGCCTCTCAACACAAGTGTGCTTTTTTGTAATGAGAGAGAAGCAGAGGATAATCAAACTTGTCTGGAACAAGAAAGCGGCTTTTGATATCAAAAGTGTCTATGATTAGCATAATAAGTGACATTTCAATTGGTGGAGAGCAAACCTATCAAAACCTGCCGCTTTGATAACAAGCTAAAATTAATGTTGGGAATAATGGAATCAAAAAAACAAAACAAAAAGCTGCAGGAGAAGGCGGTTGAGAAGGGCAGTGCATTTATTAGAGGGGGGAAACAACCATAAAGGCAGTCAGGTGTTCAGGGGACAGGAAAGGAAGGAGGAGGAAAGATGTCTCAAGAACTACAGCGCTGTTTCGACATGTCGTTCTCTCTTACTTCCCTCATTAACCAAGCACAGGATAGAGCAGGAAGGGGGTGTGTGCAGGCAAAAGGCAATAAAGGTGGGGGGGTTGACACTTTCATTTGTTCTTTTAAGGTCTCCTTATTATCACCTTTCAAGAGAAACCCACTATTTCTTATGATTCTTTGTCCCGCTCCCACAGCATACAAGTTTTTATAGTCTCTCACTCCCTCGCTTTCTTTTCTCTGCTATAATTGCATGCTTGATTAATTATAAGGGGATCAGAAAAAGTGAAAAGAGGAGATGGAATTTCAGCTCACTCAATATAAAGAAACCCTGCACCTACACGTACATTACATCCTCACATAATCTTCTCTTACTGTGTTTATGAGGGGCCGCGTACCAAAATCTAAAATCTCTTAAAAGAGTATGGCTAACACCAAACCTCGAAGTTTACATCTTGGGCTGGATTTATACTAAAGGTCCAAGTACCCTATGTCAATGTAATTCCATATCTGGGTTTTTTTCTGTCTATTTCCATGTACGGAACATCTCAACTGACACGTATGCAATATGGCTGTTTATACATCCATGCATCCATCCATCCATTTTCTGAACCGCTTATCCTCACTAGGGTTACGGGCGTGCTGGAGCCTATCCCAGCTATCTTCGGGCGAGAGGTGGGGTACACCCTAAACTGGTCGCCAGCCAATCGCAGGTTGTTGATACATGTAAAGCATGAAATAATCCACGTGCCCCCAACTTGCACATAAATAAGTATCTCCACAATCATCAGCACCAGGCAGCGACAACATGGTAACAGTATACATATCTCGGTTCACCAACTGCAGTGTTATTTTTGTGTTCAAAATGTTCAAATACATTTACAATGTGTTTAAAAAGTGTGTTTTGGCATGTGAAGTAGGGATAAAACTATAAAAGACTGTATTTTTTATATGGTCTCTTACACATTGCAGATTTTCACCTATAGTGGTTGGGTCTGGAATGTATACCCTGCAATGAGTGGAGGTTCGCGTTACTGTTTTGTTGGCCTGGTCTGACTTGTTTTCTTAAGTTTTTTTTGTGTTTGGGCAGACTCGAGTGTATATAGTGTATGTCACCAATCGATGACGTCCAGTTTGCATTGATGGGATATATCTGATCTGTGCATTTATGCTGGAATCTGGCACTTATGTGTCTGTTATGTAAGTGATTTTTAGCCACATGTGGAAGAGGCGTAATTCCCATTTGAAAATATCTTGAACCATGCAGTGTAAATCTATTCTCATGCAGTACTATTATTATTCTTAATTTTACCAACCCTCAGGTCAGAGCAACAACAAGCAGTCTCATCAACAGGACACACGCACACACAGACCTGTTGTTAAGCAACAACATTCACTATTCAAATGATTGCATTTTCAGGCTCTAAAACAAGGGTGGCTTGTTAACTAAACAACTAAAAGACAATTTAATTTGGAGAAAAAAAACATTTAAAACAGTCTCCATGTAATTGTAACACCAACCCAAGTTTGTCAGGAGCAAAGACAATTATATCCTGTTGAAATTGGGTTATTTTTCACATGTGGCAGAAGAGGTGCTTGATGAGTTCACGCTGCAGTAGCTACGATAGTGACATGTTTGTTTCTAGCTACCTGCAGCTACCTAAAAGCCTCACTGCTAAACAAGCTGACAAATGGAAATATTGTGGGGGGAAAAAAACAAAAAAAAACATTCATGTCAACTAGTACAAGGAGTGGAACAGTCGGACTTTGCTGATAAGGTATACAATTTCCTTGAGGCTGTACAATCCAAAATGTGTCGAAAATCAGCAATTTGCGCGAGACCACAGTTCAGGCAGCATCAAACTATCAATTGCCAAAAATTGCTTTTTCTGGTCGTGTTTTTTTTTTTTAATAAGAAAAATAGCACTCTATAATATTATACTTATTGTACTTATTATTCATATGGTTAAATAAAATGAAAAATAATTAAAAACATTTGTCATACGTTGCATCAATCAAATGGCCTTTTTGTTGATGTGGCCTTGGCCACCTGGAGGCAGTAAAGGACAGACAGACAGATATACTGTAGATGTCTGTACAGTCTGTACAGTAGAGACATCTCAGCTCCACTCAACTCATCTCAGCTCCCCGCAGAGGATAAAGACTATATGACTGTGAGTACTGTTATATTTAATGTTTAAATGTGTTCCTGCACCAATTGTGTTCAAATATTTTAGCTGCTTAAAGGGGTATATATGTGTTTCCTATTATGTGTTAGCTTCAGCATTAAGCTAGCGGACTAAAGCCTAAGCTATGTGTGTGGTTTAAATGCACAATGTATAATCCTCCTAGTTTGATGTTTAGTTTTACAGTAAACTTCAAAAGGGCGTGGCATTAAACAGCTTGAAGCGGTTTTTTTGAAGAATTGTTCACGAGAGCTCGGGTTACAGGGCTATATCAAGTTTGTGCTCGCAAGTCAAAGCAAAAAATCAGCCAAAAGACGGCTCGCATCTCAAAAAATGTGTAAGGTGTGTCCCTCGTATCTCAAGGCTATACATTTCTTCATATGAGGAAACTGGCTTCAATATTCCCAATAATTTGAGGTTGACCAGCGTCCCGGCACAGCTTGTGTTCAACATTAGAGGTTCTATTGTGTGCTTGTAAATGTATGTAAAGCTATAAAGTATGTCAGCCTATGATTGACAGCTGATCTAGCCAGAATATACTATGCCTTCAGACCGCAACCCCTCCAGTGACCTTGCACAGTATAGACAGCAAAGAAAATGAATGGAATGAGCGTTTTCAAAGCGTTGAAAAACCTGGCCTACATGGATGTGATGGGAATATGTGAGTTCTTTGCTGGGATAGATCTGTTTGTTTTGTCTCTCCGTTTCCACATGATTGACCACAGAAATATTACAAAGCAACAAATCTCCACTCTTCCGCCTCCAGGGTTTGGATTTTAAACTGTTCCAGTGGTCTTTTTTTTGGTTGTTCCTTCAGTTTCCTCTTTTGGTGAGCAGAGTTGGGCACTTTCATTGTAATGCAATATTTGAATACAAGTTGACGTGTACATTCACCTCTTCCTTAAGTGTATGTGCGTGAGTGTGTATGTGTGTGAGTGCATATGCATAAGTGATGTGATGTGATCAGACACCAATAAGAGCAAATCTCATTAACATCAAACTACTTCAGTGCTAATCATGTTACAGCGCAAGCAGCAAGCCAATGGCGGCTCCTAATGCCATTAAGGCGAGCCGTGATTGGATTGGGATCTTATTTCGACTTCCTGAAGGCTGCCAGCATTTTAATCAAGCAAGCACGGCTGCAGTGATGTCACGGGCCGTTAAAACGGCAAGAGAGTGATGTCAAAGCTCATTAAGATCGCAAAGATGTTGGTGGGGATGAGTGGAGCGGACTGATGTTTTAGTCAATGCGCGTCTAAATAGACATACTAGGGCTTCATACAAAGACGATATATGAGTTTACCAAAGAGGACTGTAGAGGACAACTAAACATATATAACTGAAGAAGACAATGCCACTGGAAACGGAATAATTTTAAGTGAATTAGGGGAGCCTTCTCTCATCTTAACACCCAGCTGGAGTACTTTTCTGTTCAATTCTCAACAAGAGCATTGCAATAGAATTAATTAGAATGACATTCCGGCTACTTCTTCCTCGGAAATGTTAGTTAATTAAGATCAGTTGTTGAGCCAAACGAGAACAAAATAATCCTGTGTGCTGGTTTTATGGATTTTGCGAGTGAAACTGACTTTACCAGGCAGATTCAATTAAAAGTTAGAGGTCCACTTAAAGGGATGGTTTGCAATTCAAAAAAAAAAATCACTTTCTGTCATTTCTGATAAAACTGTCAGTATGACCTGACAGTAGCACATTTAAAGAATCATTGGTGAAAAAAATCAGCCCTCTGGCTCCATCTTGTTCCTCTAATTTGATTATTGAGAAACCACTGCACCTGCACTGCAGGAAAAATATCCTATTATAAAATGTAATAATTTCCCTGGGAGCTGTTTTATTTGTGGAAAAATATCATAATAGGTCCCCTTTAATAATCTATATAACGCCTTGCCAGCCTCGTACATACTCACTCACGACTCGGAAAGCTGCTCAGAATAAACAATTTGGTTGGTTGACTAGTGTCAAGTGGGAGGAGTTATGCGTGAAATTAATCTCTACAATTATTACAACAAAGACCAGAAAAGGGCCGCATGATGGAAGTAGTAGTTTGCACGTCCGCCTCAGTTTTTTAACAGACACGCATTTGGATGATGAATCGTGGTGACCTAATGAGGAAATTGATCATTTTAGTATGAGGCTAACACGGGAGCTTTTAAGGCTGCTCCAACAATATTTTCAGCGGATGATGTGGCGTTGCCATGGCAATGACAGAGACATTCATGTTCTCACTACAAGCCAAGGTATCATTAAGAATATTTGCAACGTATGCCTTACAGTTCTGAGGTTTGGGAGCCTGATCTCGCCTCAGGCATTCCTGTGTGGTGTTTCCATGTTATTGCGGATACTTCCATCCCACATGGTCATTTTTTTACTCGATGTGCCCTGTGATTGACTGATGAGCAGTTTGCCCAAAATCTGATGGAATAGGCTCCAGCACACCTGTAACCCTAACGAGAATAAGTGGTTTAGAAAATGGATGGATCGAAGCTGATTGGCATGTTAAAATGAAATTACCATAAATCACAAAAAGTTACATTGGTTAAAATAATCTAATAATAGTCTGGTCTGGGTCCGCCTATTGAAAACCTTTGGACTATGTCATTCACAAGATGGTCGCCCTATCAAGCACACTTACTGGACCCGTGACATTAAGTTAAAACAAAGCATTCTGGACAGTTTAATCAATTTAACCTGGCCAACCCTGTTGGAGCCACTTCATTCGTTCTTTGATTCTCCCCCCAATTGTCTCAATTTAAAACGGCACGACGGCGTCGATTGGCACTCGCTCTCTCTCTCTCTCCTGGCTCTCCCTCCGCAGATCGATGGCGAGGGCGAAAAGCTAATGACCCATCTCAGCAACCAATTCACTCAGCGCTGCCTCGCTCAGTATCTGTCCAAACTTATTGAGGAGAATCAAGAACGAGAACAAAAGGCAAATATAGATTCACTTTAAGGGCATGTATGAATTGCCATAATTGTGTAAGCCTCTGTGTATTACATACACAAATAGAGTATTTTGAATTTCGTGTTGACACCTCGATTTTTCCTTGTGATTCCTTCAGTTAGCCATTGTTTTAAAATATTTATAACATATGGACTAAAACACTATTTAAACCATGATGACGGTTGGTCTGATGCCACCACCGTGCCGGAAGCTTGATACAATCACGCTGCTGATCTGCTCACCTGCTGCTTTCTTTGGGACAGTCTACAGCGCTTAATGTTAAAAAGCTTAATGTCACTTAATGTCCGAAAACTACGATCAGTTGTCACCAAAATTTATATGGACATCTGTACTTATGCCCACTTCAACCTCTGAAATATATCAGAACAATCACCCCGATTTTCTGGACGTTAACCGTTTTTTTCTCCATAGGCGCACACTATGCAGAAAAAGCTTAACGTTGCTTCATAAGCTTCTGGTTTTCAATCTCAGGTTAGGCCCTCCTGTGTGGAATTTGTATGTTCAACTTCTCCCTGCTTCTTCTCATATTCCAACAGATACATATTAGGTTCAGTGAAGACGCAAAGTTCCATGGGCGTGAATGGGACTGAATGGTTGTCTATACATGCTCAGCGATTGAATGGCAACTGCGCGGCTGTACTCTGCAATGAGGACCCAAGACACCTCTCGTGTTACATTAGCACAAGTATTAACACTGTTCAGGTGTGTTTGCATTGTTTGTGTATGCTAAAGTTTCTGTACATTTAAATGGTATGACAATGAGTATGTTGAAAAAAAAGCATAATGTTTCACACAGGTGACTCTTAATGGTCTACAGGAACACATGTATCGCATGTTTTGTTTGTATATATTTTCGTCACATCATAGGAAAAAAAATAGTGTTTACATTATAAGGGAGGAGAATATATATTAAGTATTTCTTGCATTCCTAGAGAAGCAAAAGCAAACATGTTTTTCGATCAAAGTACCCTCGATGTGTAAGAATTGTTCACGAATGAACAGCATGAAATCATATTAATAGTACAGTCTGTTTAATTAAAAAGAATGATATCACTGTCATTGCCATGGCAAACCTGCATCACTTATTTTAGTGTTCTAAATTATTGGTGAACCAGCCAGGGCACGTGTTTTGATAATCAGTGCTAATATTTCTGTTATGTTTAGTGTGCATTCAAACTTACAAAGAAGAATTTCCAAATCATTTCAACTTCACAACTGTAGGAGGCGCCCTTGGGCTAAAACACCCAACTGTTTCTTCAAGGACCTCAATAATCCATCCATCCATCCATTTTCTGAGCCGATTCTCCTGACTAGGGTCGCGGGCGTGCTGGAGCCTATCCCAGCTATCATCGGGCAGGAGACGGGGTACACCCTGAACTGGTCGCCAGCCAATCGCAGGGCACATTTAAACAAACAACCATTTGCACTCACATTCACACCTACGGGCAATTTAGAGTTGTCAATTAACCTACCATGCATGTTTTGGGGATGTGGGAGGAAACCGGAGTGCCCGGAGAAAACCCACGCAGGCACGGGGAGAACATGCAAACTCCACACAGGCGGGCTCGGGGATTGAACCCCGGTATTCAGAACTGTGAGGCAGACGATCTAACCAGTCGGTCACCGTGCCGCCGACCTCAATAATGCCAGTCATTTGATTAAAGAGGGGGTCGCAGTGTTACAATTGCTAGCAAGATTTGAATGTAGCCTGACTACACTTTATCCTCGAGTCTCTGACATACAAGACATACAGCCAGATAGTCATAGAAAACGCATATCCAGCTTCAACAAAATACCAGTGCTAGCAATACTAAGCTAGCACTGTAAATGATGTTAGCCACGGTTGCTACGTTGTAGCATGACATTTTCCTTCTGGAGTGTTACGATAACACTACATGTTATCGATTTTAAGTTTTAATTTTTGTCATGTACAATCATTAAAAAACAAAAAAAGAGGTCATGAACGTACCTGATGAGCAGACATGTTGCAAATTCTGTGTCGATTCTGAATCATCTCAGCTGCCTGAAGTTCCTTCGCTCTGCTTCTGGTTGCTGGTCTCATGCCCAGTTGTTGGCAAGCGAAGGATGGGCATTTTTTATCTCATTTTATCGAGGTGGATATTCTGCCATAGTTTCAGCAAAGCTCCTGAAGCCCAGTAATGCTAAAAAATATTGGTACCCCTGGTGTGCCAATATTTTTGAGCATGATTGTATGTCTATTATATATATTTGTCTAAAAAAAAAAAAAAAAAAATCCTCTCACTATTCTGACATTTAGTGTTCAAGTAGTACTCAAAAAGTAGTACTGGGGTGCCAATATTTTTTAGCACAACTGTATCACAAAAAAGTAAGTTTTGGGAAAATTGCAAACTCTCCTTTTTAGTGTACGGTATTGCATTTGTACATAACTGGTGGTATTCTTCGATATTTGATACTGTACCTGAAATCTTTATTTGTGCTTTACATTTTTCGGTCTAATAATTCCCTTATTACATCAAGCCATGTTAATGCTCAATGGGAAAAAATGCTTTGTTTTGTAAATACAGGAATTCAGTTCTAAATATTCTGTGGATCAACTAGGCTTCGCAAAGGAATGCCACATGGGAAACACACAAACATTGCAAAGAGAACTAAATAAAATAATAATTTGGCACTGAAATAATATTTAGTATCCTGAATGCACACAGTTTTGTGATGTATAGAAACCAAAATGCTGCATACTTGTGTTCAGGTGTGAAGAGAAGTAACTCTCACTCAATAAAAAACAGCACTCCGTTGGATGAATATAAGATATTCCCAGAGCACACTCATGAGAAATGATCTATGCCGAACAATATTGTCATGCAAGAATGACCATTTTTCGTCAAACTTCTCCCTCCTATCTATCTCTTGAACTTCGTGCCTCCTTATCTATCCATCCATCTCCCCGCTCCCCTTTTGTTAAGCACCAGTGCCTATCACATCTGAATTCATTTGTGACTCAAGAGATGATCACGCGTGTTGTTTCTCCTACGTGTGTATGTGTGTGTGTGTACGTGTGTGTGTGTGTGTGTGCGTGCGTGTTTTCATGCATCATCAGCGCTAAATGATTATAAAGCACAGTTATTAAAAAATGCCGTAATTACTACCCCTTTGGCAAAACAGTCTGATATGAATTTACCTCTCTTGCTCTCTATGGGAAACCACACACATTTATGGTGATACACACGCATCCTCTGGCAAGAGCAAACAGAAGCCTAGTGTCATTTTTCATGTCCTTTCTGGCACACCGTCAATGACAATTATAAACCTTCTAACCCCAAATGTGGGTCTTAATACATCACTTGATCTTTGGGGACACATCCAGCTGTGAAATTTGCCGTTTCAATCAATCTACAAGAGAACAATTATAATTTTTTGGCAAAAATAGTTTGACGGTTGAACAGATTTGTTGCCTGCACAAAATATTAGTTGGAGTCTCAGAAAAGGTGATAGGATTGTTTTAGTAGCGTGTGTTTCTTTTCTGCGCTTTGGCAGCCACGTCTTCAAAACATACAGTATTGTCAAAGAATCCTTAGATTTTAACGGGGACATATTCAAATTTAACTTTTTAATTGCATGTGAACAGATGGTTGGCTCTTCGGAGTGCCTGCCCCCCAAGCAAGAGTGACATTAAGCAACCAAGTAAATATTGTGTTGTCTGCCTAAGAGGTGTGTCAGAAGAGTTCCAGGATTGTGGCAGAAACGATATATTTCAAACCAAACTATAAACAAGTTTTCCCCTTGGAAGTAATCTGCCTGGAACAGGGTCGTATAGCAGCAAATTCTGGTCCCCCACACATAAGCCTCCTGAAGGGTCCCTTAAAACTGGCTAATATTAACAACACAGGAAATAGGTTGTGTGTCAGAATCAGAATCTGAATCATCTTTATTTGCCAAGTATGTCCAAAAAACACACAAGGAATTTGTCTCCGGTAGTTGGAGCCGCTCTCGTACGTGTCAAGTGTACATGTAAGTCTTGATCCTTGGGGTATTTGGATGAAAGGCACAGATAGGTTATTCAGACACCTGTTTTAATTTGTGAAAACATACAATATCAATAATAATAAGTAAGAATATTAGTCTCCTTTAAAATGAATTTTTATTATTAAGATAGCTGTGGTCAGTAAGGTACATGTTTGAGAGCACACTGCCAGGCCCGTTTTACAGCCAATATTCTTCAAACCTTCTGGGATTACACTGTAGCCTGTCGAAACCAAAATATTGATTTTGAATTACGTCTGACAGGGTGGCTGAGGTTTCTGTGGTCACAGGTAAACTCAGTTCATATTTATTATCACTGCTCTACCAAACCTAATTTCCCAAGACCCCCATGCAACATTCAGAATTACATACAAGATAAAAGAGAGCCAATTATTAGCAACTATTTCGAAAGTAATTTAGAATTTAGCAGGGTTTCAAAAACAGTGTCAAGAATAAAACTACGTGGCATTATTAAGGTGATTACGAGTGTAGCAGCAGCTTGTTATTAAATTATTAAACTGTGACTTGCATTATTACTGTAAAATGATTAAAGCAGGCACGGAGACCGACTGGTTAGAGCGTCTGCCTCACAGTTCTGAGGACCGGGGTTCAAAACCTGGCCCCGCCTGTGTGGAGGTTGCATGTTCTCCCCGTGTTCTCTCCGGGCACTCCGGTTTCCTCCCACATCCCAAAAACATGCATGATAGGTTGATTGAAGACTCTAAATTGCCCGTAGGTGTGAATGTGAGTGCAAATGGTTGTTTGTTTATGTGTGCCCTGAGATTGGCTGGCAACCAGTTCAGGGTGTACCCCGCCTCCTGCCCGAAGATAGCTGGGATAGGCTCCAGCAGTCCCGGGACCCTTGTGAGGATAAGCGGCTCAGAAAATGGATGGATGGATGGATGATTAAAGCAGGAGTTAAAAATAGTGGGGTGTTTTAGTTGAAATCTCCCGCTCGAGTTGTGAATTGTAATTTACTTTTAAGACACTGTGAGGTATACAAATGGACATTTAAGCAGAAAAACAAGCCAGCAGATATAAATGATGTCTATTATTTAGTGGACTACTTTGAATGGACACCAGCAAAACTTGTTTCTAATCTCACACCATTTAAAAAAAAAAAAACAACATGTATGTATGTATTGTCCATGATAATTTTATAGTTTGCAGTACATTTGTACAAACACTGCAGTTCAGAACCCAGCTATATAGGGCCTTCCTGTGTAGATTTTGCATGTTCTCTCCGTGCTGATGTGGGTTTTGTCCAGGTTCTCCAGCTTCCTCCTACATTCCAAAAACGTTGGGTAGGGTTGGGACTTCATACATTTCATAACTATTTTTCCCATAGAAAATTACAGAATCAGAAAGCATCTATTCCAATTCCAATTCTATTCTATATTCTATTTTTAGCTGTGATGGCAACATTTATAATATAATGTAATATTTTAACATTTTTACTAGCATTAAAAAGTTAATATCTTATGATATGCCATGCATGACAGCAGCTCAAATTCCAAAGTTTTGTATGACTTTATTGTTTTTTTGGGGGGGGGGGTTTCGAAAAAAAATTCCAATTCTGAGATTTACTACATCATACATATTGTGTTTTTTTCCAAGCTGTTTTTGTGATCAAGATGTGCCATAAAATCAAGACATTGGCTGAAAAGTGATACACTGTGAATTTGTGAATTATTCATCCATTTTCTCACGATTCGGCTAATTCATGTAGCAAATCAAGCCCATGTTTTTTCACATTC
This sequence comes from Phyllopteryx taeniolatus, assembly GCF_024500385.1. Lineage (NCBI taxonomy): Eukaryota > Metazoa > Chordata > Actinopteri > Syngnathiformes > Syngnathidae > Phyllopteryx > Phyllopteryx taeniolatus. Next base: position 10,090,128 of record NC_084519.1, read on the forward strand.
TGTGCTGCCCGCTCGCCTCGCAAATCAGAATCCCTGTGTGCTCGAACCGACACTTGATGAGGGCGCGGCATGACGCGTGTTACATCTAACGCCCGCAGTTAGAAAAACATCATTGCATTCATTGATCAGTCTTCTGCATCCTCATGCTCCGATTCAGCAGAAGACGAGCTGGATTAGAACCCATCATGTAGCGCATCAAAGCAATCAACGCTGCAACATCTTTAGCAGAAGAGGATTGCTTCATCAAACAGAGTCAGGAGACAGACTTGATATGATGTGTGATAGCCTGCATTGATATCCTGTGATGGGTCCGGACTGCTGGGTCGGGACCCAAAAGTGGGTCGCGGACCCAATTTGGGTGCGTCGCAGACAGCTAGTAAAACGTTATATGTATTCGTATTCAGATTTTTTTCTGTAAACTTCAAAGGCGTACCAAGCTCCCACATGGAATATATTAAGTAAGCGACAGGAAAAGTTACTCACCTGTACTCTAGTCACTAGTTTATGCTGTAAACAAATACAGTGCAGCTCAGCTTCTGGTTAGCGGGTCTCATGGCTTGCAATATGCTTTTTGTCAAACTAATTTGAAACGCCATTCAAAACACACGTCATTCACGATGTGGTCGCGAAATTACAATTTCAGTATCTCGATGCACTCATACTCACTCATGTTCCTCTCTCTCAGTGACAAACAGCTCCAACACAACACCTCCTGTATGCCAAAATGCCATTGTGAAGGGAGCTGTTATTGAATATATGAATTAGAAAGGAATATTTGATTTGCTTACTTTTATTTATTTACTTTTATTATTATTATTGTGGTTTATGTTTGATTTTATGTATAGCACTTTGTTACAGCTGCAACTGTTGTATAAGTGCTGTATATGTATAGAACACTTTTCAAATCTCAAATGTAAAACATAAACCACATAAACATGAACCACAATGAATACATTAAATATATATAGTAGTTTACTTGTAAGATTTAATTGCGTACTAATAGGACAAAAGTGCTACAAGTGCAGAAGTTGTTGCCAGGTGATGAGTATAAATCCCCCGCTTCACCCAATCTCCCTGTGAAGTGTATCGGAATTATGATGGCAACATCACACCATAACGTCACATTCTAAGTCAATGTAGAAACGGACACCACAGCCAAAAATGAAGTCACTCACTAATTATGTCGACAAATGTATGAGCTGTTGCACATTGGTAACAACGCAGCTGCGGTTTGTAATCTTGGTGTGATTGTGAAACAGTAAATGGTTATGTTTTTGTGGTGAAAATTGAAGTGAAAAGTGTTGTTTTGGATAAAAATGAGGACAAGCGCTATCAAGATGGATGGATGGATGGATGGATGGATGGATGGCTGGAGGCTGAACCTGGGGGAGTCTTCAAATTGGGTTTTCATGCTGTGTCATGACGTCTGCCTTCAAATGTGGGCTCCAAAGGATGCAGTTATTGAACTGATCCCAACAGGACTCCACGATTAATGTAAATTACTGCAGTGTTCATCAAAATATGGTGTAAAAGTACAAATATACAGCACTGAAAATGTCAAGGTGGTTATTTTCCACCTGCCTGCTGTCTTTATTTCCTTGAGAAACATGCAGGAATGAATGGCTTACGTTCTCCTTTGGATACTCTCCTTGGAGAGAGTTTGTGAATTTAAAGGGTCATTTAAAAAAGCTATTTTCTCATTGTGTATGACAAATATGAGCTGGTTAAAAGTGACCATAACACCGGTTGGAACAGCGCAGAGGAAGACGCTGAACTCACTTTGCAAAAGTAGACGCTTTCACTGACGTAAAAACACATTAATGATGTGATTATCAAAAGCTCCTCAGACCATGATAATGTAGATAAAGGCCTCTGAATGTAACCTCGCCCTAGAAATGTAGGGAAGTATGCTTTGTAGTATCTGCTACATGTCAATAGAAGTGGTCAAGGCAAGAGTTATTATTACAAATTCTAATCCTTTCACTAAGTTTACCCCTTTGGCCATCTGATGTTGTTGTACAAGGGCGACTGTGTGGGTGAGCAATGTCCACGCATAACAATCATGATGATAAAGCTGTTGTGAGTTCATCTTGTAACAGATGAGGCACCGTAACAAGTTTCAGCGGCTGCTGACAAGACAACGTTGACGTTATTAGAAAATACTGTTTTTGTTTCTAAAAAAGGTAGCAGCCATAACAGAAACACAAATGTGAAGCAATTCACAGAAACAGCGGTTATACTACTACATTGTCGTAAATAAATCTCATACGGGACATATGACGTGTGGTGAATTTAATATTTTTTTATTACAAATCGCTACTATTGGTTTTCTCCCCATGAAGTCTGTTAGTTTTACACATTACCAAATTTAAAGGGTTGAAAATAATCTATTAACACTCTTCTATGCTTGAACGATCTGGGAAGTGTTGTAAAACTCCGCCTCCTCCCTCACCCTGCGGGAGCCGTGCAGAATTATGTCGCCTCAAGATTGAAAGTTTGGATGTTTTTTTAGACAATGAGTAAAATATTGATGTTAGATATATTTAATTAAGTCTGTTTTGGCAATTGTCAAGCATATTAAATTAATGATTGAACTTGATTTTGGGGTGGTCTTGGGTTGATTTTGATGCGCAATATAAGGTATAACACCAACTTGATTGATCTGCTGTTTGGTAACGAAAGCAAGATCCCATTTTATATTTTTATTTTTTTATGTCGTGAAAAGTTGTTAAATTGGAGATGGGAGGATTCCAGCTGAGAAAGACCACTTGTTAGTTCAGTGAGTCCCTGAAATTTCAATTTCACTTTATACAGGACAAGTGCGGAAACTGCTTTTTCTTTTCAGCTAAATACGTATTTTTTTTTACTTTCCTCATCTTTTGATTTGGAATAGAGTGTTCAGTGTTACCAATGCAATTGTGTGTATGGAAAGCTATTACATGGCGTCCTCAGTCTACAACAGTCCCAACAGACTGGTTTTGGGGTTATTAATGGCACGCAGGATAAGAATACATCATCACATAGAAAAAGAAGGCACACTCGGTTATTACCATACTTGCTGTTTTTCATTAAATTAAACCCTAGAACTGTTTTTCATACCTATATTTAGCGTTAGCGCAGGTTAGTTCCGGCTTATGTCCACATTTGCGTTATGTAACAGATGTAAATGGTCGTAAACTGAGGAACATCTGTATAAGGATTTGGAGCTTTACTCACTTTTAAAACATTTATTTTATTTTGAAAATAACTGTGCATCAAATGTTATGGTCAGATGAACTCCGATAAAGGGTATTCAAACGAATAACAACCTCAATGACAGGTAGTTAATTTCTTTACACGGTCAGCAACTGGCCTGGCAACTGGCCTGGCATTCATATTACGTTTTCAGTTTTAAATGTCTCATCAATGTTGGCTGTATGTGAAACTGTGCAAAAATCCAATTTCTGCTAGCTTCTTGGGGTGTACGTTAGAGTTGTAATGGTATGCCAAAAGTCTCTAAAAACTGAAACATTATCAAGAACAAACACCCTCGTCCTCCACGGCTATCATGTCAAAGCCGAAGGGTAAGCAGAGCTGCAGTTAGTTTTGTAGCATTCGTGAACAGCTTTAGCTTCTGATAAACCAGGTAATGCTTGATTGCTCTGTGAAGTTGTCATGGCGGTGGTGTTGTATTTGTCGATGTGCCATATACACTCACTGTCGTATATGAAGTGGTGCTTCTGTGAATAAAATTGTTTCTATTGTCATTGGCAAAAAAAAAAAAAAAAAAAGTCTTCATAACAACAACACAAAGAAAACGTAATTATTTACATAATTTAAAGGGTAATGATTTGGGCTGGTCCTCTGTTTGTGGAAAAAGAAACCAATCTTCAGCATTTAAATGACAGTAAGTTGGTTGGCCCTCCATCACAGACATGCGACAGAGTTACAGTCCAAAAGCACCAAATGTCCAGTTGTTGTTTACATACTGTATATCAGTCCTTCAGTAGCAAAGAGAGCTGTGAATCAGTGAAGATGCACATAATGCATCGACACTTCTAAATGTCATCATCTGGGAGTGAGTAAAAAAACACAGCAGTAGTTCTATTCTGTTTGTGGTATAGCCATAAGCTGTGTTTCATTCTGCCCTGGCTTATTCTGTCTCCTGGAGGCTCGCTGTTTCTGATTATCAGCTCCAAAACAGACGCAACACACACTCACTCACTCCCACTATCCACCTGTCATTACCAGCTGGCACACACACCTGGCTCGCCGGAATTGGCCAAAAGAAAAGGGGGGAGGGGGGGGGGGGGGAGTTACCATAGCAACCATATGGTGTTGGCCTGGCATTGGTGGGCATTGTCATGACAACGGCAGAACAGACAAGTGGGCATTGCCCCAAGCTTGAAGGCTAGGTTGGACCTGGAACTCAACCACATACAATTTGAATGTACTATACTTCTATGCTTGTGAGGACACTGAGGTGCAATGCAAATAATTAACATAATGTAACAAATAATCAGATAATGTGATTATTATCATACTATTACAAGAGGGACATTTTTTTTAAAGGAAAAGGACAACTTTTCTCAAAAGTCAGAATTTTATGAGCGTAATGTTATTTCAAATTTTACAAGCATAAAGTTGTAATATTATAAATAAAACTATTATCGGGGAAAACATTTGCAAAAGCAAACTTCTAATGTTATGAGAAAAAAAAAAATTTACACATTTTTTGAAGTCAGAATTTTGTGAGTACAGTTGCAAGAAAAAATACTTTTGCGTGAGCTTTCTCCGGGTACTCCGGCTTCCTCCAATATCCCAAAAACATGCATGTTACTTTAACTGAAGACTCTAAATTGTCCATAGGTGTCTAAAGTGTATGTCAAAGTCAGTTGGGATAAGTTGTCTCTAGAGAGAAAAATCAACAGAGATTCAAAGTCTGACTCTGTTGCATTTACATTCATGTGGGAATTTTGATGTTAAAATGTTGACTTTATTCTCAAATGATTACTTTTTGGGGCCCAAATACTCCTGCTTTGTAGCATGAATGCATTGTCCATTTTCCTTACTCTCTATTTTCTACCATTATTTAAAATTAACTTTTGTTCTATTTCCAATTCTGATTCGTCCGGTTCCAATTCTATACCTATTACTTTTCGTGTCAGATGTTAGTTTGAAACAAAACACAAGTCTGGAACAGTTTCTCTTCATATCACAGTTTGCAGCTTACTGTGGAGTCTTTCATTTGACTGAAACACAACCAACCGTGCCCTGGTTTAGCACTGCAACCAGTGTGGGAAAACTGGCTATAGTAGTCTGGACTAATCCCTTGTCCCAGGGGCTGACTTGCCCGTTTGGGAATAGCATGCATGAAGGCACCAGGACAATAAAATATGTAATAGAAAAACAGAACATTGTGAATAATCTGTGTATGCAAAGCTGGAAGACAATGCTATGTTTATTTGTGTAGCTTGTGGAGAATATGCCTCATCAGTGAGGTGCTATACAGTCTGCATAACAGTGTGTGTGTATTTACCATTTACTATATAGTACTCATTGTGAACAGTACTAGGCAAGGTAAGCACCCATCAGTATAACAGGTATTCTAATCTAGTTATAGCTGGTTCCCATTTGCATCACATTTCCAATACCAAGTTGTGTTTTGTTTTTGGTTTTTTTCTCAACATTGAGAAAATGTGAAAGTCTACCTTAACAGCCACACTACAGCCAGAAAAAAACGAAATACAATGTGAATAGTGTGGAATTGAAGTTAATAAAAGTTACATTTAATGAAAGGTCAGTGAGTAGTACTTTTATTATTGCAGCTTTAAATGTCAATTATTGACTTTTCTGGATTGCATATCTTAGTTGATAGCTGTTGGATGAGTTTACGACATTTGTTTGCATCAGCAAATTACAAACGCTTGTTCAATGACGAGCTGCAAAACTTGCTTTTTGCTGAGAGTGTATGGCGTGCACAAGTACATATTTGTGTGCATGTGTGTTTACACACTCCTACACCGGGTTGCATACCTGAGACCTGAACGTGTGTCAAAAGGATTTGGCAAATACAAACCCAAGTCTTCTCATATTTCTTTCTAATATAAACACACTTCCGCATAGCTGTTCTGCTCAACAGCTAAGACTTCAGGACTGGAACTAAACACTACGCATCTTTCACACCGAGACCACAAGTGGTTTGATTTGAGGTTATACATTCAGAAGTGTATCTACTAATGCCTCACGCCTCAATCTTTGACAGATCCTAACTAAATAAGAGCAAAGCAGAAGGTTAAAGACAACTCTGAGTTGAGGCTGCACAAATCTCCACTAGATTGTGACAAAAAAATATATATAGTAAATAGACCAACCCTGGAATTGAAAACAAATACTCTATATGGTGGTTATCAATGTAAAAATGTGAAAACTCTACAATGGCATTCAAAGCACAGACACCAACCAAGGCTCAACTGTAAGCAAAAATGAAAAAAAAGAAAATGCCGTACAGTATTTGTTTGTTTGTCAGTTCAGAAGTTACCAGGCCACATCCTGATTCGTGGGATTGTACCGTTTGGACTACCATTTGGGGTGCGGAAGATAAATTCATGTCTGAATTTTTGTTGGAAATTGCACATGTACCACCTCTCCATAAAGTTTGGTGAAAACTGGCTGTGTGGTTAATCTTCATAACTAAAAAAAACAACAAACTGTGAGTACCTCTCACCTTCATGCTTTAATGCCTGAGGTAAAACCGAGCCATGCTTTGTATTTTGCCAATGGACCTGTAAGCTTGCTTCTCACTCTTTAACATTAATGCTACTGCTTGTCCTGTTATGAATTGCTGAAAAGAGGGAGCAATCATATACTTATACACACAGAATAACATTAAAAGATTGTATGATGTCTGACTCCTACTACTCTGCTTCTTTATAGCTTGGAAATATGTTTTTCTCACATTCTGTACAAACAAGTTATTAGCCACGCCCTTTACATTTTAAAAGGTTGATTTCCAATTGTCCGTACTACTCTGTACCAAAGTTGAAAAGGGGAGGGAACATTTCATTTCCCAGTAGATTTCTAACAACATTCCAGTTTTAGCTAGAGAATTTTTTGACTAAAAGTTGTACAAATTGTATGATATATAAAATGCAAACATGACACTTCACATTTGGTTAATCCATTAATTCACTGCCATTGACAGCTGTTGAATTCAAATATCCACGTTAACATGGAGGACTGGCAATGAATGAGGTAAAATATATATATGTATATATATATATTTGATTTATTGAATTGAATAGTTTTTCATGCAACAACAACAAAAAACTTGCCCATGACATGTTTCACCATGTTTGAAAAGGATTTGAATGTGGATTTACCACAGAGCTCTTTGATGAAATCAAATGCTGTCGGACACAAACAGAGGAGCAACTGTTTGTGAATGTGGATTTCTGGTCTGGAATGGTCCAGCAAATTAGCCAGATTGTAGTTACCAGATTAGCTAATAATCAACCCAGCATCTTTTATTTCTTCTTACACTACTATTCTTTCCTCGTTTCCAGCAGTCTAGAATTCTAGATGCCTGGTAGCACTATGTTGCCTCTCACAAGTATGTTTGGTTGGGGGCAGGAGACTCGATTATCTTTTGCAATATTTTTATTGTGGGTGGTGAGCTGTGTTGGTCATCTCAAGTACACCACACACGACACAAATAGCATTTTTTCGTTTGTCTTGTGTGGGGTCTCACGTTTTAAAGAAATCGGAACGTGTGTGTACCCTAAAACCTTTCTGTTTCTTTCAACCAGTTCAATGCGATTTCACAGGAGCCCGATGTGTTGTAATGCTGTCTAAAACTCTGGCATTATCTTTGCGTGTTACCATATAAAGTTCATGCTTTGAAAAGAGAGCCATGGAGACAGCAAACTGGCTAATTTGCCGTACAATTCCAGGCCAGAAATTCACACGTACCGATCGGACATTGGGAGAAGACCAAATCACCATTGCACACCGGCAATCTAGCTGCGGTAATAACCTTATTAGAGGTATTGCTCCTCTAGATCCAGACTAAGATTGCCTATGCTAATATTCTTGTGTGCAAGAGCAAGACAACAGCAAGAAGAGGGTCCTCGCACCTTCCATATCCAAGAGGGGCAACTGCAGAAGGGTAAAAACACCCAGACTATATTTACTGTTGTCTCCCTATATTTCCATGAGATATATTTGTAGCTAAAGTGTGCAAGAATTCATAACATTTCTATTTGTCATGATGTTTACCGGGAGGAGACCCCGGGGACGACCCAGGACACGCTGGAGAGACTACATCCTTCGGCTGGAACGCCTCTGGACCCCCCCGGAAGAGCTGGATGAAGTGGCTGGGGAGAGGGAAGTCTGGGCATCCTGCTAAAGCTACTGCCCCCGCGACCCGACCTCAGATAAGCGGTAGAAAATGGATGGATGGATGGATGGATGGATGATGCTTATTCAAGCTGGCTTTGACATGCTATCACCGCTATAGGTGTGTTATTTACATAGCAGGAAAAGTGGTGATAACAATTGAATTATTAGGAATGCACAGATAAGTACTTAAGAAGACTTGACAACAACGATTGCATCTTTCCGTCATTTGAAAAAATTAATATGATGGTCATACTTAAGAAGGAGTACCACAGTGGAACGATCACTTGAGAGCAATAATTTAAACTAGAAGTATTTGGTGGTGCTCCATCAGACAGAGAGGTGAAGTAGGACTAGTACTTGGCCTCCAGAGTACATTCCACACTAATGTAGACTATTGTGATAATCACTGGACTGCACGGCTATGGATTGTAACTTTTAAAAAGCCAATAAAAAAAAGTATGTTACAATGCTGTGTGTCAAAGTCAAGTGGTAAGGCTGCAAAAGCCAATTCTGAGCGTACCACCCCATTGACAATCCACTGTACTCTACCCCTAAAGGGACGATTATTTATTAAACTCATTTTCTGCCAGCCTTCCCAGTTAACATGGATATTTGAGTTCTAAAGCCGTCAACGGCAGGGAATGTGTTAAGTGTAAGATCAAATTTTAGTGTTCGTCCAGAAGACTTTATATTATAAATTTGCATCAATTGCTTTTTTCTCTCAACAGGTTCTCGGTTAAATTCTGCAGTTTAGCCAAAATGGTGTGCACCAACCAGCAGTGGCGCTGTTGAGTCAGTTGCAACTGTTGTTTTTTCGTATAAAGACTGACCTCAAATCAGCCAGGGGCGGTGGAAGAACTTTAGAAGTTGGCGGGCGGGGGAGCGCTGATTGAAATTTTCTTGCCTCAGTATGTTTGATTCCAGTGTGTCTTGAAAAAGGGTATTGTGGCCGAGCAAAGGGGCACATCACACCCCTCAGTTCTGCCGCCTCTTGACGTCAGCTATGACAAAACAAGAGTTCAGAACATTGCCGCTATATGTGAATATCAGATACAGATATCTGCGTCAGAATTGTAGATATCTCTAACTCCAATTTGAGATATCGACAATTTGATTCGGACTAGTCATAATCTTTAATTCGGCTCAGTTCAAGCTATCTACATGTCCCTTTTTGGATATCCAAAATCTAATTTTGACTTGTTGAACTCAAAATGTAGATATCTCAAACTGGAGTTCTGGATAGTCATAATTTAATTGTAGATATCTGTAATGCACAAGCGGCTATCCAGAATTGAATCGTGGATATCTGTAATGACGAACTCCTTACGCAATCAATGGTAAAAGTGACATCATCAAATTATGTTGCAGATATGTACAATTCAGTTACGACTAGGTGAAACTGACTTACAGATATCGCTTTCTCCTGTTTTGTCAAAGTTCGGTTAAAGGTATCTTGAAAGAACATTTCGACTATTCGAAACATAATTCAGAATGACGTTGATGTCTACAACGTTAATTCTGAATAGTCAAACTTTGAATGTTAAGAAGGCTTGCCATCTGCCCCTGTTTTCAACTCGAGTGTTTTTTTTTTTTTTTTTTAAATCATGCTTTCTGTTTTTTTAAGTGTCAAACTGAGGATTCGCCCTGCTGCTTTCAACTCAAGTTTCTACCGCTTTCTGGCTTTGAGATGCCCCTTGTTCTTTTAACTTGTTCTTTTTTCCCCCCTATTTTTTTTTTTGATCAACCGTTTCTGCCTTTGTGGCGTCACACGGTCGCGCGCGTGCCCGCGGCCGCTCTCTCTCTCTCATCTCCTCTCCGTCGCGCACGCGCATCCTCACTCAAAGTGCAGCGAGCGTCGTCGGGAAGCCGAAAGCGAGAAAAGGCAAAAAAAAAAAAAAAAAGGGAGAGAATGGAGCGCACGACTCGGGTACGGACGCTGGAGTAAACAGAAATAGTCCTAAGAAACAATTCTAGACACGGTCGGAGACGGAGAAAGTCGCGGAAGAAGCTAAAGTTAGTGTAGGGAAACAGTTTGAGACTCTTTCCCGGACGCCGATTTGAAAACATGGATGCACTTTTCTCTCTTTTGCTGGGACTCCTGCTCCTCTTCTCGGCGGTTGGGGACATCTCCGGCCAGATGCCAGCAGGTAAGAAAAAGAAAGGGAAAAAAAACTGTTCGTTTTGTTCATAAATGGAAACTCGCGTTTGATCATTTAAGCGAGTTCCTGCCAGGTGTGTGTTTTTTATTTTTTGTATTTTAGGCGGAGCAGGAAAAGTTGGCAACAACCTGCGGGCTTGTTGTATCGTCTCCGAAATGTTCTCAAATGTGCTGACATGCCATAACGTGTCAACTTTAAAGGGTTATTTCTCGTAAATTGTCGCTGTCGGTCTGGGGGGAGCAAAATGTTGTTTTTTCGCCGCTCGGAAAGCGAGGAATGTAAACGGACGGAACGGAGAAAAGTTCTCTTCTTTCTCATTCATGTTGTTGCTTATTACTTTTGATTCTATAGCTGTCAGTGTTATATGTCACGCATGTGTTGGTGCCGTCCTATAGTGCAAGTGTCGCGACCGTCGTGGGCATCATGATGATCGACGGGGGAAATTTCATGTACAGTATAAACGTGTCTTGTGTTATTTGCAACCCAGACAGAACTTCTTCCTGTCCCAAAAACTTTGCTGATCACCAATGAAAGCGCAAACACGTCATACTCCTTTTGAAATTGTAATTGTAGATCAAATGTCACTACTTTGTCGTTGGGGGTTCAATCTCCACTGTATGGAAGTAATGCTCACCGTTGTATTGGGTTGGGATGAAATATAATCTGTGGTCGTTGTAAAACAACATTGCTAAACAAGTCGACATTAGCCTAGTTTCACTTTTCAATGTGGTGATGACGAATGAAAATGTTTTGTTAATATTTACTGCATGCTGCAAGTCCACATAATAAACCATAACTTGTGAAAAAATCTACAGTTGGGTCTTCGCCCACAGACTTGTGTTTCAAGTACATTTTGTATGCTTGCTTTTGTGTGCAAAACTTCAGTAATGTTTTGCTGTATTGTTCAGTATAGATACCTTTTATTTCAAAACGATTACCACTCAATCGCTAATATATTGTGGGACTGTTGGTATTGTTTGCAAAATAAGGCAATACTGTGACGTGGAGGTAGGAATTGAAAAGTGTTTCACAATATACATTGCAATTCCTACCTCCAGTGTGTGTGCGTGTGTGCGCGCGTGCGTTTATTTGTAAGATCTGACCTCCAATCTCACCTCACTAAAGCTTTATTAAAGGTGACTTGTGCACACCATGCTTCATTTATGTGCTGGGGATTACTATAAACTGTATGAGGGGAAGGAAGAGTCTGCTGCAGCGTGCCCAGGCTCGTTGATCATTTGCATAAAAATTACACATTAATTACCACGTCTTCGGTGAGTTTTATTGCTCGGCCCCTCCCTCCTGTAGCCCACCCTTCCGTCCCCTAACTACTCCCCAGGTTCCCCTCCCTCTGGGCCATTTGGTCTGCAGGGTAACGAATGCGTGGAATTTCTTTGAGGCCTCCCCGGGAATGCGAGCGCAGTTCATTTGCAAGTAAATACGAGATGCTTTACATAGCCTAGTGGTGGGTCGCCGTTAATGTCGAAAACAGTTGATCGTTTCTAAACTGTAAAATACAGTGGAACCTCCAAAACCGAACACAATCGGTTCTGTGACGCTGGTTGACTTCCAAGTTGTAGTTTAAAAAAAAAACAAAAAACTTTCCCCTAGGAAATGATGAAAAGTGAATTGGTTCCAGGGTCAAACTGTCACAAAATCGGCCAAAGAAAAGACAATACTTGAGACCAGTGGTTCTCAAACCACCTCAAAAATACTTGGCTCTCCAAGTACCACCTATTGATAAACAATAAAATACAGTACAGTAGCGCAGTAAGGCCAAGTGTTCATAACAAATGCAGGAGAAGTTTTATTCCAGTAAGTTACATTTCATAATATTGTAAGCCATTGTAACATTATGCACAGTTGAGTTTGAACATTTATACTGTGCTTAAGTATAAGAAAATTGTACTGAAATAAGCATTAAATTAAAATGTATTACAAAAGTTAAATAAAAACTGAAAAGAAACAGTTCTCAAAGATGAAATGCCACTGATTGTTTGACACAACCGGAATGTGTTGCGCTTGATTAGGGGGAAAAAGTTTAAGCCAGTGGGAAATTATGCACATTTAAATAAGTGATTCATTCGCGTACCATGAGAGGGAGCCCGCGTACCACTTTTTGAGTACCCCTGATTTTGTTGGAGTTTTGAAGCATATTTTCTTCAGAACTGGTTGAATTCCAAATTCCACCACTTTGAGGGCATTTGACTTTGAAGGTTCCATTGAAATGACAAAACATTGCATCGAAGTGAAGGCCACTGCCATTTTGTCAGAACATATAATGGTTACATCCAAAAAGAAGACAGCTAAGTCAGTTCTTCTGTCTTACACATCTGAGAATATGTGATCATTCCATTGAAATGTGAGGCTATGATTGGTTGAAACGGTGAATGACAGCAGAGATGTGTGTCATGCGTTCTCTTTCAAACACACACAATTGCAGATCAGTTGAAAAGGAATTAAAACTGTCAAATTACTTTGGGATTGTTGATGACCTTTCTCTAAATCACTCTCATTTACCAGCACTATCTGCTCCTTTTCCAGTTTTATAATGTCCCAATGAAATTATGCCGTATTAAAGAATGGCGTTTAATGTGAACGGGGGGGGGGGACTCTCTGGCGTCTGCGCTTATCATCGCTGCTCTGCGGCAACCTCGTTTCGGCTTATCACCTCCACGCTCTGAGTAATAAATGTGGCCCGGCGTGTCTGCTGCGCTGCTTTTACAATGTCAATAAGTGACCTGCATGTCAACATGACAACTTCTCTAAATGCACTGACCCGCATTGACAGCGTCTTCAATCTTAATGAAGTGCAATAATTGTGTTCCATTAGCTTCCCTGGGCGAATCACATCAGAGCTGGTTTAATCATAATTGTAAATTATGTTTTTGCATTTTGAGTACAAGTAAGTACAAATTTGGTTTAATTATAATGACTTCATGGCACCATTTGGAAGATGAAATAGAAATGTGTTTTTTCCCAGAAAAAAAGACATGAGGAAGAGCGAAAGTGAGGAGGAGGAGGGAAAAAAACCCAAAACATGCAACCATTGGTTTTTGGCCGTGGGCATCTCGTCCACTCAAGAGACTGTGAAAACGGCAGGAGGGGTGCATCTGTGTGTTTTTCTGTCTGCTTTGTGTGTGCGCGCTGTCACTTAAAGAGAGGCAGTGTGGTGCTTTATAACCCTCCTGTAGTAAAGTGATACAAAGAGAAGCATGTGAAATGTTTGCTTCTCATTTAGATTCCCGTGAAAATCCTTCCTCATTCTACTGTGGCCAAATCAACGAAGGTTTTTATTTATTTTCTTTTTAAAAGTAATGCCTCAGTCTGCTGCTGTGCCGATCTTCCTTAATGTCGTCTCCTCCTCAAATCAAACGCCTCTCTGTTCAAAGCTTATCTCTTTCTATGGATTTCAATTTGGTTGCAGATTAAAAAAAAATCTTGAAAGTACTGGCTCATTTCTTCAGTGGTTTGGGGGATGAGGTCTGCAGGCACCCACACGCGCGTGTGGAAAATGTAATTAATCTGCTCAGAGAATTCATTAGCTAATCCCTCATTAGAGTTGTGTGCTTGAATGAATCGGAGGGTTTTGCATTGAAAGACGTATACTAACCGCAAATAGTTTGACCTTCCAGTCTCATGCACAGGATCTTATTCAGGTTTTCCAGAGTGAGTGTGATATACGACTTGTTCTTGTATGGCTGTTTACTCATGAACTGAATAGTCCTGTAGTAGGGTCCCTGAGCAAGGCATGCAACCCCCAGTTACCTTGGGGTGTGCGATTTGGTTACATGCCAATGCTGTTTGTAGGGGCTTGTCATTGACAAATACAGTGGGGTCCTTAGTCTGCGACGTTTCTGGCATACTACATTTTGAGGTAACGAGTGGCGAAGGATATGCTGAATAGCATGAAAGAATGCAGTAAGAACATGCCCTCACACGGCACAAGAAAGCAGGCACCCTCAGTAATTGGTACTTCCTGTTTTTTGTTTGATTGTTTATTATTTAGTAGACTTTACACCGATTTTATCGGGCTGATCGGTATTGGCCGATATTTTGGATTTTATGCTGATCGGCTTTAATGTCATAATTCGCCGATCATTGATCGGCTCCGCAAAAGACATTTACTCCGCGTCGCCATCGTGCACAGTATATTTGAATCCAAAAGCTAATTTATTTATAGCCTTGTCACGCGTCTTTTGACGTAGTATTGGAAATATCTGACGGGCAATAAAGTTATTAAAAAATAAATAAATACAAAAAAATAAAACATGTCGGCAGTGTGGAACAGACAACATGTCTGAGACAGACAACACGTAATGCCCGGATCAGACTACGACTAATTTGCTCTTTCACGATTGCACTATGTCAGACTACTGCAATAAAATCTTGTATTCCGAGACCACTGCCTCCCGTTTTTTACGATCATTGGGCTTTATCTTGTCAACTCAAACGCGACCAGATACACTCGTTACCGTGGCGACGACAACAAGAGTGGAGCGTGCCGACTTTGTATTATAAGGACAAAATGGGGAAAAACGTGTGTTAGTGGTCACCGGTGCTCAGGAGAGGACGTTGGTTTAAGGCTTGCTTGAGGTATGTTCACTTACTTTTAATACGATACGGCTCGCAAGCAGGCAACAAAACGTTATGTAGCCTAGCAAGCTAGTAGTACCACAAACGGTTGGACGTAAACATGCCGCCGTTCTGTCGAATCATGCTCTAAATTTTCGGTGCGGGTGAAGTAATTTAATTAATAATAAAGTAGTTAGCACCCATTATTTCTGTCATGTAATGTTGGTTTGACCTGACTGATTAGAATACACGATCTGACTAGAGCAGTGATTTCCAACCTTTATGGAGCCAAGGAACATATTTTACAATTGAAAAATTTCACAAAGCACCAACAAACAAAAATGTCACAAAAAGTGGATACATTAATAACTGTATGTACTTCCTGCCATCTAATAGAAGATATTTGTTCTGTCTGTCACTATGTCAGAAATAGATGAACAAAGATACATTCTTTATTGTAAATATTTTTTTGAGCAATTAAGTACACAAGTATATGCAGTAAATGAACAGGTCATTTAAATACACATACCTCCATCTTGTGATTGGATCGTTGATCAGTTATCGTTTTTTTCAACTCGCTGATGGGTGATCGGTCCCAAAAATCCTGATCATGTAAAGCCTAGTATTTAGGGCCTACATGTGGTTTTCATACAAATACTGAAATTATGACTTTACTACTGCATTAGCATAGGTTACTGATAGACTACAGAACGTTCATACTGATACATTTGTGTTAAGTTGCACATCTGTGACCTTTTGCACAGAGCTTTAATGCACAAATAAAAAATGTGAACAACTATGGTGATGATACCTTACTTATTTCCCACAGTCATCAGTCCGGGCATTAAGTGTTGCATGAAGGTTGCCAGGTATTCGTCAGGATGTCAACCGTGACGGTGCTGAAGGAAATGGAGGGAGAGAGTGTGTTTGCAACTGATCCCAAATCCAGGAAAGATCATATCCCTGATGAATGATGGTGTTGGTCTAATGTCATCCATCTCTATGGTGCCCTGTTGGGCTCAGGTCACAGCTGTCTGTACGCGAAAGCATGCAACTCTCTGCTCCACTACATACACACATTTCAAAATGGACTCACACACACTCTTCCACACATGGCTGCATAATGTAACACTCAGCTGATTAATTACATTGCGTTTTTTCACATAACACACACAGCTAGTAGGCCTTATTCTCACAAGCACTTAGTTGGAAAGTAAAGTGCGCTTACTGTCGAAACATAGTGGAAATAAAGTTGTAATGGCAATGTGGCTGGTGTGCAACAGGTGATGACAGACTTGGAAATAAATATTTTCAGGGTTAACGGCAGCAGAGGTTAAAGCTTGGGGGCAGCCATGTGTTGGTTTAATTTGGTTTACGGGAACATGTGCAAGGCTCTCATCACTTCCGATGAACATTCACAGCCAAGTATGTGTCCCGGTGTCAAATAATTTGTATTTATTTAGTTTATTTATTTATTTATTTTTTAAAAGTTTTGTCTTATACCGAGCCAGTATAAAATGCACTGTGTTGTGGTTAATGTTTCTCTTCTTAATATACTGAATGAATATGTCATGTGTACAGTATGTATCTAATCTAAATGTATCTAATGTCTTATTTTGTTCTCTGTTGCTTTCTTTGACCCAGCTCACATGGGGCGCTCTGAAAAGGGTGAGTTTCAATCAGCCAGTTAAGTGCTAAGCTCCATGTCACCATCATTAGTTAGCCTCTCATCTCCACCTTTTATGCCGGGATTCTTTTTACACATTGTTTCGTTGGTGTTGGTCCTTTGTCACCCCATCTTCAAGATGTGATGTCAATACTAACCATCACATTCAACTTAGTAGGTATATCGTTCAATTTCAGTGTTGGAAACAAGCTCGCCTCACATCCTCGTGTTCTGGAACATTACTAACACGCTATGGTAGAAGCATGTAGTTTGGATGTAGAAATGGTTCACACAGAACGGTGACTATTTTATTACCTCCACCAAGGAGTTAAAAAAAAAATATATTTATTTATTTTTTGTCCATTAGCAGAATGCTGCAAAAATGTCTAATAAATTCTCCAACAGGACACAGGAGAACAAATTAAATGTAGCTGTTGGTCCATTTGAACAAGGTCTGTATTTCTTAACAAATTATCCTTGAAGTGTCATGTTTAGTATTTGTCTTTTTAACGGGTTATAATTCGTTGGGCCTTGGTAAAGGGTTACACTCTGCTGAATAACCATTTAACCATGCTTCCTAAAAATATTTTTGACCAAAACCTTTTGCAGGTGCTTTGTTGGTCTTATCTGGCCGGCTGTTGGTAAATCTATTTGCCATTTGTGTATGCTGGCGTTCCTTCACCTGTCACTCCGTGAGTAGTTAGGCAGCTGGTGGCATTTTTAAAGTGTCCAGGTGCTGTTTGTTTTAGCTAAGGCTGTTCCCTATTAAATGAGTACAGTACTCCTCCTCCTGGGCATATCCATTGACCAACATCAATACAGCGCTATTACTTCTCGTGAGCTAATTCGACTTGCCGTCTTTTGGGCACTGTGTGACGCAACAGCGCCGCCACATTGTTGGCCCAAAGGAGCTCGGGATAGCCCACCTCCTTCCACTCTGTCTCACACACATCTTCTATCTTTCCCCCCGCTCCGTCTTCCCCTTTCACACTCCAAACACTCCCACCAGCTGCTTGTTGGGAGTTGGTTTTCATGGTGAAAGTGACAGCTTAGTAACATAAACCACAGACGCCTTGCATAGCCGAGGCAGACGGGGTGGTGTTGGTCTAGCTGTACTTTCCCACAAGGCTTTGCGCTTATACTTTAAAAGAACATTAACAGTTTGATTTGCGTTCAGTGACTTTGTGGTAAAATCGTAAAACTGAAAAAGTTGCTGTTTGTTTTCAGTTGTGCGTATAGTTGTGTGTTAGAGGATTGTGTAGTTCTCAGCTGTAAAACACATTATTTAATACAAAAATAACAGAGACCTAGTAGAAGTGCAGCGGTGCAGAAATACTGTCAGTTCACATTAAGCAGGACAGGCTCTTTGGCAGATTTTACATGTGTTGCAACTAATCTCAGTAGATATCAACTCAACTCTGTCCCTGAGACAATGGATTTGTGACCACTTTAACCGCTCCCTTAGCTCTTACGTCTTTCACGTCGTGAAGGTCAACTGACTGTACTGTATAACTAGATGCTGTTTGTCAAATATTTTTCTGAAAGTGGACTTGATTTATTTGAGTTATGATGATTTATCAGTGGTTCTATCAGTATAGTTTGCTTTTGTGGTTTGGTTTCTTTGGCAAGTTTTCGTTTTGTTCCTCCTAAGCATAATTCTGTTCCTGAAAGCATTTGATATTTAATAATCCAAGGGAAATTGCCATTCTTTCACTTCTAATTGTAGCTAATACAAAATAATACTTTAAAAAGTGTTCAAATAACCCTGAGGGAATAGCTCTGAAGTTATTGTTGTGACAGGTAACCAACTCTAAAAATGTCCTGAATGTTTGGCAAATGTTTGATGATACTGAGGCCATACCAAACTACTTAAACCAAAAGGTTTTGGAAAATCAGTTGACGCGCTTGGTTTGAGTGCAACCAACTCAAGATTTTCAGTTTGCAGTGACTGGGACACCAACTATTATTATAAAAAGGTACATTGCTTGAAGAGTGTCTATAAATAGCATGTCAATAGGAATTCAGTATTCCACAGTGTGTTGTTTAAGGGCAAGCGCTTTTATAATGTTTATTTTTACCGAGCTCAAAAGGGATGAATTAGACAAGCCAAGATAAGAAACTGACTTTAAAGTGGCAAGTAACATCAGTATTTGTTCAAGAGGAAGATAAATCATCCATGAAAAGTCAATTTATTTTACTTTCGGAGACTGCTTTGTGGACGCAGAGTAAATGTGACAGCCATCTATGTTAAAAATGTGACCGTGGGACTGAGCCTCTTTATAACTGCCTTCAGGTGGCCGCCAAAGGGCTCTTTTGTGCATCCCTGTCTGTGGCTATGGACACTGTCTGAAGTGGTTTCCATTAGTCCAGTTAGGAGGACATCTGTCATCAAAGCAGCATCACCCACACACATCCACACCAAAGCAGCTATGCAGTACACCATAGCTGGTCTCATTCCTGATCCCAGTCATGAGAAAATCCCAGGGGATGTTTTTCTTCAGACCCTCTCAGCCACCCCCATTTCTACTGTCCTTACATTCATGTCCAGTAAGTCTCCTCTTTAAGCTGATTTGCTTTTAAGATAGCTGGAAAGCTTTCGAGATATTTAAACCCTCCTCTCGCTGTGAATCAAGGGTTTACAGACGGATGACTGCTCCATTAAGATTATCTCCAACTCTATATCGTCATATTGGGGCTCTGTCAGGAGGGGCAAATAGTTCAATTGTCAAGCAGATATTCCAGAGTGAAAAATGAGTGACAAGTTGACTTAAAAAACATCTGTCTGTCTGTGTTTTAGAAGATTTTAGAAGTGTTAGTTTTAAATTTAAAATACCTCTGAAAAGAGAAATGACCAACAACAACCAACGAATAATTCGCACGACAATTTGACTGCTGCTGTTTTGAGTCCCTTTATAGCATGTTCTTCAAGCTGTTGAATGGGTCATAAATCGAGAGCAAGTCAACGTTTGAGCCGTCTGAAAACTAGGAATCCTCGGTTGAGAGCTTCCAATTACTCCGTACAGCCTATTGTACACTACACAGCTAAGAGCCCAAGATGAGACTTGAAATCGGTTCAAAAGTAGGGTGGCCAGCACATAAAAGCTTAATCCGAACATATGACCAGTTAAAATTTTTTGGGGTTGATCATCAGCCATCCAAAATGCTCTGTGTTTCTGAACCTCTATCAATCAGACAAACATCACAGCCTGACTCGAATATCGTCCATAGTCATTAAACCACCTTTCTGCCTTTAAGGGACACCTTTGCTTTATTTCCAAATGTATTCATGTTGCATTCTTTGTCACCCGCCTGTATATTTTCCTTAAATGATTTTACACATTCATCTGTTCGGCTGCCATCTGTCTTCCTGCCTTTTCAAACGCTGTCCCTGCCAGTCGGCGTGTGTCCAGATTGTCAGGGGATGGCGGGTTGACTGCAGACGCATGGTCTGACTGACGGTGATCCTGTGAACGAACCTGCAGTCCATCACTCGTAACAGGCTGGCACTATGCAACATCTGCCAGTCAGTGGTCTCGATTGACCGCCTTTGCCTCGGCTTTGCAAAGGGCCACAAACGAGTGACCATCCCCATAGCTACTTCCATACAGTCCAACCCTCTATTTTACACAAGGAACCCTAACTACAGTAAACACAAGAACAAGTTCTGCTTGTCCAATAACAAACCTGTGAAGTTATTTGAATTTTAATACTACAGTGAGTTCTTGCCACAAACCTAGATAAGGTTAAATTCTTAACGGTCGGCAATGGCACAAACACAACATTGAAGTTTTATATTGGACACAGCCTTGAGGCTTTTCATGCAAGTCTTCTTTTCTGTTGCTATGCACAACAGTTACACCCTAATAGGAAGAATTCACACCACTGTGATATTTGAACTAAGCTGACTCCACTTTGTCTGCTGGACTTTCCTCACCTCTCATATCCACATTCAACTCTCAGAAGTCAAAATCAGTCATTCCCCTCCTCTTGGAATTTATTGCACACTAACATAAACAACACAACCGACCCTCCCCCACTTCTTGTGTATTCTTTACTGAATTACTTTGCCCCCCCCCCTTTCATCCTCACCTCCTTTGCCTCTCCTCTTTCTCCTCCAGTTTCTGTTTTTCCCCTGCCACCAAGAGCCAGGGTGGGATTCTGTGTGGCTAAATCCAGATCGAATGGTGTTGTATTGCAGGGATAAAGTCTGAAGATTATTTATTATAGGTGGAAATGGTAAATGGTAAAGTAGGTCATATTAACAGGGGAGCGACATGGAGATTCAGAAATCCTCCTGGAAATAAATAAGGCAAGCATATCAGAACTTTTGGAAACATGAGTAACTAAATATATCCCTATGCTTTGTTTCTGAAAACCCAAATATTAATTTGCCCCCATATAAGGCAGGAAAGAACTGGTTTGTTGGTTTGTTACATGAAAAATAGCTGCTGTGTGATTTTCAAACTGAACTGAAAACCTGTAGAACAGTTTCTTCCCACCTTTTCATTTTCGCCTCACTCAAATCTTGCCAAGGTCTCTCAGTATTGCCTTTCTTTATCACTTTGTTGCCGTCTCTCAACCTTCTTCTGGAATGCTTCACTCTCGTTCTCCTTGCTTCGTTTCTACTCGCACACACACGCTTTGTCTGTCTTATTGTATTAAGTGACTCGGTTAGCAGTCACGATGTCTTTATTGGGCCAAAGGTAAATAAATTGTCTATGTAGAAGTGTGTGTGTGTGCGTGTGTGTGTGTGTGTATGTGCGTGCATGCGATGGGAGCTGTCTTGTTGGAGTAACAGCAGATACAGCGATGCCTCCCCATGACATTTGATGTCTCTTACATTTAGGTTTACAAACATGGACACCCACCTGCACGGACGCACACACAGTTCACACACTTGAAAACCTTAACTCAGAATTACTTGTCTTACAGACCTCTCGTAGAAGTACGATTAGCGCCACTGTTAGACTGTAAGTCAACTCCACCTTTGAAACAGTACTATTAGCAGTCAGTAAGTTGTTTTTTTAATCAAGCAAATTGTCCAGTGGTATGAATGGACTCGCTCAAGACAAAACACTTCAGTAGCAACCTGGAGAAAGTGCCTTTGCCCAGTGAGACGCTTGCTTTTCCATCAGGCATGGTTATAGAGCTACTGTTTATTCGCTAAAGGTCAAAAAGGTATAAGCTTGGGAGGGCCTCGGGTTTACTGTGATTTTTTGATCTTATCTACAGAGCTTTTTTAAAATTCTTCTCCAGGTGAACTATTCCCCAGTATGTAAAAAATGTCTCCTGTTATGCAGATGGATCCTGGCTCTGATTTGAAAGTGATTTAAAATCACATTAAAAAAAAAAAATATATATATATATCTTTTACAGTGTTGTGATCCTATGCATTGTCTTGGTCCACACATGCTGTACAAATTTTGTCCTCAAACCACACACAAAAAAAAAGCTATCCAGTACACGACAAAGCAACAAGTGCTGCTAAAACCTTATACAGTAGTTGCCTATAATCAGAAGTCTGAGGAAAGTAATTTCTGGTTAAGGTACGATAGCAACAATGGTGAATCGAGGGGCATTGTTCACATGGGCTGAATCATTTGGATCACAATAGAATGAAAAGTTACCATGAAACACAACCAGTGCAAAATATAATCCAAAACAAACCTTAATAAGGAAAGCTTTTGTTACTTTGCCCACTAATGTGAACGTATCAAGCTTGCATAGAACGCGGCATGAGCTCTCTCTGTTTGCGCCCTATTTCTTTTACACACAAATGTGCACATTCATGAACACGCACACACACTTATTCCAGAGGCACACATGGATTGTGAAACAGTGGGAGCCACATGTGGTTTAGGTTAGCCACACTTTTACCCTTGTACTGGCCCCAAACTTAACCACTTGTTCTTTTTTCACTTGTTCTTTTGTTCATGGTCAAGTACAACTTGCCTTCACCATACGCTTCTCTGTGTGTGTGCTTGTCTGTGCACAGTATTTTGTGTGGACTACCAAGGCCATGGGCTTGTGTATGCTTGTCACCATCTGAGATTGTAAACAGTCCAACAGCAGCATTAAGGATTCAACAGTTGGCAATCACTGTGTGTGAATTTTAACACCATGATTTCATGAGTACTGCTTATCGTGTGGAGCATAAAAAAAATGCTGTTGATCAATGAGGATTTAGTGTATGTTTTAATTGGGGTCATAATATGAGCTGTTATTATGTAGTGTAAATTTTACGGCTAAATAATTTGAGGGTCAGCGTTACACTGCTGAAAAGCTGAAGTGCGTGCTCAAGGTTTTGTCCTTCTGTTCATTTTCGATGCAGGTAGATTGCAGGGCTTTTCCCCAAGTGCTTCCAGGAGTAAAAAAACAAAACAAAAAAGGTTGTAACTATCATATTATAGTAACGACTTTATAAGTCCAGTATACATAACACTGATCTTAGAGTTGGCCTTAGTTGTTTCATAGTATCTGACAGTTTTTAGCTTTTGCCACACTGAGTTGCACAATGATGACTCAGCGCTTCCGAGGGTATGAATCAGACATGTTGTAGAACAGATAAACAATTCTTTATTTTTTATTTTTTTAAATGGCATCCTAAATTTGAGTTAATCACTTGGAGCAAACCTGTCTGATTTTATGAGATGTGTAGAAGAGGCTACATGGCTCCTGTGAAACTGGCGGGACAGAACAGCTAATATAGTGAGTGCACTCTAAAAGAACTTCACAAACATGTTATGAACTGCAAACTGTTCAGGGTGAGTCCTTAATACTGTGGCACATTTACAATGGCATGGATGATGAGCATGTGTACTCTGCTGGCTGTGAAACAAGTGACACATATTTGCACTTCCAGTCCGATGAAATATAAGGTAAAATAAGACTATAATTCAGAAGAGCGGTGGGCAGAGAAGCGTGTGTGGGAGAGGAAGCAATAGATGCTTCAAGTGTGATAAGGAACTATGCAAGAACAGACAAAGCGACACAAACGTGCAGCTGCACTCTTTCATTCCTGTGCTGCTTCATATCTGCTGATAACTATGTAGCAGTGATACAGAGGGAGGGAAAGTTTGCATGATTGATACGGCTCAGTCAGTTACCCCCCCCCCCCCCCCCCCCCCCCCGTCCTACTTCTTGACTAAATTCTTATTCACACTTGTGGGAAAACAGACCAGGCTCTAGTTGGGGTATGCACAAAGACTCCAATCTCAAATCATTAGCCTACTTTCATGCATAGTCCAGAGAAATGGACTTTGACCCTCAATCTAGTAGGTGTGTTTGCTTACTCTGGTTACTAGCTGGAAACCACCACCAAGAGTTCACAGGTTTCTATTGTGAGGTCACTTTGTTTGTGTTTCAAGGGTCTGTTTCTCTTTCACATTCTTGTGCTTTTGGCAGGCCCAATGAGATGAAGTGGAGGGTAAAATGACTCCTTAAGCTCTGTTAACCCCATTACTAACTTCATGTGTAATGGTTTTGTTAGTCAGTATCCCTTGGACTGGCAGGAAATTAGTCACAGTTTGTTCATAAGAATTTTCTTTGACAATTTGAAGTCTATTTTGGGCAAGGCTCTTTTTTGTTCACTGGGTTCCAGAGAAAGCTAGGTATAAAAAGGCATGATCTGTTTTATGTTGCCTGTAAAAAGCGGCAATTTTTCAGTAGCCCCGTTCTGTCTACCAAGCACTGACACAGAATGGGGGAACAAAATGGGCTTACAACTTTTTTGCCTTCTGAGGTTATATCCGAGCCATAACACAGCTGCGTCAATAGCCTGCCCTTTGCCGGGTTCCGTGTAACAGGAAAAGACAGACAAATGTAATGTCTTTGGGTATGATGCAGCAATTTTACGGACTCAGTGCAAATCTTTTTGTCCGCCTCCTGTATCACTCCTTTTTTCCCTTTGTTCTGTCGCTCATTACACCGATCACTCAGCTTTGTCTCGCTTGATTATCAAGCGCACACAGTTTCGGTAAACATGAACATCGCTGACCAATGTGGCGTGGAAGGATGCCGATGCTCATTAGTTGTAGAGGAGAGCAGCCAAATACATTATAATGTTGTGTAATGTTTAGTCAGCTGAACAGCATGCATTTGTTGCTTTGTAGACTTCGGAGCGCGTCGTAGAGATGGACAATAGCAGTCTATATTTTTTAAAAGCACTGTAGCAACATATATTTCCACTCTACTTGCTACTCCTGTCATCTGTGTTTAATTGTGTTCAAAAACATCATTATAATTACATTCATATGATGATCGGAAGTGGCAGATAAAGTGACTTTGGCTCGATGCATATTTTTGTGTGTCTGGAATGTGATATTTTATTTGGTGATATTTTGACTTATCCTCAGCTCCTTTGTTAAGAGATTTTGTTTAGGCTTGACTCTGCATTTAGTTCTAAAACTTCTTGGGAACATAATTGTTTTGGTGATGTGCATGTTTTTATAACAAGTTGATAGTTAAATTACAACCCCAATTCCAATGAAGTTGGGATGTTGTGTTAAACATAAATAAAAACAGAATACAATGATTTGCAAATCATTTTTAACCTATATTTAATTGAATACACTACAAAGACAAGATATTTAATGTTCAAACTGATAAACTTTATTGTTTTTAGCAAATAATCATTAAGAATTTTATGGCTGCAACACATTATGGCTCCAAATAAGCTGAGACAGGGTCATGTTTACCACTGTGTTACATCACCTTTTCTTTTAACAACATTCAATAAACGTTTGGCAACTGAGGACACTAATTGTTGAAGCTTTGTAGGGGGAATTCTTTCCCATTCTTGCTTGATGTACAGCTTCAGCTGTTCAACAGTCCGGGGTCTCTGTTGTCGTATTTTACGCTTCATAATGCGCCACACATTTTCAATGGGAGACAGGTCTGGACTGCAGGCAGGCCAGTCTAGGACCCACACTCTTTTACTACGAAGCCACACTGTTGTAACACGTGCAGAATGTGGTTTGGCATTGTCTTGCTAAAATAAGCAGGGGCGTCCATGAAATAGATGTTGCTTGGATGGCAGCATATGTTTCTCCAAAACCTGCATGTACCTTTCAGCATTAATGATGCCTTCACAGATGTGTAAGTTACCCATGGCATTGGCACTAACACAGCCCCATACCATCACAGATGCTGGCTTTTGAACTTTGCGTCCATAACAGTCCAGATGGTTCTTTTCCTCTTTGGCCCGGAGGACACAACGTCCACAATTTCCAAAAACAATTTGAAATGTGGACTCGTCGGACCACAGAACACTTTTCCACTTTGCATCAGTCCATCTTAGATGAGCTCGGGCCCAGAGAAGCCGGGGGCGTTTCTGGGTGGTGTTGATAAATGGCTTTTGCTTTGCATACTAGAGTTTCAAGTTGCACTTACGGATGTAGTGCCGAACTGTATTTACTGACATTGGTTTTCTGAAGTGTTCCTGAGCCCATGTGGTGATATCCTTTACATATTGATGTCGGTATTTGATGCAGTGCCGCCTGAGGGATCAAAGGTCACAGGCATTCAAATGTTGGTTTTCGGCCTTGCCGCTTACATGCAGTGATTTCTCCAGATTATCTGATCCTTTTGATGATATTATGGACCGTAGATGATGAAATCCCTAAATTCCTTGCAATTGTACATTGAGGAACATTGTCCTTAAACTGTTCGACTATTTTCTCATGCACTTGTTTACAAAGAGGTGAACCTCGCCCCATCTTTGCTTGTGAATGACTGAGCAATTCAGGAAAGCTCCTTTTATACCGAATCATGGCACCCACCTGTTCCCAATTAGCCTGCTCACCTGTGGGATGTTCCAAACAGGTGTTTGATGAGCATTCCTCAACTTTCTCAGTCTTTTTTGCCACCTGTCCCAGCTTTTTTGGAACGTGTTGCAGCCATAAAATTCTAAGTTAATGATTATTTGCTAAAAACAATAAAGTTTATCATTTTAAATATATTGTCTTTGTAGTGTATTCAATTAAATATAGGTTGGACATGATTTGCAAATCATTGTATTCTGTTTTTATTTAACACAATGTCCCATCTTCATTGGAATTGGGGTAGTACACTAATCTCATATGGTTCCACTCAGATGCAACTAATTAAGACTTTTCTTAATTAGTTGCCATGGATACAAATGATGTGTAGAATGTTAAGCATGTAAATGTTATGAGTAAAGGACCGAGCACAGTTTGCCCATATTCGCCTGTCAGTCATCGTGTGGGCCAGGAACGTATTAACTAACTACACTCACCACTTAGTTAGAAGTAATCAATTATATTTCGTCACTGTTTTTGTCCTCTTTATCGGAAATCCTGTTCATCGTTCTCTTTTAGAGGCGGCAGGTGGACAGAGAGAGGAAATATGAATTTCAAGCCAAAAGAAAACAGCATGAGATGCTTGTGTATGTGATATTTGCTCACTGTTGACTTTGTGCTCTCGGTTCTTCGTTCATTATGCATGCAAGGATTTCAGTTAGCCTAAATGGCAGGCCAGAGTCAGATGCTCCATTCTGTCGGACTACCTGTGTGTTTGGATGCGTGCATATGCTTGCTTTTGCAGTAGTTAACTCTGGGATGAATCTTAATGGCCATCATTAACCCTTTCACCCTGCCTTATACACACACTGACACACATACACAAGAGAGGCTGTTAACCAGAATGATGTGGTCAGCAGAATGCTCTGAAGTGAAGTGTGTGCATGCACGCTTGAGGTGTGTGTGTGTGTGTGTGTGTGTCGAGTGGCAGGTTGATGGGGGCAGATTGACACAATTGCTCTTTGAGGATCCACTCCGACACAAAAGTGGCTCGATGGAGGGAATGCATTGCTGGTGATGCTCCAAACATCAACCGCCCTCTCCATGTGAATAGCTTTCATCCTTTTAAATGAATATAAAATCTGTTATTTTTTATTTTAACAATAGTTTTGCTAAGCTTTGTTTTAGTGGAAAAAAGTGTGCCAACTGCAATCCTTTCCAGAAGGAGGATGGAGTACACTAGTTGGTTGCAACTCAACCTTTTGTTGCAACCTTAATCAACTAAGGTCAAATGCCCATCGCTAGTCTCATGTGGTGTTACGCAGGATTGTGTTATGAGCTCTGATGTTTTGTGTGACTGTTAAATTGTGCTCTCCTGTTCCATTCTATTATGGACCTGATTCAGCCTTTGTGCCATAACACTTCTCTGCTCATATGTTGCAGCATTGAGGTGGCAGAACCTGAGTTCAGAGCTGCTAAATTGTGGTTACATGATGCCAATGGCTTGAATCTGTCACTTGTTTGTGTGCACTTGTATGTGTACGCCCATCTGTTACAACCCCCTGTTAAACTCCTGCGGCACTAGTGCATATATGGAACACACATACACAGGTTACAGCTGGGAGAATCCCCTCGCCGTTCCACCCATCCTCCTTCCTTCCACCTCCCTACAGAGCCTCAGGACTCGTCCAGGTGTCAATCCTCCCCCCCCCCCCCCCCCCGCACCCTCTTTGCTCTTTTTCCACACTTGTCCGCCTTCTCTCCATCTGTCCTCTTCATGTTTGACATGCTTTTGGACCAGCAACAGATTCCTCACATGCGGTGTGATAGTTGCTCAGGGTAGAAATGAATGAGCCACAGGGAAGAACATGCAGACGTGACAGAAAGGTTTGACACAATTTGGACCAAGTACCGTAATTTCTCGTGTATAATGCGCAACCATGTATAATACACCCCCCCAAAGTTGACCTCAAAATTCTGGAAAACCCTTCTACCTATGTATAATGCATTTGTACAATGCACGATTTTGCTTCTATCCATATGATCAAAACATGAAGTATTTTCTGTATTTTGTTAGATTTTTCAAAGAATTATTCTGAAGTTAAGCACTTTATTTGAACACAAAATTCCCTACTTTTATTTAGTAAATGAGAAAACACACAGTTGTGCTCATATGTTTGATTACCCGGGCAGAATTTGTAAGATGGCTACAATTCTTTAAAGAAAACATGAAGGGCCAAAAATTTTTATTTTTATTTTAATGGGGTTCAAATTAAACTGTCAAGCATTTCAGAAAAGCATTATCATCAAATAAAACATAACCATAAAGAAATGAATGATGGTTGTTGTTCACTCATCAGTCATATATAAAAAAAGAATATTTCACAAATTCTGCCAGGGTATGTAAACTTATGAGCAAAACTGTGCATATTATGCAGTCATTCGTACCCCTGTCATATTGGAATGAAAGTGTAGGCTACACCTTTTTCATAGACTTTAGGTGGGGCTGGCATATTAGAATGAAAGTGTACACCTTTCTCATAACCTCTAGATGGCGGCATACATTTATAAAATGGGAAAGGTTTTTTTTCATTTTCCCCTATACCTATGTATAATGTGCACCATTGATTTTTAACATGCGCATTATACACAAGAAATTACAGTATACAGTACAGAGTTTTGCTACATTTCCTCTGCCTGAAAGAAGGGTCAAGAGAAAAGAAAAATCAGAAACTGAAGGTGAGAGCACAAATTTTACAGCGGAACCCACCTCCAAATCAAACACAATCTGATGCAGATTGACTTCCAAGTTGTTCTACCGTCCCAATTTTTTTCTCAGGGAAAGAATAGTGTACAGCAGGCGTGTCAAACCTACGGGCCACGGGCCAGAACTGGGATAGTGGGGATAGAGAACACATTCACTGCTATTTTTCAATAAAAGTAACTGTTGTTGCTAATTTTGTCCATTGGAGGGTGCACTGACAATCCCTTACCAAAGTCGTATGGAAAGAAATTTTGGTCACTCTGAACTCACTGCACTGCTCTTGTCATTGGTCAAATCGGCATCACATGGTTCACAGGCAACGTGATGTTACCAAGCGTCTCCATTTCCCCCATAAGCGTGCAGTTAACTGCGGCGGCTTTGTCCAATTTTACCATTTTCTAAGTGGATCTTTTTCCGAATGGTTCGCTGTTGCTGTACGCTGTTCCACTGGGCTGAATCATTTCCTGAGAAACCCACAAAGACTATGTATTCTTTTTAAAACAAAAACAAAGTGACTTTCTTTTTTAAATGTGGGCTAATTGTTTCTTGATGGTAAGTAGTAGCTAGTCGCTGTCAGATATTGATCACATTCAATTGTTTTATATTGCTTTAGCATAATTAACTCGTAATTAACTCGTACTGGACTTATTTTCGTCTTGGCTGCAAGGACGTGTCAATCAAGTTTATTCAAACCAAGTACAGCACACAAACACTAAAAAGGCATGCATTTAATATATAATTGCATATTGGATTAACATAACGTTTTAGCCCCGCCCAAAAAATCCAGACAACTGAGACGGTGAAAAAGAGTTTAATGCTATCGCTCAACAATTCAGTACTAAATTGTTCTCATTCTTAGCACATTTTCAGCATTTACCTTCATATGTATTTATTTAGGGGGAAAAAAGTGGGTCTTTAAATGATTTCTTGATTGAACATGTCTTGATGTAATCAGGCTTGGGTGTGGTCACTGAAAATGAACCATAAAATGTGGTTAGTCAGTTTATTCATGATTAAACAAGAGGTTCCGTTCCTTTTTCACACAGGGCTAGGTAGCTTTTTTCCCCCCTTAGTAAATAAAATCACCATATAAAAACAGCATTTTATGTTTACTTTGAGTATCTGTGTGATATTTACATTTTTTTGAGGCTCTTAAACAATAAAGTGGGGAAACTATGCAAAAAAAAAAGAATTTGAGAAGGGGCAAATACTCTTTCACAGCACGATATATTGCTAATAACAAACTGAGTCAGTAAATGTTATTGTTCTTTGGGTGTCATCGGTCTTCCCTCTGGTACCGTTCTTTGATGGCCTCACAAATACATAAAAACTCAAGAAAAATCATGTTGAGTTATTCCTCTAAGATACTCACTGAACTGAAGTCTCACGATAAATGCTGGCGTCACAGATAAGATGTAAAATATGAAGTACGATAACAATATTGCAAAAAGAGTGGGAAAATAAAGAACCACCAAAGGAAAGAAAATACTATAAATAAAATAAGTTTTGTGCAGTTTCAGCTTCTATAAACCCAGGAGCTCTGAATACAGCTTATTAAGCAAAGACTGCGCGTGTGTGTGTGTGTGTGTGTGACAGCGTGGTTTATTGAAATGCACCTCAGTGGATGTGCCGCAATGATGAGACTGAGAGTTGGGAGTAGTTGTCGCACACACACAACCACACGCACAGACACACGCACACTCATGCAGAGCAAAGCCAAGTTCTTTATTGTATTACAGAGGGCAGCTTGTATCAGAGGGAAGGCAAGAGTGCAAAGAGAGAATCCAGAGAGTGAGAGACCACTTCATTGTGATTGCTCCGGTGGACTCTTGTTTTCAAACACAGCACCAATTTCTTTCTTTTCCCCTCCCTGTCCTACCTATTATTCCCCCCCAAGCATATCTTGAGTGCTATTCCCCTCCAGTGTCATTGCTCCTCTTCATATATATGCTTACCAATTAGATTCAACAGATGACACAGAGCGATAGATGGAGCGACACAGATGGAGGAGGACAGAGGATAAAGAGCTAAGAGAAGTATACAAAACAGGGGGAGAGTAGGAGCCTGAAAGTGGGAAATGACACACATTGGCAGGGAATAAAGGGGGAGAAATAGAATGTGACAGACAGATAGGAGAGAGAGATTGAATAGATAAATGAGATTTATCTATAATGAGATCAGCTTTAGTCTGCATGGCGGAATGTGCGCCATTCAGCCTTTCTGCTGTTACAGACAGATTTACCCTTTTAATACTCTAAACATCAGTGTGTGTTTGATACGCGGTGTGTGTGCATAGTGTGTAGACGCTTTCTCTACTCTAAATGCAAACTTAACTTATTCCAGCAGAGACGGGCTTTTCTTGATCATTATGAGCCACAATAAATACACCAAATATTTAGTCTGTCATATAGGTCTCCTGCTGTTTACTTGGTCACATTTCCTCCGTATAGTTTTACTGTACAAGCTTACAAGCTTTTAATGTTACTGACCTCTATAACTATGTTATATTTGCATGGGACAGCACTGAAGAAATTACACCTTGGTATCAGGTAGTCAGTGTTCAGGTCTAACACTTACTGTCTCCTCAAAATATGTCAGAACCGAAGTCAACAAAAGTGAGTACATCCTTAAGTCTCCAAATTGGGCCCGAAGTGTCAATATTTTGTGTGGCTGCCATTTTAGGGCACAGTAAATTTACATCATGTTATCATCATCATGTTATCCAAGCTTTACACTGTATACTTTACAGCTTGGCACAGACCAGTCTGTCATGTTGGCAAATACGGGCACCGAGCCTTTCACGAAAGGTGGGATACACCAGCGACTGTGCTTCATCGCACGTGTTGTCTACGAAAATAAGAGTCTTCAAGCTCAGCTTTATTGACGAATGATGAAGCTGAAAATCCAAAGGTGATTTATGTCACAGTTGTGGGTCCTACATTTCATTTTCAACATTGTTACTTGTCACGCAAATGTAAAAGGTAACCACTGTAAAACAAAAAAACATCAAAACACTGCCTTAGTGATTTCCGTGATTTGTTTCTAAATGTATTAAACATGTTTGAAGATAAGTGCTGAAAATGTGCAAAGACTGAGAACAATTTAGCACTGAATTGTTGAGCTATAGTGTTATTCTTTTTTACCATTTCAGTTGTCTGGATTTTTTGGGCTTGGGCTTTGGCATGAGTTGGCATAGTTGGGAAGGGCCAAGAGCTATTTTTCACTATTTTGGAGGCCCGTTAACAACACTCTTCTCGATGGTGTCTCAAATGTATAAGACATTTTATTTTCAATTGACAGGGCCTTTAATTGGTGATGACTGGGTTTGCTTTTGCAGAAAAAAACTAAACATAAGTAATCCTTTGCTCATTTAAGTAGGGTCAGCGTGAGTGGATTAGGGAAATAACAGTACAATTTAGAAGGCATTTAACTCCTGGACATTTGTGTAGAATTTCAAATTGTACAGCCTCAAATGTTCCACTGTATTGCTTTGCTATGGTTTTTCATCGTCGGTTGACATTCCTGTAATGTTGGATTATTTGGTTGTTATGGTTGATAATTTGGGTTGAGTAATGCTAGAAGGTAAAGCAAAGGGCAGAGGGTTAGTATTGGTAGTCAATCCCTAGATGCTATTTTCTTTAAAGTAAGATTGAGGCCAATGTCTTTTCACAGAGATACAACTACAAGCATGTTTGTGTATGGACATTGACTCTCTCTCCGAGTCCACTCCTCACACAGTCATATTGCCTCAGGCCAACACACACACATGCACATTCAGATCTGCACTCACATTGCCCACGGCTACGCATTCGGTCAAAGGAAGCTGCTTTTTGCTCTTCAAGTTGTTTTGAGTGTTTTTTCCCCTCTTCCTACCGCCTTGGCATACCATCACACACACACACACACACACACACACACACACACACACACACAAACACACGTTTTCAGAGATATGTGCAGACAGACATGTACATTTTAAATCTTGGCTTTATAGACTTAATTCCTGTGGGCATGGCACTATAACACACAAAACACACACAGGCCCCCTTATACAGTACGTATTTGTGTTGTAGATTTTTCCAACCTATTCACCATACGGGGTAAAGAGTCCAAATCCTAATGCCCCCCGACATTTATTTTATAGGTTTGTGAGTATGTGTAGGCATAGTGCATCTATTTCAAGTTCCAAGGCAGAACCTTATCATAGACTGGAAATGTTTTCGTTCATACTGTGCATTGATTTGAGCAAATTACACTCCCATCTCTGGGGCTCAAAGAAATGATTATCAGTGTTTTCTTGTGTCATCATTTCCTAAGAGGAAGAGAGAAGTGGACATTTAAAGCAGGTGATTTCTCACCCCCTGTCTTTCTCTCTCTGTTTCTGTGCCGCTCTAACTTGCTCTCCCGGCATACAACAAAGCATCCTGTCCACTTGGATTACTTACATTAACATGAGCAAGAAAAAGACTGTGCTCTCCATTTGCCTGAGTATGCACTTCTGAGAAAGAGAATGACCTCCCCCCCCCCCCCCCCCCCCTCCCCTATCTATGTGTCCTGCCCTGTCATGCGTCAACAACCTAACAGAGATCTGATTGTTGTTGTTCTGGAACTTGTGTCACAATCCAGAGTGGAACCAGCCTCTACTACTTGGTAGATCAAGCAATGACTATGATTACAGAGGGTGGC